>NW_028262336.1:37665600-37969500 GCF_047370975.1 Nipponia nippon | reverse complement strand
AACAGACAGTATAGAGATTCAAGAAAAAAAAGACACCGAATTCTGCAAATGTACAACAGACATTCTCCATTACATGATTAGTATACATAAAAATAGTATACAGTGCCTGTGTAGTTAGGGTCCCCAAAAAAGTAACTTTCTATCAGCAAGGTCCTTGTTTTTATAGGTCTTACTGTGGTTTGTTTGTTTGGTTGGTTTTTTTCCCCAAGAAATAGAAGCACAATTTAATCAGAGTAGTCAGTCTAAAGCATCTTTTATGCACCCCCAAAGTAGGTCATATGGTTTTTTGGTGGCTTTTTTTTGTTTTGTTTTGCCTTTTTTTTAAAATCCCTTCCCCCACTATTCCAGGTTACAACTTTTTCTTTTCCATTCCAATAGTTCCAGTAACCAAATTGTTTACTTCAAGGCTCTATTTCTTCCTGCATGATTCTCAGCTTCTGTTGCACCATTATATGAAAGACGTTTTTGTTTGACATTTCATAGAGGCTTATGAGAATAATACACTTCATGCATCACCTTTGTATTTCATTTCAAGCCACTAAAAGGTAAACTTCATTCAACGCCATTGAGGTTATCTGTCTTATCCCAAGTCCACACTGGCTAGGAGAGCTCTTTCACACAGGAGAGCTCAGGCGAAGCCCTGCATTTTCCATTGCTAAGGCTGCTTCCTCACCCACAGCTCAAAGCCCTTTTGACCAGTTTCTCTCTTTCACTTTATGAACAGGTATTTTTTTTCTTTTTTAAACACTGGGGACCCCCCACAATGGTCATTTCAAATCTGACAACAGCTCTCCAATAACCCAATGACAGACAGAAAACCATGAGATGGAAATCAGCTGAACAAGTCTATAATCAGTTTGGGAGACCACCAGGGAAAGTACCCAAAGCAAGCACCAAAACTTACTTATAGAAATTGTTAAATGAGACAAAGATATTGCAAGCTTGAAAAGCCTTTCTGTGGCTTACAGCTGAAATGCTGAATCCCTCTTTACCCTCCCAAAGGTGTATGTTAACTACACTGTGGTTTCAAATTCCATGAGGTAAGATGCATTACCATGAGGTAAGATGCAACGGGAAAAGGGTCATTTTCTCATATGGTATATTACCAAAAACATTCTCATTATCTCCCTTAAGTTCACTGTTTGGCCTTACAGATGTTAACTATTATACTGCCATCCCTTCAGCTCTCAAGCATGCTATGTCCTCCCACAACAAGTATCAGTAACAAACAAGACCCAGGATGCAGCGCAACTGTGTACGAGTAGAACTGGCCTGATTTTCCCAAACATTAAGTCACTGCTGAAGAAAGTGTGATTAACAGGAGGACTGTCAGCATGTTTGTATTTAGGTGTCTCATTTGGAAGCCTGATTTGAAGGGCACAGAAAAGAAAAGCCTGGCTTAAAGCCATGGATACATAGGCACTTAATTCAGGGATGAATCCGCGCTGGTGCTGAGACGGTCCACCTCCAGCCAGCGGCCCCTGCCTCGCTACTTGGAGCAATGCCAATGTTCGTATGGCCGCACCACGACCTAGCTCACAGAGCTGATCTCACCGAGGAGTGACCCACCCCAGAGGAAGAAAAGCTCCCTCAACTTGAGCTTTAGCACGAGGGAGACAGCACAAACAAGGGGAGGGAACTGGGAATTTTTCTGGCAACAGCAGCAACTGGATTAAAATGACTGTTTAATCATGGCCCCTGACCTCCGATGCAAGGCCAAGAGGTGCAATGCAGCCTGCGCTAATCAGATGCTATCAGGGCACCAAAACAGGGAGGACCCCACTTCCCCTGCTCCCACCCACGCACTTCTGCCTCTTCCCTTGCCCTAGCTTTGATACTCATCTCTCCTCTCAGCAAGTCAGTTCAGCTTCCTGAAGTTTAAGAAAACCAACTCCGCAGAAGAGCTGGGTCAGAATAACCACACAGTAAACTGAGAGGAGACCCACAGCCAGTGCAATACAGAGTGGGGGATAACCAAACTTGGGGAAGAATAGAAACATCATCACCCCTTTTAAAAGCAAGAAGCTATAAGCTTAGCTCAGCAATCTTCACACTAATGGTTGCAATGATTACCTTCAAAATATAGGACAGATCTAAAGCACCTGGACTCTTCAACAGGAGCTTCTATTGAGCTCAGGATGGAGATAACATAAAAGCTAATGACAACAAATTATATTTTAAGTCTTAACTACTCCATTGTTAACCATTTTAGTAGAAAGAGCAAGCTAAGGTGTTTATCTGCTGGTAGTGACTTCTCCCCTGGGTGAACTTCAATTAAATCTCTTCAAGCATAGGGGGAAGAATGTCAAATTTAACTCTCTCTCTCTCACCGCATCCTAAATCTTCTGAAACTGGAAGAAGACGTGCATTTCCAGAAAGGCTGAGTAGTCACAACAGGATATTAGGTTTGTGGGGCTGCAAAACACAAGAGGTCAAAGCAGAGAGGCCTCATTAACCGAAAGTATAAAAGACCACGTTTGTCCTTCTCAGTTGGAGAAGTGATAAAGGCAGATTTCAGAAGCCAACTCTTAAACCTGCTAGCAACGGAGAAAGCGTAAATTAGCTTTACCCTTCACTGAAAGGGAGCCAAAGCACCCTGCCCTGCTGTCACAGCTGTGTATGAGTACGCATGCCAGCAGTTACTGCTGAGTTGCTGACCTGCTGGAGAGTCACTCCCCAACTTACTGTGTGACAAGTGGCTGACATGCCTACACCTACAAGCTCAGGTTGGGTTTCGATGTTAATATCAGGCAGTTGTGCCAGAGAAGGGATAATGCTCTTGGTACATTGTGTATATTCTGCTTTTAGGACAGGATGGAGGAACGCCATTTCACAGTACTTAAACCAATCCCCCAACGCCCCAATGTCTCCTCTCTAGCTGGTTAGCCTCCAGGGTTTCTTGGAAATTGGGGGAAATTGTAGAAACAAAACCGAATATCAAAGTTGCAGGTGGGAGACCCAGTAGAGAAAGAACTGGAGTAGGACAGAGGCTTTAGGGGAGAAGAGGCTTAGCAGTGTTTCCCTATCTCATATGACCAAGGCCTCTCTCCTGCTTTATGGCTTTTCCTCTCCAGAGCTCAAAGTCATGATCGAAAGGATGTAGGAAGGATTTAAGGCCTTTCAAGAAGGTGCTCAGAACCTCTAAGAATGGCTGTATGTCAAATAAAAACACAGTCTAACTTATTCTTTTACCTTTTGGATGACTAAGGTACCAGCTTTGGTCTTTAACAAGAATTAGGAACAGAGATGCTTTAAGTGTTGTCAGCTAAAATGTGCTAAACTTCCCACGGTGCAGCTTATGAGATTTTGCAGATTGTCTGTAAAATTTAGCCTAGCAGTACTGAAGGCAAGTTCCCCCTAATAAGCTAATAAATAGTTGTGAATTACCTTCTTACCTCTTACGAAAACGTGTAAGCTCAAACAAGTGGGACAGAATAACTTAAATTCTTCACTGACCTGGAAGGAAACAGTGAATGCTGATTTCACCCCAGTTCCCACCAAATTTTTGTGTTTCGTTGTTGTGACTCAATTTCTGTCATCTACTTCAGTGATGGTCTTAGCCACTGTATACTAGAAAGGCTAGACAGTGGGACAGAACAGGAACCTATATAGAAGGGACACCAAGTGAAGTGCCCCCGAGAGGCTGCGGTTCATGTAACTTTTGGTTTGAGTATGAGAATACAAACCCAGAGCTGCAGCCGTACTTTCAACCACCAGATGGTGGCAAAAGTGCTCACTGTCTAGTGATGCTTATTCAAAATACCTACCAAAGGCTCCTGGCAAATCTTTGCTTTGCTTAAGTCCTTACTGCTAAAATTATTAAGAAAAGTTGAATGAAAATGTAACAAACAAATCAACTACAATTCATATGCATCACACACACATCTCTTAATTTCTCTCCACAATTTCAGGAAAAGCCTGGGTTTCTTTCTCCCAGGCTTCCTTCCTCATTAGTGCTACAACCTCAACATACAGAAGCTGTGAACCTTTAATCATGTCAAATAGCCTTAAAACCACACTCTCCCCCTACTTTCAAGGCCATTAAAATAGCACATTAAAAATGTGTTTTGATTAAGTTGACTTAATTGGAAGATAGTGATTAATGTGACTTTGAAACTCCTAAAACTAAGTCATCTCTCCTGTGTGGATTACAGATGACCATCTTCCTCAGAACCGTTACATCAAAATTATATTTAGTGGACTGCAGTGTTGTGTACAGGAAAAAACTGTTTGTAAAATACATTTCTAAAAATCAGCTACAATCATTGAAGGCAGAGCAATCCCTCAGGGGCTGAGAGGGCAGCATAGGCTGAAGTACAGGCAAGAGAGGGAAGGTCCTCGTCCTTCCACCGACCTGCTGTAGGAGCTTGGATGAGTCAGTCACCTCACTGATACTCTGCTCCAGCCCCTAACACTATTTGGACTGCAAACTCTGCAGGATGGGAACAGCCTTCTACAAACCACATGTACAGTGCCACCCTCACCTCCAGTGAGCCCGCAGGTGCTGGCAAAGTCATAAACAAGGCCATGGTGAGAACTGTTAGAAAATGTCAAGAGCCTACAGGAGCTGCATCGCAAGACCACAATTTTGACATTGCGACATTTGTACTGGTACACAAAAAAGATGTATAGTTCCCTTTATATGATGTGCCTATAGAACCTAGCAAAAAAGAACCCTAAAATGGGCTTCTTGTGTGTATTTGGGGGCTTTAACTGTAGCTCAGTCCCACAGATGAGAAAGCTAGCAATCCTCTTTAAGACCACAAAGTCAGCTATTGACCGACAGAAGTAAAAGAGAAAGGCACTTTTCCTTCCTTTCACAAAGAGGTATAGAAGACATCTCCACCTTTTAGAGAGGGCAGCACTTACATTTTGCCTGTGATTTGAGTCTTCATGAAATTGGCTCTGACGCAGCCTAAGATTTAGCTGAGTGACAAGGGGTTTTTTTGTTGTTTTTTTTTCCTCTTCTTGTTTTCAGGGTTTTTTTCAGTAATTTAGAAATTATTTGAGCCGCCTTCGATTAATTTAGCCTTGGTGTCCACATCTGCAGGAACAAGAACTGTTTCTGCTTACATAGATGGGGTCTGCAAACAGGGACAGGAGAGCTGAGACCACAAAGCAATTCAGCGGCAGGGACTAACGATTTTTCACACAAGATCCATCTGTCAGTTGCAACCAGTATAAATCACCAAGCCAGGCACAATCATCTCCACTCTCTCACCTCCCAGTCCCCCACTACGTTAGCAGCCCCAAAACTAACTGCCCAACAGAGAGGCTTTCAAACTTGCCCTGTTCCCTCACCACACCAGCACAGGGGGTGTCCAACTAAATGTACAGCATTAAACGCATGTTCCATTAGTGTGTCAAGGTCAGAAAGCACCACAAAACCCAGCGTCTTATCTTCTCAATTTTACTTTGAAAGCTTATGCTTAGCTTCTGTGCATAAATTTTCTGTGAGACTGTAAAGCCTAGTACCAAAGGGGATATTGCTCACCCCACGTGCTTCTGGACCTGGTAACTCCAAATGGTACCTGGCACTGGGATTTCATCCTTTCCCGTAGGATATGACTGGCCTGGTGTTTGCAGCAGCTAGGCAAATATTCTCCAGTTAAAGCACCATTTTGGAAATAATGGTTGAGGCAATTACTTCTGCTAACAACTACACTGGATTTAGTAGTGATACAACAGTACAGACAAATGGCTGGCTCTTCGACTTAGCCTCTTCCCCACATTCCCTCTTCTACCATCATTTCATCTTCAACGCTGTTAATACAGACAGGGCTCTAGGCAAAGGCAGCATCCAAACACCACATGAGCAATTCCTGCCGAAGACATTTTTGCACAGCACACCACTAAAAGAGCCAGTGAATACTGGTATTTTGCCTACAGCTGGTTTTGATTTTGTGACTGCTACTAGCAGTATATGGCTTTATAAAAATTATTTCTGACCTAATGTGCATGTTGTCTCATTTTTTTTACTTGCCCTGAGCGGAAGCTCAGAATGAAATCAGTTTAATAGAATAATTTTACTGCGTGTAGATTTTGTCACAAGTATTGCTTACAGGATTACAAAACTCTCTCTCTTCAAAGCACAGCTGGGATCTAAATTAAGCCTAGAGAAAATAGCTAGAACTCTGCCAGCCTGTAAAGTGATGGTATTATTCTCTTATACTGGGCTTCATTGACATACGGATATACCCAGTGGGCACTGAAAACCAGTGTACAGAGTTAGTGAGACTTGACTGTTTCATAATAAAATTTATTGCTTCTATTTATTATTTTCCCAAAGAAGAAACCAAGATGAGAACAGGAAAACATAAGATAGAAGAGAGAATTCTTCACAAACCATGTTTCTATTGAGATTTCAAGAAGAAAAGCAATTCAAGTAGCAGAGAAGGAATATAGGAATATCCAAATGCAGAACTTTGAATTCTCTTCTATTTATAGAATTAAATTATAGTATTGCTAGCACCAGGAGCTCAGAAAACAAGGGGAATGTGAACCCTAAAGTCTCAAAAATACAATTCCTTCTGCAAATATGAAAAAATAAGATGACACTCTTTGGTTGTAGCATGACTTCCAGAGTGAATGCTTTATGGAAAACAGCGTCAAGATAATCATAACAAAATTTGAAATGATTGCTAACATGCATAGATAAGAAACACAGAGATAGTAACAGACGCAAGAGAAACAACTTCTTTAAAACAGTCTTATTCCCCTGCCCCCTTCTTTTACACATCGTATTTGAAAGAAATCCTTGATTTAGATGAAGGGAGGAACTTCTTGCTTCACACGCTCCTTTCCCTGTTCTGCACTTTCCGCTACATTCCCATCTAAAACACCATCACATCCACCTAATGCCCTCTGGTAGTTTCACAAACTTACTGCCTTGAGCCACCCTTCTTGCCTTATTTCTATGAACATTTTGGGTGTAGACCCAATCTGATGGGGGCGGGAGGGAGTAAGGGGGACAATGCAGCTCTACAGCTGCTACTGTGACAAGGCAACCCAGTGTATACCCATATTTGATGTCCTATGATCACCTACTTCAGACTACAAGCATCTTGGTGCAGGAACCATATTTTCCCAGATAGGTAAAACTTTGTGAAATGATGCTAAAATATACACAGTAAATAAGAGCACACTACACTTGCAAAGAAGAGCACCCAAGAGCCAGTAAATGCCAAAAATAAAGTAACCCACATAACCTTAATCCAGAACCCATTGCAATATCATTGTCAGCTTACAAGATAGCATTTTTTTAATATCAACCTGCCTTGCTCAGTGCACAAAACAGGCTGGGCTCCTTGAAAAAGCAATCATTCAATATCTTTGTTGTTCGGTGATCCAGGCCTTGTCTCCTCTATGCTCTTCTAATCCTGTTCCGAAGGCAGAAGAGCCCATAAGGAAACAAATATTTTGATCATACTCTTTGCTACAGTATCCAGGTAATCTCACAAACATTTATTTGCATTTATTTTACAAAAGCTGTTATGTGGTGCTGGTTTTGCGATGCACAATACAGAGTAAAGAATAAGTGAGTATTAATTTGAAGTGCTCATAACTTGCCCAGCTGCTGAATTTGAGAGTACGCTACACATTTGGCATGCTTTTCATATTCAAAGCATAGTTTCCACCTGACAATAGTGGAGCAGTAGCTCCTCTCCATTTATGCAAATCATCTCACAGACAAGGAAGAGACTATTATTGCCACCTATGAAAAGCTGTGTTTAAGTGATTTGCCCATTGTCATACACTATCATGTGGCAGATGCAGGGATATAACTTTATTCTCTTAAATACTGTTCAACTGTTGTACACACACTTCCGTTTTACTACCTGCCATTCCCCAACTCATTCACTGATTCTCCTAGACGCAGCCCCTTTTTTTGTACAGAAATGTTGCTCAGGCAGATTTTCAAAGTATCATCATCTCTATAGTTGGCTGGAATTTCTAAATACATAGCAGAATAGCTCTGGTCAGATAGCTGTATGGCCAGTACTCTCTGGCATGTTCAGCACATAAAGACAGTCTCACCATGTGGATGTGACACAGTTGCTGCGTTCCAGCAAAGCAGATAAAATACTCCCCAGCACTGCTGGATTTCCTGTGAACATACACACATCGCTTTCTGAGGAATCCAGGAGAGAAATAAGGCAGTCTTACTTACAGGGTTATCTCCACAATGAAACGGAGGTCTTAACCTGCTATACTACACAACAATTCACCCTCAAAACCCAGTTTTCTCTGCCCCAACTTGCAGAGTCTCATACCTGAGCCTAATAGTGTACAAAGACCCCAAGAAACACTCGCAACTTGATTGTTCACGGCCTGTTACTGGAATACTAGACATACACTGAAGAGCACGCACCCAGCTGCCTGGTTCTCGTACAAGCAAGAACAGCTGAAGCGAGATGAGCACGGCTGGGGCAGCAAGTGCATACATTACCGTAACTGTTCTCAACAGCAAACCTTCAGGGAAGCGGGCAGGAAGCTTCCAGACAAACGCTTCATCTTGGCCCCTCTCCTTCACCAGCTTAATAACCCTCACCAGCTTAACGGACCCAATTGAGATCTTGAAGGCAGCTTCCCTCATAAGTATCCAAACCACAAACTATATGGAGGTGCCCAACTTACGGATTCAGCTCCTTTGCTTGCCTTTCAGGGGTGAAGTGCTGAGGCAGGTGACAGGCACAAACAGACAAACTTAATTATTTCAAAGCCCACTGAGGACAGAAACAAAAAAGAAAACCTCGTCCTCCCCTCTGTGCCTCCTCAGGTACACCAGGCACACTGCCAGAGGGGTACAGGGGAAGAACTAGGACACCCAGCACTGGCGCTGAGGGCGATAGCCGAGGCCTCACGGCCAAGGCCTCATCGCCAGACGCCCCGACGCGACACAGGTGCGAAAAGGGTGGAGCAGGCGCCCTTGCTCTCTGAATGGTGCATTTAACTGTCAATCATAGCTCCTTCCCTCCCCCCGCGCCAAGGCTTGCCCGATCCAACCCCGGCGCCGTCGAGCGCCACGGCGGTCGTAGTGAGGAGCGGTGGGAGGGGCAAGGCCCCGATCCCTCGCCCTCCGATTGGCCGAATCAGCCGTCAACTCATTCCGACGAGGCTCCGCCTCCTCACCGCTCCCCTCTGAATTTACGGGGAGGGGAGGAAAATGGTGCAGAGATCTCTCAGGATCTGATTGGCCAAGTTGAAACGCCACTCAAGCTAAGACTCCGCCCCCCGGGCGGGAGAGCGTCTCAGCTGACCGTCAGCCCCGTGACCGGTGGGGGTGGGCTTCACTGGCGAATGGTCAGTTCCGTCCGTCACTCCTGCAGAGTCCCGCCCAACAGCCCTGAATCTCACCTGCCGATTGGCCGCGGCGGTTGTCCGTCAGCGCTCCCTAGTGGGCGGTGGCGCTCGTCGGTCTCCGTCGGACGGTGCGGCCCGGCGTCTTCCCGGCGGCGTCTGGCAGTGCGGCGGCCCGCAGCGCGGCGGGCATGGGGCGGCGCGGCGGGGCTCCCTGGGCCCTGGAGGTGGCGGTGCTGCTGACATCGGCTTGTCTGGCCGGTGAGCGAGCCGGGTCGAGCCAGTCGTGGGGGAGCGCGGGCCTGGCCAGCTGCCGCGCGGAGCGGAGCGGGGCGGGGCGGGCAGGGCCGCGTAGCCGCTGCGGAGGGACGTTGCGGGGGTGGGTGGGGGGGGTGCGCGTGTGCCCCCCGCCAGCTGCGTTACCTTGTACGAATTTTCACGTTTTACCGAGCTTTTATGATGGCGGGAGGCTTTCTGTCATTCGTTGTGAGTCAGGCGTGTGAGCTGCGGTTAAGGCCTCCAGGCCCCGCAACTGGTTTTGGCTCGGTATACCTTAGTGCTTCAGCCCAGGCTCACAAACGAGGCGCGACTTTGGTAAGGTAGGAGTTTGGTTAAGTTTCCTGTAGGTGGGTGGGTAACAGTACGCTGGGTGAGTTGCGTCTCAGAATTTGCTCTCGAGGGCTGACTGAATACAGGGCCCCGTGGGGTATCATGGTCAAGCAATTACGGCAGGTGTGAGGCTTGTGCTCCCGAGTTCAAATTCGGTTTTGCTCATTGAGACCTTGAACAACCCTAGCAAGGCAAACTTAGTTAAAAAGGGCAATGCTCTAATTTTATCCACCTAACCAACCTTGCCCCAAGTAAGCCAACTTGTCCTAAATAACGCGTCCGACTGTCTTATAGCCTTGTGGAAAATTAAAGCAATGTGTGAAATCCTACAGACTGAGCAAAAGCGTTTGTAGCAATTTTGTAAAGTCCTTCCTAAGCAAATTGGTCTGGAAGCATTTCTGTTCTTCCAAATATGGGTTGATACACCATTAAAATTGATAGCAGGCCATCCAGTGAACACATATCAATTTAAAACAAAAAGCACCTGAATGTGCTCCACATGCATCTGTTGGTTTGGCCTGTTTCCTTCCTTTTGCCACCCTTCCCCACCCTGCGTCGTAGTACTTTGTTCCTTTAGAATGTTTATCATAATACAGCTCAGATTTACTGTCAACATTTGTATGCATGATCACGATCCAGGCTTTAAAACAGCATCTTCAAGGTCAGATTGGCTAAATTAACATTAGGGAAGATTATAACTGCACAACACATCAGTTTGCTATTGCATTATTTTTGTAAAAAGGCTTTAAATTTGCAGATGCCCTGGAAAACTATTTTATGTAGCTGCTTGGATTGGTAACTAATTTTCAGTGATCATATGAGCAAATACTTCTATTTTTTTTTTCTTTTTTAGAAGGTTATCTTATGTAATTTTGGAGTATGTAGTCAGACTGATTACATAATTAGAACTTAAACTTAGATGGTCTGTGAATATTTATTGTTCTCCTACTTGATTTTCTCCAGTCTTAGGTTAGTTTTCTGGTAGAAACATACACAGATTGCTCATTGGGGGGCATATGTCTGAAGTTTTGCATTGTGCATGTTACTGCTTATATACACCAAATATGTTTTAGAACTTATTTAGATAAATGTTTATGTACACAGTATTGCAGTTATGCTTAAGTGACTTTAAAATAGGAAACTAGACTGAAATAAGCCCATCTCTTATTTCATGGAGTCCTCTCTGACTTTATTACACAATAAATACTGTCATCATAATACAGATTAGAAATAATGCTTCTAGTCAACTTTGCTATTCAAGGTAATGGGGAAAAGAGGGAAGGGGGGATCACAAATAAGTGAAAACCCAGCATGAGAAGTATTACAGATTGTGGCTTCACACAATCAGCTTAGGTCCAGTACCGTATCTGAGGAAGAAAAATGTCTCACAACGTCACGTGGTTGAGAAGGCAGAGCAGAGACACCGGAGCTGTTCTGCAGAAGCCAGATTGTTCCTGGCAGTGCTCTGTTTAAGCCAGCACTGACTCTGCTGATCCTTCTGGCTCTGGGTTCAGTGGCTCAGGCTGTTGTCTGCATGAAAAGAAGTGTTATGCCAAGCAGTCCTGGAAGCAAACAGAGCTGTGTTGGTGCATAGCTGCTTGTGAGCTAACAGGATTTTGGAGTCTGCCCGGCTCTACTGAGAGTTAGCTTTACCAGGTCTGAACTGTAACACCGCTCACAGCCTGCTAGTGAGCAGGCAGAAGTGTACTGTGCTGTGGCTTGAATAGTTGTCCTGCTTTTGTTAATGTGGATTTGTCCATCCTTAGTCATCGCTCTATAGAAACCTTATTTTGTATTCCAGAGCATTAAAACAATCAGTTCTCATTACCTGCATTACATAAATTGATAGGTATAAGAGGGAGGAATAAGGAATCTTACTAAGCTCTAATACGCTCTTTTCTATGATGTAAGGGAAAGATTGTGAAAACTCTGACAGCCTTTTTTGTTTGTTTTCAGGTGTATACGGTGATGAATTTAGCGTCTTACGATCACCTCAGTCAGTTGTTTTTCGAGACGGAAGTTGGCCCATTCCTGGTGAGCGGATCCCAGATGTAGCTGCATTATCCATGGGCTTTTCTGTTGAAGAGGTATGTTTCAGGTCTTGATTTTGAAATGCCTTTCAAACTACAGACCCACTCACTTAAAGACGCAAATCTTCCTGTCATGTGTTGGAATATGTAAAATATCATCCTATTTGTCTGGAGGAACGCATGACTTGTCAAAGCATGGTTTCCAAGCATAGAGCTATATCAGTCATATGAGCAGCAAAAGGCTGTACCAGCCGGCTAATTTGAATCATCAGCTACAGAAGGAAGCAAGCCTGTGGAGTCTTTACTGTGATGTTCTTCAGTTCCTCTGAGACCCAACTACATGCTGTATCCCCCCCATCCATAGTCACATACTGAGGATCTGTGGAAACCACTGTCATTTCTTGCCTATGAGCTATATCTGTAGGACTCTGCTCTTGGATACTCTGAAGACTGTGAGAAATGGCTTGGCTAGGCAGGCATTTTGTCAGGTCAGCAAGCTTGTCTGGTGAACATAGTTAATAAGAAAAATAAACCCAGTAGTTAGGAAGTAATCCAAAGACTTGAAAACCTAATTTGTGGTAGTGTTTCCCGAATTAGGTTTTTGAACAGCTTTAGTGATGTGGGGCACGTGAGTAGGAGCCCTTGCATTGATTCCATCTTGCCTACTGAATTTTTTGCAGGGCTTCAGCAGGGATTAGTGGCTGTTGAAGCAGTACGGGAAAGCTTAATAGCAAGGTGTCTCTCGCAGTGTCCGTGTGCAGCCAGATACCCAAAGCTACAAGGTGGGATATTCTCAAAGTGCTGGTGAGGGAGGCCGGTTCCCATTTCTTCCATACTGTAGCTAAGCAAGAGGTCTGATAAGTCTGGTTTGAATGCAGCTCAGTTTAGCCTGTGTTCCAGAATTTGTCTGAAAATACCTTGCTGTCAATTAATTATGCGGGGTTTTTTTTTGTCATTAAACTAGTAACAGAAATTCTTATGAGTAGTATTCCTAAGAAGTATATTTTGATTATTTTATCAAGAAAAAACAATACACCAGATGGTATTGTGTACATTGCATGTAAAGACGCCCAGCAAAACAGTGGGTTTTGGCCCATTTTGAACACTTGACTTGTGGCATACTGGTCATCTGGAGGTATAAGATAGTTATCATGGAAAAAAATGTGTTTCAGTACTTGCTCTGTGCCTTTACCAAAGTTTGGAATTCATTTGCTGTGATGTGTCTGTAGCATCCTTTAGAAATAGTTCTCTATTAGTGTTATTTCAAATCCTAGAAGCAGGCAGGGAAGGAAGTGTTTAAATTACTCTATTCAGTTAAGCCCTGAAACTGGAAGTTATCAGCATTGTCACCAAGGCAGAAATCAGCGTGTAGGCAGCTTCCAACCCTGGTATGGAGAATATTGCAGGGCCCAAACACTCATTTTGCAGTTTACATCAAGGCTGCAGTCTAGGAACATAAACTGACAGTGCAGTAGGTGCACTGTAGAGAATTTAGAATTCTTACTGCATTACATTGGGGATTCTCAAAAACAGTCATTCAGTATTCCTCCCTTGTTAAGGCAAGACAAAACCGAACCCCTTTTTTGTCCCTGACGATGCTTTAGAAGGTTTTTCTTTTGTTTCTTTGAGGTGATAGAGGTCATAATGTCAATAACATTTAATTCTAAAATCCAAATAAATTGGTTTCATAAAACTTAAACAAGCAGTTATGTCTTTTATACAAATGGAGAAATCTGTTTGAATACATTCCAAATAGATGAATCTGTATTTTGTGCCTGAATAAACCAGCCAGGTAGCCTTCACTGTGCCCTTACCGATACATAACTGTAGTAAGCTACTAAGGAATGTTTTTATGTTTATATGCAAATATGCAAGTTTTCAATTAGTAGGCTGTTGGTTTGTTGATACTACCCTCCCTTTTTTTCCTCCCCATTTCTTTCTGGTACTGAAAATATCAAAATGTTAGTGTTTTATTGTGCCTAAACCTGTTTCTGTGGTGTTTTGCAAAAGGGTTTGGTGTGGTTTTTGGGTTTTTTGGGGGTTTTTTGTTTGTTGTTTTTGTTGTTTTTTTTTTTAAATTCAGCCTTCACTTATTAAATGCAGACTATGATATTTCTAATTTAATTATGGGAGATAACTCTTGATATATCCAACATGTATAATGCTTTCTCAGTGTAGACCACGCTATGCAGTTGCTGGCAGCTTTTAAACTAACAGTTTCTTCCTGGTTAACTTGAGACAGCATTATTCAAGATTAAAGCATTCTAGTATTAACTTACTTCCTCATGAAATTTCCAGTAGGCTGTCCTGCACAGAGATATTAACAAGATAGTAAGTTATTTTGCTGTGGTGGTGGGGGAGGGCTCCTCTCTTTCTCCCTATGAAATACAAGGTTTTTTTACTATTTCGTAATAGGACCTTTCCTGGCCTGGGCTTGCAGTGGGTGATCTGTTTCACAGACCACGAGCTACTGTGCTGGTAACGGTGAAGGGAGTAGACAAGCTGGCGTTGCCTGTGAAAGGGATTTCTTACCCTATTGAGAATGTGAGTATCCGCGTTTGGAACTGTCGCGTGATTTCTGTGACTCTTGTGATCTCATGAGAAGCACATGACTCTCTACTGTAGTCCTTGACATTCACTTATTTCTTACTTCACTTGAAGTTCACATATCCCCTGGAATGATGGATGAGGCTGTATAGCTAAATAATCCAGACTCCTGTACAAGGTGAGAGGCCTTTAAGATCACCCAGGGCCTCCTGTGTTGAGTTCAGTAACTTGTTTGACCAAAGCATGTTCTCCTTGAAAGGCATCTAGTTTTAATATGTTTGTACCAAGAGGCAGAGAATCCACTGCTTCCCATGTTAACTTGTTGATTCATAGTCTTATTAACTTTTTTCTTCAGCTGAGTGTGTGTGGTAGCATTTTATATAATGTTGATTCTTTGAGGTACTGTATTGCCCTCTAAACAGTCCTTGAGTTTTCCTCAAGTACTTGACTGTGAAATACAGCACTTTGAGACACCATTCGATTATACTGTATCAAAAAGAAAACAACAAACGACATTACATTTACCTGTCACTGTCTGTCTGCTGAGACTCTTTTCTCACACTTGTCACAGCCTCACAGAATTGTTTAGGCTGGAAGGGACCCCAGGAAATCATCTAGTCCAAGCCCCTGATAGAGCAGGCTGTCCAGGACTCTGAGTTTTGAATATCTCCACAGATGGAGATTCCACAGCCTCTCTGGGCAACCTGTGCCAGTATTTGACCACCCTTACAGTAAAAAAACTCTGTTCTTGTGTTCAGATAGAATTTCCTGGTTTTAAATTTATGTCCATTGCCTCTTCCTCTGTCCTATGATTTTGTCCACGCACCTCTTAACAGGAGCACAGTAACTTACAAAATATTGATAACTGTACAGTGTCTATTCCTCCTTTATAAATACGTTGTCTGCTTTCATCCATTTTGCTGCAGTATTGGACCAGTTCTTCATGCTGAGCTGTTGTTTTTCCAGCATGAACCCACAAACCCTTTTCAAATAACTTGTTTTTCAGGTTATTTCTAGTTAGTTCATTCTGCTTCTGCCCATCTTGGAAAACTTTGTTTTGCATCGGTTTACCATGTATTTTAGCTCTGCAACTGCTGTGCTCCTATTAAGAATTATTATTTATCATTTTATTATTTCAGTCAAACCGTGGAATCATCAGTAACAGGGTTGAATAATGTTTTGTTTAATATTGACGCTCTATTGCACACCCCAAGATGAGGTGATGATTTCGCTATGAAATTACTTTTACAGCTATCAGGTAGTCTTTTAATGTGTTTTAAAATATCAACATTTAATTGGAATGTTATGTGACTTTACATTGAACTCTGGTCAAATTCAGCTTAACGCAGATCTGCTTTCACATCAGCTTTCAAGCACAGCTCACTAGTTCAGGCACAGTTACATGCTGGCATTGCTGAAATGGTATCTGGACCAAAACTGATTTAGGATTGTCTACGCCTGACTGTGTAGGCCTTGCTAACTTGCAGAAACCTTAAATATGCTTGAAGTTGTCAGTCATATTTGCACTTGTAACTTTGATAAAGCTCTGATGTGTACATAATGCATAGTTTCTTTATTTTCCATTAATAGGAATTAATATTCCTAAGCTTTTATTGTTTCAGTTAACTGCTGCCATGGCTTCAAATGAGCTGTCACAAATGTATGTTGGCAAAGTACTGGTCCCCTGATATTCAACAGTAGTTTCAAATGATCATCACTGAGTCCATGTTCGGGACCGCTGGGTACAAATTATCCTAGCTTAGAGACTTAGTAAAATTTATTAGAAAAAATACTTTTATGCTCTGTAACTAGTGAATGGAAATGTGCCATGCCGTTCTGCTTCTTTTTAGATGAAACCCAGAAGTGTGTGTTTAGAAAAACTAACAGTTTTATTAGCTTGCCAGTAAAGGCACTATACTGTGCTAGGATTTCTCTTATTCTTAGTAATTTTTTATATGTTTCTCCTCTTTGGTGTTTCAGCAGTTGATCTTTCTACTGGTATATTTTCATTCATTAGTTTTCTGTGGTTCATAACTTTCCATTTGCACTAAGATTGGTTTCCCCTTTTGTATTGCTTCTATATTTGTTCGTCTTGCTTTACTGATAAACAAGGCTATACTCTTAGCTTAAGTAAGCCTCTTAATTACACAGTCATGGCCCCCTGGAGTTCTTGAAAATATATTGTGTCCACCATATATACAAATAAATTGTCTGTTCATAGATACACAGTTGATGTTCTGTTTTGCACATTGACTCCTATTATTTGTTATTATCACTTTGGAAATATTCATACTTTTTGCTCAAAAAGAGGTTGTCCTATTTTTCCAGACTTCCGTAGTTAAGCAAATTATCTACTTTTATATTGTTAGGCCCTGTTTTACCCAAAAATCTAACTAGACTTTGTCTTCCAGGCTGTTCCTTTCAGTCTTGACAGTGTTGCGAATGCTATTCATACTTTGTTTTCTGAGGAAACTCCTGTGGTCTTGCAGCTGGCTCCCAGTGAGGAAGTGAGTATTGCTTCACTTCTGATTCCAGATGTTCTAAATAGTAAACCTCTTTCCACTCGTGTGGCTGGAGCAAAACCAATTGATTATATGAAATGTTTTGCATTGGAGAGACATTGCAAGTGTGATCGATTATTAATGTGTGACTGGAAAAACTAAAAACTAACCTCAGTTGTTACTAAACAATGGCTGTTCCTGCAGAGAGTGTACATGGTGGGCAAGGCAAACTCTGTATTCGAAGATCTTTCTGTCACACTGCGCCAACTGCGAAACCGCTTATTCCAGGACAACTCCATTCTCGGCTCCCTTCCTCTCAACTCCCTGAGCAGAAACAATGAGGTACAAAACTTTAATCAGCTGGAAATTTTACCATTTTTTCTAATATTCTTAGTTAGCTTGTGCTTTTCCCTTCCCTCCGCCCCTTGCTTTTCCCTAGGGGAGCCTACTCTAATTTTTTCTAACTGAATTCTAAGAAGTAAGTGTTAAGTTATTTTTTTTAAGTAACTTTTATTGAAATAGTAATTTCCTTCTAGCATGTTCTGATGCTGTAACAGACATAACCTGTAATAAAATACTGAGACTTGCAACAAAATGAAGCTTCCTTAACTTTGGTTTTGTCAAAGGAAATACCTGTCTCTCTCTTCCTGCCTCTTCCCCCAGGTTGACTTGCTTTTTCTGTCAGAACTACAAGTCCTACATGATATTGCAAGCCTGGTAAGATTTTTTTTTTTTTTTTTTTTTTTTTTTTTTTTGAAACACTTTCCCCATCTTATGTCACAAACTTCAGAGATCTCATTTAAAGGTAGAGAAGCCGTAGCCAGGATACTTGGCCACCAGTGATAGATATTCATGTGTGTCATCGGTTGGGTGCATCAGTTCAAACAATGCATTCTCAAGCTATTTGTATCAGCCTTGCCACTGACGGAAGAAAATGAGAACCTTAATCATCTGTAGTTTCTTTTGTATTGTGTTTGGTGAGAACAGGGGGAATTCTGAGCTGCTATTTCTCCATACCCAAAGACACAGGAAGTACGCAATGAAGAATTTGCTGGGGCTTTCCTTGTTTTCTTACTTGAGAAGTATAATGGTAGTTAAGAACACGTTCTTTGCCCTGTCTGCCATTTTACTTTAAAATATCACCATAACATTTTATCTGAGAAGACTGGAGTGACTTTTGTAGTGTGAGTAGTGGTGGTGGTAGAAGTGTTCCAATAGAGGGGTGAGCTTTTAATTCTCATCTTTTTAAGCAAAAAGCTTCTTATGATCTTACTAAGAAGCTACTGTCTTCTTGCTCTGGTTTAGGGCTTGTTTTGGGGGTTGGGTTTTTTTTTTTTTTTTTTTGTCCTTTAAGCTGCAGCCCTCAGCTACTTAAAGTGAAAGAAACAGTCATGAAAAACTTGGAAGTTCACATTAGGTGAAGGACTGGTGGACAGAAATGGGGCTCTTGAGGAAATGAGGTAGAACAACTTGTTTTTTTCTTGCAGGCTAGAAATGCTGTAGTTAAAGTAGATGGGAAGATAGGAACAGATAAAATTCCTTGCTTTCAGAGGCTGTTCTCTTGTGCAGGCAAATGTCAGTGCTGCAGTTTCACACGTGTTGAAGTGCAAGAATATCACTAATCTCCTTTGAGATAATTTGGATTATATTGGTTGGATTTTATGACAATGGGATGATACTCCTTAAGTAAGCTACTTTTGTACATGGGCAACAGCAAGGTACCTACTCAGTTTTGCAAGGGCCAGCTTCAGTGGAGGGAATAGCAGTATCCAAGTATTGTAGTTATGTATTTTTTTTTTCTCCGAGTGTTATTTTTATGGCAATTACAGGACAAGGATTCTGATGTGAATAAGTATAATGTTTCTTTTTAGTAGAGCTCTATATTACGTGTATGTAACCTCATGCTAGGGATAGATGCTACGTGATGATCACCTGCTTTCTTCTGTAGAATAAGAAAAGAAACAATTGTGGACATCTTCTAGTTAAGTTGGCAAGAAATTTTGCTTCCTAATCAATATGGAATATGACTGTGGAAAGTGAGGCTGGATTAGTCCCAGCAAACTGATTTTGTGAAATGTGTTTTTAAAGTAACCTGTGTGTGAATTAATTTCTTTCTGCCCTCAATGGTGTGCCAAAGCTGTCTCGACACAAGCACTTAGCCAAAGATCACTCTCCAGACCTGTATTCTCTGGAACTGGCTGGTTTGGAAGAGGTTGGAAAACGATATGGGGAAGACTCTCAGCAGTTCAAGGATGCTTCTCAAATTCTTGTAGACTCTTTGCAAAAGGTATGCTTTCTACCTAATGAGCAAAACTCACAGGAATACAAAGGAACTAATTTTTTGTGTTAGCTACAAGGGAGTTAGTTTATTGACTGTCTTCTGCTTTGAATTGTCACTTCATTAGTGATGGCTTGACTGATGCTTGTTTTTGTTGTTGTTTGGTTTTTAAAATGCAGTTGTTCAGTTATAAAATTGAATGTTACAATTTGTCACTCTGGAAAGTGTTGACATGATTCTCCAATGTGTTAGTTATTTTCCATAAAGGAGTAGGAATATATTGAAACCATATATCAACATGACTTGATAGATTTGTTTTTCCTAAATAAATATCTTGCATTTAAAACCACCAGTATGTCTCACAAAAACTGCTCTCAGAAATGTGGAAATATCTTTACCACAGGGTACAGTGGTTAAGCTTCCCCTTGCCTACAAAGCTATATAAATCTAAATTTCCAGGCCTCTAAAATAAGTGCTGTTTATCTATCAATGTGCACAAGAAAGTAATTCTTTAGCAGCTCTTATGTAATCATTAGATAAAATCTTTAAGACCAGTCACTTTTGACAGTTTCAAAAGCAAGATGGAAAAGTGTAAAAGCATGAATTTGCTAAGCCAAATTACTTTCTGTAAACGTTACTCTTCGGCCTCTTTGCACTTATATATTTGTATACAGCAAATATGTAAAATAAATAAATATGAAAATAAATATATATATTTATTTACAGCAAATATATTTAAATACTAGACATGCAGTCTTTGGACCAGATTGAAACATTCATGTTCATAATTCCCCAGTGGAAGGTTGAGAACCTAAATATTTTGTTGAAAGTGACAGACATACAATTGGGAAACTATATGGTCATGGGCCTTTTGTAAAAGGGATGAAAGAACATGTTTCAGCCCAGAAAGCAGTCATAAGGTACAGTCTGCTGAGCAGTGGTTAAGAGGTTTTAAAGAGATGTTGTAAACCAGGTGAAAGTTGGCACTTTCTTAGTGGAATTCTAAAATACTGTAAATTTTTACAACTTTCCATAAGCTTCTTATTCCTGAAGCTGACATCTTACAGTTTAGTACATCTTGCTAGCAAAACTCTCCTTGATTCCTGGCTACAGTGTAGGTTTTAAATTAAATCACTTTTGCTTTTCCAGTTTGCAGATGAGATGTTTAATCTGTATAGTGGGAATGCAGTAGTAGAAGTGGTGGCTGTAAAGACATTTAATTCTCCCTTCACGAGGAAGACTCGTTCCATTCTCCAGTCTTCACAGGTAGTAGATGCACATTTTTCTGTATATCATTTATTTAGAAGTGATCCAAACTGCATCACTTGAGCATAACTTTTTTTTTAAGGACTAGAATACTGACTGTGATTTAGGCATGGGTGCAAAGAGGTCAGCTTACCTGTCTTGATCTTCACTTAATCATATAGTAATTTAGGTTGAAGAGGGCCTCTGGAGGTCATCTAGTCCAACCTACTGTTCAAAGCAGGATTAATTTAGGACTTAGATTAGGCTGCTCAGGTCCTTGTCCAGCCCAGTTCTTGAAAAGTCCGTGGCTGGAAGTCCCAGAGCCTCTCTGGACAGCTTGTTCTACAGTCTTAACCACTTTCACTGTGAAAACTTTTTCCCCCATGTCTTGTTAGAATTTGCATTTCTGCCGTTTTCTCCCAAGTACAGTAGTGCATGCAAGCCCTGCCTCACGGGTGGTGGAAAAATTGTTTTCTTGACTTGCTGCCTACACTCCAGATGGAGCCCAGGATGCAGTTGCCCTTTGTCACTGCAGGGGCACACTGCTGACTGCTGTTCGCCTTGTCCACCAGGACCTCCAGGTCCCTCTCTGCAGAGCTACTGCCCAGCCGGTCAGTCCCCAGCCTGTGCTGTCACGTGGGGTTATTCTGGCCCAGGTGCGGGGCTTTGCGTTCGTCCTCATTGAATTTAATGAGGCTCCTGTCAGCCCATTCCTTTGGATTCCATTGATGTCAATCACATAACTTTGCATTTTGCGCCCTAGCATCAGAATTGTCTGGATGAAAATGCATCTATCCTATTCAGATTGCTCAGATTTTCGATGTAGTCGGAATGTGTTTTGTATGCAAGCTAACTTTAAAGTAATAAACTTATTTTCTTTATTACAGAGCGAAACAGAAAATCCATATAACCTCGCCTATCCATATAACTACAACTACTCTGTAATCTTCAACATTATTCTGTGGATGATGATAGGTCTTGCTTTAGCTGTGATAGTTATCTCCTACAACCTCTGGAACATGGATCCTGGGTATGACAGCATTATTTATAGGATGACAAATCAGAAGATAAGAATGGATTGAACTACACTGTATTTCAGCACAAGGAAATGATGAAGAGTAAGGTCTCCTTTAAACTGTGTGGAAAACAAATATTCTGACACGGTTAATTGTGGAATTTTTTTAAAGGTGTATTTATTTCTAAGTTTGTTCTTTTTCTTCCCCCTCTCAAGCCTATTTTAAATGTTAGTAGTAGCACCAGATGGGAGTTAGAAATGGAAATCTGCTTGTTTTTTTAAAAAAAAAAAAAAAAGAACAATCCCCAAACTGATTGTTATTAAAGTAACATCATTCCGTTTTTTCTATCATGTAACATGAGTTTTTTGAAATGCCTTGTACTGCCTGTGACTGTGTGCAAAACAGATAAATTGAAATTATGATCGCAGCATGTTGTTTGAAACTTTTACACTGGAAGATTAGAAACTATAGCTAAATTGTTGTGTTGTATATTATGACCCAGTTGTAAATGTTTGATGTAAATATTTATAATGGCTATATGTAACTTCAGAGAGGGTAGTAGTTATTCTTTAGTAAAATACTAAATATAGAAATATTTCTACAAGACTACGATTCTAGTGGCACAAATGGCATTTTGATCTCATGTTGATGGCTAGGATGCGAGCTGTGGACAGAAGGATCCTTTGCCTGGAACTTTAATGATTTGGAGGTAAATAACACCCGTGTGGCTGGTCTGTACAGTGGGGGTCTATAAATACTGAAGTAGCACCAGTCCGAACATGGTCTAACGTCATGTACAGTTGAAAGTTCCTATTATGATGCTTCATATTCCTTCCATTTGTGTTGATGTTGTTATAAAAAAAACTAAATCAATTCTTTTTGATGATAAGAGTGGACCAACACTTGATTTAAATATACCTGGATTATAGTCCTGCTTCAACCATTCAATAAAACAAAGAACAGTTGTTCTGGAATGTATTTATTCTTTATGGCTACTTCTATTTGGTATTAGTTCAGCTGAATAGAGTAGGTTCCAGCAGCCTCCTATATGTGATAGAGGGCCTGAGTCCATAGCGGTTTCATTTTCACTGTCTTTCAGAAGCAAATGTTGGAAGATCACCTTGTATGGATTAATTTTCCTAAACCAAATAGTGAGTGTAGTTAGAACAAGCAGTTAGTCACTGGCTTGAATCTTTTTTAGAGCTACCTACTTTTTAGAAACTCATTTGCTCTTGTGGTAAAAGGAATTCTTCCAGACTACAGCAACATGAATGGAAGCTACTTTTTTTCATCTTCTTGTCCTCTAATGTCCTTAACTTTCCCTATTGTTAGGAGAGATTTGTTCCACTTCCAGAAAAGATCTGCTCAGTGAATTAATTTGTCTCGTTTATTGGGAATGTCAGATTTGGAGGGGTTGAAGCTGTTTATGTCTTGGAGATCCTGGACAATGCTTCGTGTTGAATCGAGTAACATGCTGCAGCTTTGCCCAAGTCCAGGAAAATCCAGTTTAGTATATGTTAGAATCATTTGAAATTGCTTCTAATGGCGCTTAAAGTTAATCTGGGTGATTAAGATCAATAGATAGAAAGGAAGAGTTGCCCTGCCCGTTTCTCTGACAAGAACGTGAAGTCTGTTGAACGTTCTGTAACACACTTGCAGTGCTTTGATGAGAATCAGATCCATCTGATGAAGCTGTACAACTTCATTATGACAACAATAAAATACAGCTCTATCATCCCGTTTGATAGGCATGAACCCTAATGTTTTAAGTAAACTATTACGTGACAGTCTATATGTTCTTTTAAATTTCTTTGACTGTTTTGAGGTCAATGAACATGGAAGACAATAGCCCGGAACTTCAGCAGGAAGCATGATCTAGGGTAAGAAAGGGGGTAGTACATTAATAGTCGAATCTTTCCAACTAAACTATACCTTAAAAAAAATTACGTATGCGGCAGGAGGAAGAATGATGACTGTCAGGTTTCTGTCAGATTGCAGGGACCAGTTTGCAGTGAAAGGTTAACAAACACAAAGGTAAGGCAAAGGTAAATGCTCTGGGAATACGTAGACGCTTGCATTGTTTTCAGCCGTCTCGGACATAAAGCAGCTGAAATAGAGTAAGCCACTCTGTGGGACTCTGCTTGTCCTAAACAATACTAAGAGGTTTAAAATGTTAAAATACTCTTTAAAAAACAATGCCACAATAGGTTCCCTGATCTTTCATATCACTCTGAAATTTCTAATTACCGATTTACAGTTGTTAAGTCTTTTTATATCAATTCCCTTATTCCTTAAGGAGAGGCGTAAGCTCTATTTCTGCGACCTGTTGCATGAACTTATCTGGTCAATTGCAACAGCTTTGCTACAAGGTGCAGTGATCACAAAATGTGCTAAGGTGACCCGATGTGCTATGAGAAATGAGGAGCGCAGCTCTGCCATAAGAGTAAAGCTGCCATAATTCCTTTAAAGTAAACGGGAAGCATTATTGTGACAGACGTTTTCTGAAGAACCTCTCAGGGAGGTTCTCTCGTATGGAAGAAGAGTATGTCTGGGGTTAAAATACACTACATCGTGATTCTGATGGGCCAAGCACCGTAGTATCAAAGTTTGATCTCCTCTCTCTCACCTGCTTTTATCAGCAATAAGTAACTCAAATTGCAGCTTTGTAGAGAGTGTTTCAGCAAGGCCTTTTAAGGAGGTAAAAAAAAAAAAAAAAAGGAGGGGGGGATAAAACATGTTGCACATCTACTATCTAGTACTAGGACTCCCAATGCTTTTATACGATTAGGCTGGCTGGGCTGCGGATTCTTCATTTTAAACAAAGTGAAGTGTTGATTTCCTGAAAGTCAGTCACGCTATAGACATTTTGGTGAGGATTTACGTCAATTTGAGCTTCTTACTGGTCTATAGCGAATTAATGCAATCCTAGTTTACTTAATTCAGAGGTTTAATCAGATTAATAGGCCACTTCAGATAGTGGTGCAGAGTTTTACAGGAGCGAGTTGTTTAAAGTGACTGTATAACTAATTGTTAGTCTTTAACATCTGCATGCCAGGTATACCTAGGTAGCTATATTGTAATCAGTCTGAAGTTGGCAGTATAGAGTTTGTTTAAACGCAGGACGTGCTGTTGAGTTGGTCATCCTGTCAGCTCTGCTCCAGCTGCTTGCTGCTGCTCTAGGCTCTAATTTTACTTTTTAAAGCCAGTCTTACACTACTGCCACTTTCCACCATCTGTTTGAAGGGCACATTGGAATTCCCGCTTCTCGTGTTAGTACCAAATTTGTTCATTCTCGTGGCTGCAGGCCCCCAGCTGGTACTAAAGGTGCTTCGGAGCACTCTAATGTGCGCTGTTTCTTAAATACCAGTTGCTTTGTGCAGCACAAGCTGCTTTTTGAACCACTCTAAATCCACCGTGCTTTAGTTTGAGCTAGGTAAGCAAGACCCGTTACATTGTACCACAGTACCGGTCCTTACCTGCCGATCAAACAGGCAATTACAATACTGATCCCTGAGCCAGGAATAGCCTTTTTGTATTTAGAATTCAATTAATTAGAATGAAAGTGCTGTCAACATCATTAGACCTGCTGTTGATCATTTTCTTTAAATTTAATGTTCCTAAGAATATAAATTGTAAAAAGATTTATGTGATATGGCAGAAATTGTAGGTTTTGTGTACAGGGCTACCAGGAAAGCAATGAAACTGTCACATGAAGCTCTGTGAAGGAAGACAACCGAGAGCAGAAGCCCACGGTTTTGTTTTCCACAGGGAAGTTACCACTGCTCTTTGGAGGCCCTCTGCGAGGCCAAGGGAGGGAGAGGGATGCAAGGAAAACGTAGCCTGTATTGGGATCCTGTCCGCTCGAAGGGAGAAGGGCAGGAGAGCCATTTTGCAATGTTCAGCAGCAAGCAACGTTCAGCCAGGCCAGGAAAGGCTTGATGCAGTGCTGTCTGTAGGATTTAGGATGTAACCGCTTCAGGGAGTGGTGATCTGGTCACCAAAGATAATTTTTCCTTGGGGAGCTTGGCCTCAGGCAAATAGGGCGAGATGTATTTGATTGGGTCTGCTTCAGAGCTTAGTCATATATTGTCCAGTATTTGGACTGGGGAGTATCTAGAGTCCGGGTAGCTGTTCTCCTGAAGTGCTGACATTTCTGAAAAAGGAGAGAGTTCAGAGTCAGAGTTGAAGCCTGAGCATTGCTCTTGATATTTGGATTGAAAAGAGAAAGTAAGCCATAAAATAAACGGTTCTTTTAAGAGTCAGTATGCTGCTTTGTCTAGATAATCCCCCAAAGTCTAAACTTGGCAGAAGGGAGGTATAATCTAGACTTTGCCTACGCCTCAGCTTTCCAGACTTCTCTGTGGCAGGCATGGGAGCTTTCAGAGTGCTTCCAGCCAACGCGCTGCTGTTGCAACACACAGGCAAGGGAAGCCTCGAGCAGATCTGAAATGTGTAAATGTTATGTTCAAGTCTTAAGTAAAAAAAAAAAGGGGGGGGGGGGAAGTGGAAATGAAGAAACTATGTTGAAACGTAAACGTTGAGCAACCTTGCAAGGGCTCGCTGGGGTTTACAGGTCAGCCGTAATGGAGGCAACAAGGACACTGCCAGAGTCTAGTGTAAGGAGATAAGCATCTGTCTCAAACCAAAACCAAACTCCCACAATAACAGTGACCTTTGGGATCCTATTACTGACACAATTTCTTGGCTATGGTGAAGTGGGTGCTTTGAGCTAAAATTCACAAATGTTCTCTAGAAAAAATTAAATTTCGTGCTCAAGTAAGGGTTGGGGACTGTTCTGCGTATTTTATTTTCCCTTCTGCAGTCCCTGCGCTATATTCTTAAGAATTATTCGTCTTTATAGAGGAGGGAGAAGGGATCCACACAAGTGTTGCAGGGTAGAAATGGAAGCAGATGAAGGAAGGCTGAAGTGGAATTATAGGATTTCAAATCTGGCAGAACAAAAGAAATCGGAATAAATGGGGAACCCAGAAGTTTATTTCCCGTCCTGTTCTGCCACTAACACAAGGTGTTGCTATGGAGGAACTACACTTACTCGCAAGGCACTAAACTATAAAGGGCTTCTCCAGCTCATGGCTTGAAGGATGGAAAAGAAATGAGTGAAAGCTCGCCAGTGTACACAGAAGCTTACGGGGCAGGGCTGGTACGTGGTGTGTCGCTGGATCGGAGAGCAAAGACCCTACAGCTCCCTTTGTGCAGAGCTAGCGCGGACGCTGGCACCGCTGTCGCCAACCCCTCTCCAGGCACTGCTTGCAGCCACAGACCACAGCAGGTCTCTGAACTGGGACCGCTCCTGGGCACATCTTTGGTCTTGCCGTAAATGACTGGAATCTCCTGGTCCAGTGACAAATTTGGGTCCCTCAGCTGGTATTCTTTTTTTTTGGGGGGGAACATCTCCTGCAGTCAGTGGAGCACTAGCAGAAATGACACCACTTCCCATACTTCTCAGAAACTTGTGCCTTGGCACAGTGCAGCTGCCGTGAAATCACTGTGCTGTTCTTTCTGCTCAGACTTGTGTAACACGTGTCCTGCCTGACCAATGATGAGGTACGGGGTACAGAAAGCCCAGGTGACCGCATTCCTCTCAAATA
Organism: Nipponia nippon; assembly: GCF_047370975.1. Taxonomy (NCBI): domain Eukaryota; kingdom Metazoa; phylum Chordata; class Aves; order Pelecaniformes; family Threskiornithidae; genus Nipponia; species Nipponia nippon. Next base: position 37,942,365 of record NW_028262336.1, on the reverse strand, counting down.
AACAGAGCAGAAACTGAGGGATGGCATGAAGCCACGCATCCAAATAGCCTGCTCCAGTGCGCTCTCCTACCTGAACTGCTGGAAAATCAATTGCTACAGATGGTGTCTGTCTATGATAGGCAGGAGATGATGGGTCTGCTGAAAGGCTATCTAAAACCAGGAACGGATAGGCAGTGCTCTGAAACTAAAGAGATTCTGATAGATGTCCGTAACAAAATTAGCAGGAATTCTTTTCTAGAATACGTCAAAAAGGCATCCCTAACTACATCTGTACTCCAGAGTGGTCAAGGACAGCTTTTAGAATGTAAATCCCATCCTTAAATAGGGACTTACCTTGCCAGTGTGCTTTCAGAGTTTGGAGATTCTTCTGTTGCTGAAGAACAGCTTCACACTAAAGGACTCTGGCAATCAAATTTAGTAATCCCATCAATGTCACCCAACATCACCAAAAATACATAGCTAAGTTCTTGGCATGAATACACATCATAAAATATTTAGAATGCTTCATAAGGGAAGTAAAATTCCTGGTTGCACCAAATGTTTTTATAAAGGCAGTCGAATTCCACTTTAATTATGTTCCAGTGCATGAATTTACGATGACAAATTGACACGCCCTTGATGTAGTGAGCATATGCTTTTCATTAGGCAGCGGGGATAGAAGCAGCATGGCTAGGATAAAATCACGGTAATTTGTCGGTAACTTATAGCCAACACTGTAAGGTCACTGACTTGAAAGTCTTCAGTGCTGCCTACCTACTCACCTGATCAACCCCTGTATTTTAAGTACTTCCTTAAAATGCCATGGTCAAAGTACCCAAGGAATTGATAAAAAAAAGTCTTTTGCAATACCCGTGTAATCAATTACAGCATTTGGAACACAGCAGAGCTGAACGGGAGCTCTAACTACATCCTATAGTAGGTCATCAATCAAAATCTTGACTAATGTACAGCATCAGCTTGGAAAGAAAAAAAACTTTAAGTGATCAGACAGCTCTCAACTCCTAAGAATCTATTTCTGTCACTCTTGGTTTCTGCTGCAGCAAAAAAAAAGAAAGATGAAAAAATACATAAAAACAGGTGTACCAATTATTTTCAATCGACCTATCTCAAATGTTTCAGCTAGTTGACAGAGCCAAGAGGAGGCAGCTCAACTCCACTGCCAGTGCTCCCCATAGCTGAGCTGCCACCTCCACAGCGGCTGGAGCCAACCCCGAGAAAGTCATCAGCTTTGCAAACAGGTGAGTTAGTATAACCTAAGCCAGGTTGGTGAATGTGCAGCTCTGCCCTCTGGAAATCTTCGGGTTATTGTATATATCCTTGGGAGCAGGGAGGCTGTGTTTCATGGCTGAATATGGTCTTATTTCCAAGGGAAATAAGCCGGAGTAGCTCTGGGTAACCTGAAAGGAAAATGTGCTATAAAAAGGAAGGGCAATCAACTGTCAGTCATGCAGAGAAGCGGATGGGGTAAGGCATAACTGGAAAAAGCAAAAACTAAGATAAGCGCTCTCTATATATGAATTGGTCTTGACCTCTTTTGTGCATGTGCGCACACACGCAGAGTTATATTGGTCTTTGCAAATGAAATGTTGGAAGAAGAGGTTTCCTCTCCCTATTAAAAACATTGCTTTTATTAAAAAGTGGAAATATTTTTATATTCTTTCCATATTTCAAAGGAGCTTTAAAAAAAATATGCTCAATATTTTGTAAAAAGGAGGATTTATAAACTCAGTAGGCTAAGAGGAATACATCCCCCTAAAAAGATGTCCAGTAAAAACATCTGCAGGAAAAGTGTGCCCATACCACTAACATCCCAAAGGTGATGCTCACTACCAGAAACTGGCTTTGATGTGTGTTACTTTTGGAGAAAAACAAAATAAGCGTACCAAAAACCAGCACAAGCGAATCAGGAGAATAAGCATGCCAGGACACAAATAGCACGGTGAAAGCATAACGGCCTCAAGTGTCAACCTGCAGCACGGTGGCCACTTTAATTTTGCCTTTGTCCCCTAACTACTGTTTGTTATCCAAGGGAACGGGAGAGTCAGTACTAAATGGAATACGGAGGGAGTAACAGGGGCCAGGCACAAAACTGAAAGAAATGATATCTGTCTCCTGCAGGCAGCTGCTGATGCCGTGGGACAGGTGCCAAGCCTGTGGTCGCCAGCCCCCTTCCTCCTCTTTCCTGACTTTTAGGGAGCCCAGGGGCACAAGCTGCCAGCATCCCCCCAGGGCCCCCGCGCTGCCGGGCACAGGCAGCCCCCAGCCCGCTGCCGCCGCCTCACCCTTCCCCACGGCCCTGCCGAGACACAGCTGGTCCAAACGGCAGTGGAAAGCCTGAAACTTTAAAAAGTCATTTCAGGGCAGTGCTCCCTCGAAGTCTGCCTGCCCTGCCATCTCACGGCAGGGCCAGAGCCTCCCGTGCTCCTAGCGAGGAGCTGGCTGCCGGACAAAGCGCTCCATCCCAGCAACCTCCCTTGGGAAAGCAGCCTCTGACATGTCGCAACAGGGGTCATGATCACCATCATGAGACCAGCTTCCTCGTCTTGAACTGACAGTCTGGATTTAAACATCACGAACAACCATTCCGCATTTGAGTTCCTCCTCTGCTCCCTTTTCTTTTTTCTTTTTTCTTTTTTTTTTTCTGTTATCCCAGAGGTTCCCAGCATTTCATCCACACAGGAATCACCTTTGTCTCTTCTTTCCACCCCGTGTTTGGCCACTTTCACGCTGCAAACCTGATTCTTAACAAATTCCACAGCTGCTGAAATATTCAGATTGTTGGCAGCGGTAAAACAAGTCCCGGTTGCCATCATTTCCAGCACTGTGTAGGAGTCATTGGCTACTGCAGCCTAAATTAACTATTTGGCGGGGGGGGAAATCTGAAAAGCTTAAGTGTTTAAATCCCCTCGCCTGCCAAATTCCTTTATGAATTTCCCTGTAACATGCAACATAACCTTAGCTAGAAAATAAATACATTTACATTCTTACCTTCATTTTTTTCCTCCTCAAGCTCTTCCTCTCCAGTCTCTGTTAAAACTTGGTTTCGGTCATGTTTCTGTTTTTCAAAGCATTGTAGCCTCTGCACTCCTGTCCTTCAAAAAGTCCTTTATAATCTGCATCTCTTGCAAGCATTGGAGTAGCACAAATAGACAAAAATATTCTGATGGAATGAAGTATTACCACAGAAAAAGTGCTTCATTTTCCTGATATCTGATGTCTAATGTGAAACTGTGTGTTCTCTAGCCAGAAATAAACATTTCTCACCTTGGCCTCTCCCATGAACTGCAAAAAATAATGGTGGTTAAATTATTTTAAAAGCTCCAAATCAGAGTAAGGAATCTAGAAAAGACCAAGACAGAGGAAACACCTGAAACCAGCAGGTTACGGTGGTGGCAGGTTGTTTAACACCTCCCAGCTCAGGCTGTGACCAGTCGGCTTCTGGGACTTCTCCATCTGAAGAGCGGGCATTTTACCACATGCTGCTGTGAAAGCTCGGTAAGACGCAGGACGTAGCGTGAAAGATCCCGTTGTTTCTCAGCCCATCAAAGTCAGACCAACTGCACAACTACACGGCTTTGCCGCAGCACCGACCCAGCCGCCCGTGGCACAGATCATTCATCGTCTCACTTTGCAATTTCCATTCATAATTGAATGAACGGTTGCACGTGGAGCCCCCCACCAGAAGAGGAGGGCAATCTCAGCTGCCCGTGCCCCGTTTTCAGCTGTGTCCCCCAGCACCTGCCCCAGGACGGCCTGAGCTCCCCTGCCTGCCTGCCTGCCTGCTCACGCAGGGAAGGTGGGCGAAAGGCTGCTGAGGTCGTGAAAATGGACTGGAGTAAACTAACATTTAATAAACAACAGCCATCCACTGTGCACAGTCAAGAGAAAATAATTTCCCGAGATTGAGAAGTTTTCTTTTACGCTATGGCATTGAAAAAGAAAATCAGTTTGCAGCCTTATAAACAAGTTGTACTTGAAAGCAGCGAGGCCGCCGGGGACACCAGCTCCGAGGAACGCCTGCTCGGACCTGGCAAACCTACTGCTGCCCTGAGAAACTCCCACTGCCAGGGCAGCTCCTGGGAGCAGCGATAAGCTTATGCGATGCATACGTGCCGGGGGCAGCGCTGGACCGCTTCGCCATGTTCCATCAGAGTTCGAACAGAGAGACAATAAAATTTCTACCATGTCCAACACTGAAACACCAGAAGGATTTTTGGTGCTGAGAGTACAGAGGAAATAATAACTAAATTACCACGTCGGAAACAAATTTATGAAGATAATCTGCAAAATGAAACAAAGGTTCTCAGATTAAAGTCTATGCAATGCCAGATTTTGGCAATGGAGCCCTGATGGTCAGGACATGGAGGGATGGAGGGAAGGAACCACGCACAGGGTGGGCACTCTTCCTCAACGCGGACAAGGAGAACAGGAGTGGAAAACCCCTCCAATACAAAAACCTTGGTTTTGAAATACTGAAAATATTCCATCTGAAGGGATACTTCTGTGTCGTTACTGAGTATACAGCAGAGCCAGATAGCAACTGTGATATACTAAATAGTCAAAGGGAAAAATATTTATTTTCATTTTCTTATGGATCTGGGTATGTCCCAAGTAACCATGAGGTTAAAGTACTCATATAAATTGAAAAACTACTACAAATTTTAGGAAAATATGTGGAACGCAGAGAAAGCTAGGCTGGAGGATATTTTTCCCCAGAAAAAATCAACACTTCATTTAAAAGAACATTTCCGCTGTCATTATAAGAATTGCTGTTTAAAACAACAACAAGAAAAAACCCCGACACAAAATACCCCACTTGCTAAAGGTAAAATTAGATTTGTTCTATCAAATCAGCTGTGACAATAGAAGAGTGGAGGAGGAGGAAATGCCATATTTGCTAAAAGCTTTATTTTAACTCCTGATCTATGGAGGAAAACAACGGAGCGCTGTGCAGGGAGGAGGGCCGGAGGAAGCTGTTAGCCAGACAATAGCAGAGACTGTCAAAAACAGAGTCTTATTTAGAGCAGGAAAACAGGCTTCTGACAGCACATTTTTCTAAGTGCATATCCAAAATTAAAGGTCAGAAATTACCAACATGGGCAGCGGTTCATAACCGAACCCCAGCTACTATTTGCTTTTTTGTTCCTAAGGCTCCCATATCAGCTTCTGCCCAAAGACTTCAAGGTGCAAGAATAAAATAGAGGTGTTACAGGGGAAAAAAAAATAATGACCCAATTTCTCTGTGCAAAACATTATCAAAGCAGTCAAACACAGCCAAATTTGGGACAATGCTGCGAAGTCCAGGAGGTGGGTTCACCTAAAGTAAAAATAGAGTGTGTGTGTGTGTTTGTACATGTGTGTAAAGCATCCTCCCACAGCTGGAAACTACAGGGTTAAACACATCTTCCTTTCCACCCGGGTTCAGAGCCACGTTTTTATTTAAGGGAAAAAAAAAAAAAAAAGCAAAAGAAGTCTTTCCCGAAGTCAAAGTGTTTATGACATTCAAAAAGGCTCCATGCCGTCCTGGGTCCAGACCTGTTCTGGCTGAGGAGGGTCTCCTCCGGCGCGCTCCCGCGGGCGCCAGCCAGAAGCAGGCTCCTCAGGACACCTCTCGCTCAAGAGGACGATGTGAATTAATTCTCCATGGCTGGCCTGTTCCCACACAGCTTGCAGGATCTTCATTTCTCCAGCTTTAACCTGTGCTCTGCCAATCCCTAAACTAGGCTAATCTTCCATGTTTTAGCATGTGGGGCACCCTGGCAAAGGTTTGGGATGGGATGGAGGGGGGTACTTTTATTTATTTACTTCTTTAAATGCCCATGCAACTTAAATGCAGAGGCTGGGTGGATTTCGTTGTTGTTGTTCTTGCAAGAGAACCAATCAAGATGCTTCTAAAATCACAATTTAACAGCTGCTGCCTGACTGTGGTCCTAACCCTGCCCAAAGGGACTGAAGCTCAGAAACAAGATGGAAAAGGAGCAGTTTTTTCCTTGGACACTTAAAAATATCACATCACACTCATAGCTTTCTGTGGCTGACATAATCTCTGTAAAGCACCACAAAGCTCAGAGCAGTGAGGATCTCCAAGACCCTCCCCAGGGGATACTGAGCGGACTCGTGAGTTTAGGCAAAAGCACGTGACTTTAACATGGAGCCTGCCAAGTTTATAAACAGCACTTTACAGCACGTTTGCCTGCAATGGATCTGGGTTTGGAGACACAGGAGGCCACTGCCAGCCCTATATTTCTCACTAAATGCAAAGCAGAACCCCTTTTTTTACCTTTTTTTATAGCTGTACGAGCTGTCAGACCTCTGGCGCCTTCCGTAACGTGCAGTGAATCTTGGGTCTCCCTCCCAAACCCCTTCAGCCAGGAGGAAGAAACTCACTTCTGCAGAATGCATCAGTTCGTTGCGGCCTCCAATCCTCCAAGGAGAAGGCGAAGAGCAGCAGCAGTGACACCGCAGGGCCACGACCGCTCTGCGCCCAGCACTGGTACTGCTGCCTGCAAATACCCTGCACAAGGTAGGGCTGGACAGTACTATATACTATGAAAGAAAAGAGGACTCCTTGCAAACACTCTGGTCAGGATGACCTCTGTGACTTTCTGCTGATGTGTGTCTGTCTCTGAGGCAGTCATAGAAGTTCAAAAGATGGAGGAGCGCTGCTGCATCCCATCAATCTGGCCCAAAAACTTTCTTCTGCCCACAAGCTAGGTAAACCTGCACAACAAAACCAGCACGGCTGATGGGTCACCTTGGGCTTCAGCTGCATACTCTGTCCAGCATCACTACCTGACTGTGAATGCCACTGATGTTTCAAGGTCATATAATCTGAAGTAAATGAAACAAACTGCAATAATCCTCTTCCAGGATGCCCAGAAGTCCCTGTGCTGTGTTTGCTAATTGACAGTGTGTTTGAATAAAAGGTTGATGCCTTCAGACTTAAATCTTTCCCGATGCGAGCAGCTGACTCTTCAGTAAGGTCACAAAGTTGAATGTGGATGGTACCATACCGCGCCAAACTGTGCAGCGAGCAAGAGGCGGGAGGGGTGTAGCCCAACTTTTTTTTTTTTAAAGCACCCATCTGCAACAGGAGTCAAATGCAGAAAAATGCAGAAGTGTGTAGAGAAAAGCAACCTACAAACCTGATTTCAGACCCGAGGAGTATGTTTCCAAATCCAAGGTGAATTCAAGTTGACTAAGACCAACTATGTATAGACCTAGACACCTGGAGCATAGAAAAGAATGAATTAATTTGTAAAGCTTACCCTGCTCTCCATTTGTGAGACACCATGAAAGGAAAGGCACTACCCAGCACAGTAATTGCTCCTTAGGTAAATTCCAGCCCACAGCAATAAAAAGGAATTTAATGTTTCTGAACATCCAGAGCTACCCCAAACGCACACGTTGTTACACCCATGCATTCAGCATGGAGCTACGTGAAGGTGAGGAACTGCACCTACACCGCTACACAAGAGGGACGGGACCTGAGCTTGGGCCCTTGGGACAAAGTGGCCCAGACTGACTCATCCGCATGCACCATACCCACCCTGAGCAAATTCAGCTGGCAGAGAGCTAGCCAGCGCGGTCCTGCGCAGAGACGGCAAGCTTGCTAGCCAGTAGGCTCAGCAGGTCAGCAAGGCAAGCCCCAGTTCGCTCCCTGGCCCACTTTTATTTAGCAGAGGAAAACATGCTGAAACTGAGCCCACCCTTCGGAGACTCCCGCTAAGCAGAAAATTGAATAGTGCGACCACCGCAGGTTCCCAAGAGCTGCCTGGCAAAAGCCGAGGTCTGCGGGTCGGCTCCCCAGCCGACTCCTGCATCCCGGCGGGTGCGGCGCAATGGGGTGGAGAACACAAGAGGTGTTTTTCCGCAGCAGCAGCTGCCGGCAGGGAGGGTGCTGCCGGCAGAGCCGCTCGGCAAACGGCTTCTCGTATCGTACCCTGATATGTAAACCGAGAGCTGAACTGGAACTTGAACCCAAGAGTGCACAGCAGGTGGAAAGGGTGGAAGCTAGGCTCAAATACAGGTTAGGCCTCAGCTGGTGGAAAAGCTGGCAGCTCTCCTCTGGGCACCGAGCTGACAGCTGAAGGGGGCTCGTGGCTGAGATGGGCTCAACCCGGCTGCTTCAGTGGGGGGGGGGGAAAGATGTCTCAGTAGTATTTGAAGTTATGTTTCAGCTTTCACACAGTAGTGTTACTAAAATACCTATTTTAACACAGCTAAATCCTTAGGAAATGGTCTGCTTTGCATGCTACCCAAATAGTTAAGGCATACATCCATTTTGCCTTTTTTTTCCCCAAGCTCATTGGTGCCACATGTATACAAACAGTTCCTTTCCTTGAAACTTTTGATGGGAGAAGGGCAGGGGATAGATGTTATTAAACACGATCTGGTCTGTCCTGCTAGCTGATGTTTTAACAGATGAGCAAGTCAAAGTGTTAGCTCTTATTTACAGCACCAGTGTGTGATAACTGCAATATCATTCAGTATTGTGGAACTACTTCTGTGGAATAACACGGCTTCTCAGCTGTGCTTGAAAATCATGACACCTTCCTACACCGTTACAGCGCTTCAGGAGCAGAGGACAAGCTGCCTGATGACAAGTAACCCCAAGGAGCAAGGTGGGAGCTGCTGTGTGGCAAGGCGGGAGCTGCTGCGCAGAGCGGCACCACAGACACCACCGGCAGCTCCCGGCCCTGCACCAGGCTGGCTCTGTCCCTGCTTTGCAGGATCGACATTGCACAGATCTGTGCTGAAAGCGCAGCAGGGCCCAGGCTGGCCTGCAGCCCCCCAGCCGCCTCCTCCCTCCTTCCCTCCCTCTGCTGCAAAATCAGCTTCATAGAATCATAGAATCATTTAGGATGGAAAAGACCTTTAAGATCATCAAGTCCAACTGTTAACCCAGCACTGCCAACTCCACCACTAAACCATGTCCCTAAGCACCACATCTACATGTCTTTTAAATACCTCCAGGGATGGAGACTCAACCACTTCCCTGGGCAGCCTGTTCCACTACTTGACAACACTTTCAGTGAAGAAATTTTTCCTAATATCCAACCTAAACCTCTCCTGGCACAACTTGAGGCCATTTCCTCTCGTCCTATCACTTGCTACTTGGCAGAAGAGACCGACCCCCACCTCGCTACAGCCTCCTTTCAGGTAGTTGTAGAGAGCAATAAGGTCTCCCGTCAGCCTCCTCTTCTCCAGGCTAAACAACCCCAGCTCCCTCAGCCGCTCCTCATAAGACTTGTGCTCTACACCCTTCACCAGCTTCAAAGGATGGGAGTGCTTTTCTCTGTCTCTTTTAGACGCAGCACTTACGGTTTGTCTGCTGCTTTACAAGCTTGCCAGCTGCTTTCAAGGCTGTATTCGTCACGGAGGAAGCCCCCAAAATAAAGATGCAGCAAGGAGCATGCTGCCTGATCAGGGAGCAGCCCCTGTGGCAGCAGGCAGGGCTAGCAGGTCCAGGCGGGCCATGGGCAAGCCAGGCTGCTGGGAGGCCGGTCCTGGCCCATGGGGTCCCTGCCAGCAGGAGCACCAGGCAGGTGGGGGGCTGCAGGCGAGAGCTGGGGGCTTGGCACTGGGCTTCCCTGCCCATAAACACCAGGTTACAGCAATGGGGAGGTGCGAGCGCTTCAAGGCCACGGTACAGGTTTCCTAAGGGTAGGGTAGGACTCCTCACTTATTTTTGATTAGTTGCTGTGACCCTGAGAGGAGTTAGACGTCAGGGAGGCAGGCGCATCCCCAGGTGTGGCAGATGAGGTGGAGGGGGACCCCTTCTCACCCGGACCCACTCTGCCCTGGGAGCTGCCTGCCCTAGTGCATGGCAAGGATGTCAGCAAAACCCTTCCCCCTTCAGACCAGCCTATTAGCACACTACTTTTTGTAGTTTCTGACAAACTCCCCCTTTAGCATCTGCTCTCCAAAAGAAAGCCTCAGGTGCAGCTGAAACCCCGCCGCTCTGGTATTTGCAGCCTCAATAATGGCCTTTTAAAACCATGTGTGGTGAAGGGGAATCATAGGAGGAGTAAAACCAGTCAATGACAAGCCTAAACATCACGCCTTTTCACCCCTACAAGAGCCCTATTTCACAGAGCAGAGACCATCTTCCCTGCAGCACTCGCTTATGCCCATTGCTCCTGGCTGGGTGCAGCGGCTCTCCAGCAAAGGGCAAGGGGAGGGTCCTGCGCTGGGAGGCTCTGCCTCCGCCGCCTCCAGAGGCCCCTCCAAACTCCATTTCTTGGGGCAGGAATTCAAGCTGTCCAGGATTAAGCCGCTGTAGCTTTCCGCATCCGTGCTGCTCTGCACAACCCCCAACCAACACGAGTACAACCCTTCCTCACTCAGCATCTCTTATCTTTCAGAGCAGCAGCCGGACGTTTCCTGTAAAACCAATTACGCGGGGTCATTTCCCAAAGAAGTTAATCACCGCTCTGGAAGAACGTGAGGGGATGGGAGTACACCGGGAGAGCGTCACGCAGGGAAGGGCAGCACAGTGCTGCTTCCCGGGCTTGCGATGCTCCTGGGGGGCCAAGTTAAGTCTTAAAAACATTCCCAAAAAATTATCATCTACCCATTGAACACTGAACCACCAGCAGCTGTTGGACCGTCTGAGGAAAAGCCCCGTAACGTTAGAAGTCAATGTGATTCAATCTAAATACAAAACTCCCAATTATATTGCTATTATGGGGTTACACAGCAGTCGCAGCTTTGTAACTACAGTCTAGATACTACGTACAGTTAATATGTTTCGATTACACATTGATTTATTGAAATACATTACCTTAAAAACATTTGAAATTCTGTGGTACATGGAAAATTTGGGCCAAGGGAACAACTATAACCACTTGAGCTGAAATAACCAGTGTAGCACAACTTCTGAAGTGACACCTTTGACAGTTTAATCATAAATCTGATTAAAGTGACCCAAATATTCTCCTAGTAGTCTATCTGCTATTTTTCATACAGAACATTTTGCTTTAAAATGCCCGCTAACTAGAGCGACTTTCAGCTAACAGATGAAACAGAGCATATGCTTAGAGACAAACTGTAGCTCTTGAACGAAACACAGCTTCTAGTTTTATGAAGCTTTGTTTCGTCTCAGCTACTTATTATCAGAACTCGTTTCCTGCAGTCTTTGTAAACTCAGTTAAAACATCTGCAGCCTCAAAGGCAACCTGCAGGACACTCAAATGTATAAGGAGAGCAAGTAATTTAAACTTAGTTTCGAGAAAAAAACCCAAACAAACCAACCCCCTAACTCACCTTGATTCAGCTCATTGTCCGAGTGTTTGCAAGGCTCAAAAAAGCCTCTTCCTCTCTTTTCTAGATTAAGAAAACCTTTAACACAACTCGATCAATATTTGTTATCTGGAAAGCCACAAAGTCTATTGCTGCCATCTGGGATAGCTTTTTGGATAGTTAAAAAGTTGTGTGTTCCCATTTGACACTGGCTAACATTGCTACGCCAGGTGCGCAGATCAGTTCAGAACTGCTCTTTTTCTCTGTATCATTTCTCTCACGCTTGTCCCACAGGCAGGTTTATCAGAAACAATCTATGGGTACCACAGGTTGTGGAGTTACTGCGGCATTTTTAGTGAAATAAATGAACAACCAAATCTCCTGTAACAATTAAAATTTACAAACAGTCCCAATGCAGCAGGTAGGTATAACATCTGGCTACCAGAAAACTAGACTGAACACATGACAAACTAAACTTAAAACTGCACTTGTAAATACACACAGTCATTTCTTTGGAAAGAACAAGTGTCACTGGTCAGTCGGAAATGCTTCCTTTTACTAGTAGCATTTTCCTTAAGAATTTAATTATTTATGATAAAGGCATAAAAACGTGGTGTATGTTAAGAGAAGTGGTGTGTATAACAAAATAAAATAAAACAAAATAAAATCTTCTCATAATCACAGGTTGGGAATGCCAGTTCATAATCATCTCCCATAAGTTTACGTATTTTGTTGTCTCTGCCCTACGGGGAGAGAAAACTTCCCCTTTTACTTTCAAGTGCTGAAGGTCTTGGGGGGCCTTTGCCCACGAGCACGCTCACCTGCCCCTTAGCACAAAGAACAGCAGATCCTTCTCTGTGTATCAGAAAGCTGCTTTTAGGCATGGGAATGCTCAGACCTTGAATCCAGACTAGTAACCAGCATAATAGCAAGCCTTTTTCAGACATACCTGTATGAATTCTCAATTGCTTTAAAACATCAGTTTAGTTGTGAAAAGACAGAAATACAAAATCTTTCCAACTGAGCAGCAACAAGGTTTAAAGATTGCCAGGGTTTTCATCCAGTGGATGAGTTTCGCATTTCGGAAGCGGAAACTGCATAAAAGATTTTAGATACAAGTCACAAAAGTACTGACTGATTCAGTACCAACACCCAAAACCACGGGTTCAAGGCTGAAATCTGAAGTGGACACCAACCAAAAGATTATTTCTAATGGCAAGAGCTTTGAAAGCGACTCATTCATTCATAGGGAAAGAAGTGTTGTGACAGTTGTAGGGGAAACGGGCAGCCTCAAAGCCAGCAAGGCAGGCTTGAATACATCCACCAAAAGATTTTAAAAATTAGTTTAAAACATCCTTCAGCTGAGCAGGGAGCTGGCAGGGCTCTGCAAAGGGAGTGAGGCAGAGCAGCAGAAAGCTACTCCTGCAGAAAGTCAGGAAATGAACTCAATAGAAACTGGAGAATACTGGTCCGTGAGGACAAATGGTTAAATGGCAGAGTAATTCCTAGGGATGGAAATTTCATTCAGTTACAAGAGCCTTCAATCATCACTGACACAGTCATCTACATACATCCAATTCAAAAAGTTAAATGTGAGGCTGTTTTTCTGGACCAGCTTTTTTGTATCAGCCTCTCCACTTTCACTGTATATAGTTCAAGCTTCTATCTCACCTGCCTTTACAATAAGACAAATAATACTCTATTATTATAGAGGTGTCTATAACTGCAAACTCCATGACAGATGAGAAAAGATGCTTTCTTCCACTAAACTTTGCTTTTGGGACAGACGTAGTTCCTTATGACTGTAAGAAATGAAGCATTGTTTTAAGTAATTACTAGTTATTTATACAACCAGAAAAATGAACAAACTCTGTTTTCCTATGACTTGGAACAAATCAAACCCACAGAAAAAATAAATAAGGGGTTCTTTGTTTGTTTGTGGTGGTGGTGGTGTTTGTTTGTTTTTTAAGTTAGCAGCAGGTGTGGGCGGGGAAACAAGATTACAGAGAGAGACAGCCAAGTAAGTGTGAATACAAGAGATCTGGCCAGTGGCTGTAGTGGAGAGGAATAACGTTTAAGATTATACAACATCCAGTTTAAGATTTTTTTAATCCAGTTTATTAAATATTGCTTTTTGGGGACATGTTTACAACAAGCCCAAATAAATTGTTTAAGGATTCAAAGCAGTCATATTAAAATACAGCTTCAATATAAAGTTTGTCACAGTTTTACAGTATTCAAAAATGACAGACCTGCCTTAAAAAAAAGACTATTACACCAAAACATAAGAAAAACAGGAAAACAAACAAGTTTGGCATTTTCATAATCTTTATAGTATAAAACAGAATATTAAATCTATTACCAGCAAGCTGATACTTCAATCTATTACCTAGTCTGAAGTGTCTCCCATTAAAACACACTATACAACAGCACTATACAAAAGTCGTGGTGATACTCATTTGATGAAAGTGCATCCCTGAAAGTTTGCCAGTTTATTATAGTTAGCTCTTAAAAAAAAAAAAAAAGGTAAGGTAAACTCAAAACGTCCTCTTTTAACCGAAGGCTTTGCTTTTTTTTTTTTTTTGTTTGGTTTTTTTTTGGGTTTTTTTGCGCTTTTGTCTCACTTTCAGCCTTCTTTTAAAAGTGTCTACGGACGCCCACCAGGGGGCAGCGTAAGATTAACCATCAAATCACGAACGGCTGCAAATATTGTGCATTCACCTGGAACAGGGAAAAGAGACAGGTTAGCATCGCGCCGCCGACGGGCCCTCGCGACCAACGCGCTCGCCCCGACCACGCCGCCGCGGCTACCACCCCGCAACGGGCAGGGGGTGGCGAGACGGGGGCCACCACCACTCGCAAATCCCAGCGACCTCCAAGGACGTCGGGATTTGGAAGGATTTTAACCCAAGTAGCTCCGGCTTTCCTAGCGGGACCGCTCTTGTTGGCCATGACATTGCAAGCTGCTCTTAAGTTTTGGTCGCTTTTGAATGTCTGATTGAATTTATACTAGAATTTATCGCACATGGCACCATGATCCAAGTTTTTCTGTATGTTGTTAATTAAAAGCACTACATCTTATAAAGGAAAAAAAAACGCAAACTTTTTCAAGTTCTGTTTGTATTGATTAAGAGCAGAAACGAAACATTTCAAAAGACTCAAGTCTGAAGCAGCTGGAAGATGTTTTCTGTCCTAAGCCTAGTTTTGGAAACATTTCTAATTCCAAGACTGGGCAAAAGTCAGAAGTCTGTTTCTTTCAACCAAATCGCCTTGGCTCTACCCTTGACATGTAAACTGCAAAATAAAATACAGAGCAAATGGACTTTTGTTTCAAACAGCCGAGATCTAATACTGAGAGGAAAAACCAGCCACAGCTGTCTCGAGTTTTGAATACCAGCATTTTTTGACAAAAACACACACACATTCTGAAAGAGCTTAAAAAAGTTAAAACCAACAGAAGCAAAAGGGTTTAATTAGAACAACAAAAGGTGAAGTATTAGGCAGCTGTGACTTTCATCTACTGTTTCCTGGTAAGAGATTACGATTAATAGCCGCTATCGTACCCGGGTCGCTGTGCGTTGAATTTTTCCCGCACATTTCAAAAAACATCAATTAGAAGACATTGAATGTTGTTGCTGAAGGAGCAACAGTGTGAGCAAAGAGATAAGAGCAGAGCCTGTTGGGATGCATTAATCCTAACTGCCAAACTAGGGATTCCCAAAATTCTTTTGGGCAAGTCATTATCATATCAAAGCTATAAATCTGGGCTAAATACCATCCACTGCTTCACCGAAAATCAGACACTGAAAAAATGCTTAGTCATGAAGCACTTTAAGAAATATCACGAGTCCCTTGAGCTCCTCTCTAAGGGTCACCTCCAGCATCTGTAGGGACTTTCATTTCCTTACCAGATTGATGTCCACTATGTAAAGCGGGTTGTAGACTTACAGCTCAAGTTTAACCCTGTTATTCCAGGGCATTGATTCCATCTCAGTTCATATAATTATTTCCCCAAAATAAAATATTTTTCCCATGGAGGCATGGAGGTAAAGCGATCTCAGAAAGACAACGTACTCGCAACGAGTCAACATTTTACTGTTAAACACAGCAGAATGTGTTTGCCCACAGATCTGAAAAGAAAACTCTTCCAAAAGAACTTACTTTTCAGGCACTACCATTTTATTAAGAGGAAAATTAAGCTGAATACAAAATACTTTCTCACAAAGAGAGAAAGGTAAAAAAGATACAGCCAAAATGAGGCAACACCGATTACGGGTTACAATGAAAGTGCCAGTAATACCATACGTGCATGATGGGAAGCCCTGGTCCTTTCTGACTGAAACAGTGAATAATTCACTTAACCAAGCAAATTGCAGTTAGTGCAGCAGAAGAGCTAACACAGGTAGGAAAATCCTGGGTACAGCACAATAGCGTCAGAAGAGAAAGGATATGCAGCTGGGATGTCCCATGTACTGCTGTTGTAAAAGTTGTCTCCCAACTATCTACTTTCATCTGTTGGCTCTCCTATCACCTTTCATTGGCAAAGAAAAGAAGGTATCTATCTTGTTCTCTTTTATCACATATAATAATGTAATTTTTGACAGTAAGAACACAGGAAACTGCATTTCAAGTGTCCTCAGGGAAGATCCTACTTTGGCTGGGTGGTGGCAATAAATAAATAATTAAATAAATAAATCCAGACAGACTCATTCTCTCTTTTAGAAGTCAGAGGAAAGACTACTAGAAATGTCCTCTGCTCAGCCAGCTACATTCTTCTTTGCCTGCATAAGGTGCTGCTTGAGGCCACAAGATCTTTTTATACGCATTTCTTCCCTGTCTGTACTCTGCTCCACGTACTGCATTCCCAAACTACTTCAAAACTTCTGTGACAAACAAAAATTGCCTATCCTGATCTATCTAATGATCATCAGAAGACATCTCACCTGGGATACTCAAAAGCAGCTTTGACAATTACTCCCTATGCTGTGGTATTTTGTGGAGGGTTTACCTTAAAACACAACTTAGTGCAATAACAAACAGCAAAACAAGTATCTACCCTTTCCCACACTAGGGGAACTCAGCGGGGAAGCACCTTCCACTAACCGAAGTTTAGTTAGTGTCTCTTGAAATAAAAATGCTATACAAACAACAGTTCTGTACTACATACAGAACTCTTACAGGTAGCCCCACACGCCCTCAAGGCTATTCTCTCTCCTATTTACCTACACTATTACTATATGTTAAAAAGAAAATGCATGTTAATTTAGATCTCATCACAATTTTCAGAAACGTATGCATATCCACACCAATTTAAGATAAACATTGCTCGTGTTCTAGCAGTCGAAATAAACCATCAAGCACAGTTAAAATTACTGCATAACAACGAGATGAGTAATTATACAGAATAGAAGCAGAACTCAACTGCTGGATTCACAACTTCAATCTATTCACTGTGTTATTGGAAAAAGGCTTTGTTCTTCAGCACGTAACTACAACAGAACTGAGAGTTATTGTTCTTATGAGCCATCTGTGTATTAGGACCCCAAACCACTGCTTACAGACAACATGCTGCCCAAAGAACCTGCTACTGTTGTTCAATGTTTCAGATATAAAAAAAAAAAATAAAAAAAAATAAAAAGCATGACAAACAAGAGGGAAAGCAAAGCACAACGTTGCTCACAGTGCACTACCTACGGGCCAATGAACATTCAGAACAACCTATTTAGCTCACACACTTCACAGCACATTTGGTGGACAGAACTGTATGCGCCTCTGTTAGTGTACACACTGACAAAGGAGTATACAATTACTCAAATTACTTTTTAATCATTCACAGCACGTGGACAAGTTCTGATAACTATTTTAACATCCCTTTATATTCTACTGTTAAGCTCAATAACTTCATAATTAACCATGAAAACTGACACTTGACCATAGCATATTTCTTGTGACTCATTCTGGGCCCAATTGTTAAGAAGTATGACTCCTACTGTGCAGCAAGAGTTGGGCCAACAAGGGGTGCACTCTATCACTTGGGCAGAACAGCAAAATCCAGCCTGAATCATCAGCGTAACCTTCTGCTGTGTTGCCAATACTTGCTATTAAGTTACATACTGCCTGTCACATCGGGAGTTTGTAATCACTAAAGAAGTACGATAGAAACAAAGAAGAATTCAGACTTAAGAGAGGTTTAGTTTTACACTGGAGATTTGTCACAGATGTCTGGGTGAAGAGAATATATCTACTGGACATGTACAGTACCTGGTCGTGGTGAATTCAGTTCAGCAAACCTCTTTAGAATATTGCTAACCATCATTGGAGCAGCAACAGAAGAGTTCTGCTGCCTGGGAATGTCAGCCTGTTGCGTTGTACCCGAAGCCATATCATAAATAATTGGGACAATAATACTAACAGCTTCCTGTGGGACTGTTGTTTTCTGTGTTAGCTGGAGCTGTGGGAAAAAACAAAAAAAGTGTGTTAAATTGAATGATCATGTACTTCAGCACAACTTCTGATACAGTTAAACACTCTAGGGCTACAGACAGCATGCACTTCCACCCCCTCAGTTTTCAGACATCAATTTTGTAACAGAGAAGTTATCAATCAAGTGTAGACTATTTTCTTCTCAAAAGCACCCTACAGTGAGCATTGCCTCAGAGATGACATTAATATAGATTTGCTCTAAACATCTGATTCCTGCTATCCTTTCCCAGCACCACTAATATGTATATCGCTTAATCTAGGTGGTTAGTGCCTCAAAGAAGAACAAAACACCCAGAAGTTGAGCACTCAAAGATACCCGCAGCCCAGGGGAACTGAACTTTATATATTGTCAACATCTCTCCAAGAACACAAAACATGGAGCGCTGCTGTGCTTTTATAGGAGGGAGAATAGGAATACTAACTGAACTCATTACAGAAGAGATGCACGCAAATCTAGGCTTCCAAACGGCAGAACATTTTTAGCTATTACAGTTGTCAGATATAGCATGCTTGTGTTTTGCTACTAACCCGTGATGATTTCAAAGACATGCAGCCCACAAAATTTTAAAAGATAGCACTACTTACAAAAAACAACATTTTGGATTTCAGCACAACAGCAGGTGTTCCTGGAGGCGCAATTGGCGGTGCACTGGGAGGAATTGTTAAACAAAACTGCACATTCCACTTCAGCTGACTTGCCTGATCAGGGAACTGTTTAGAAAGAGCAGCACAGAGAAAGAACCGCAGAGGTCTCACGTCAGTGACATACATGGCTATGAACTAGAGAAGAGTTAGAAAGTAGAATGTGCCTGCCTAGCTCAACTTGCAGATGTTGCCAGGTTTACCACAGGGCAGAATATCTCTGAAAGAATTGAGCATAGGGTAAACAAGAATACAATCAGAAAGATTCCAGCCAGCCTATGCATGTGCTATTGTGCAGTAACGTGCCTGCAATTTCTCAAAAGTTTAAAGGAGAAATTTTGGGAGTTTCCAGGAGAGCTAGTAGTAAAATGAAAACTTCTTTATTAACACTAAATAGCATATATATAAATTGAGAGTAATTTATGCGTTCATAGATAAAGATACAGCCCCCCCCCTTTTTTTTTTAAATACAATAACCAAAGTTGAGTGAACTAAATAGAACGGTTAACTTACCAGCTCAAGTTTCATGATGTGTACGCAGTCCCTGAGGATATGTGTTGGAGCCCCTAGTAATTTTGTGAAGGCTATTAGGGTGTTTGCTTTAAAAGGTGGTCCTGCAACCTAACGAAAGACACTATTTAGTACTGCCTATTTAGATAACAGCTGTATCATTTAACACGGTAACCAGCACGCACAGCTGTTAATTTAATATTTTGCAGCCCTTACACATGCCAATGAAAGTCAGCAGTACCACTCAAAACACCACCAGAGATTAAAAGCCATGCAACAAAAACTTAAACATTAATGATTTGAGTACATACCCTTGTTTCAAAGAACTTCTCCAAAACTTGTAACTCTTCTGATTTCCACTGTCCTGTATTTTCAGGTGTTACTTTCAGTTGCAATGTCTGGTTGGTTTTGGGATTGAGAGCAACCCTACACTTCAGTGCCTCCGTCTTAAACATAATTACACCTGGTTCATTGGAGTTTATTAACTGTAGCTGCATAAAAAGAAGTATCACATTCAATCAATCATTCGTTAAATAGCACACGCGTGCACGCACACACACACACAGATATTCAGTCCCAAGACTGTAGAGATCAATCTGCTCTCTTTCCACAAACACATGATATTTGTATACAGGTAAAATTGCCTTGAGAATGAAGCTTATGCAAAATTTGGCTTCTTTCTCTGTCACTGAATCAATGCCAAAGAAGTGAAGAGGCGCACATTGTCTGTCCCAAACCCTAAAGCAACATTCCTGACTGAGTAGTTCAGTTACTGTCAACCAGTCACTAATTTCTTGGGCAATCCTGCCAAGTAGTGGCATCCACAGTAACCCTGTGGCTGTTCCAGTTAACTCCCAACGGACATGCTAAACTCACAGAAGCTGTGTCATCTGAAAATCTGGTCATAGTCTTGCTATCATATTAGTTATCAAATTTCACCTGACCAAACAGGCTTTCCACTTCTAATTTGTGTGGAAAAGAAACAGAATTAAATGCTTTTCCTAAATTTTGACACTTCAGATGGCAAGATTCAGAAGTATAGCACAAGTCTAACAGCAAATGCTTATTATATCTGAAGCACTTCAGTTTGTGCCTGATTTGAAAGACATGGAGTACAGAAGCATGAAAAAGAACAGCTGTGAAGTCATACTCGCAGGTCAATATTAAAACAACCTAAACCGTACCGTTTCCTGTTGTATGATCCTCTGAAGATGCCTCCTCATAATAACTGATCCAAGGAATCGCTCAAGAGGGGAGCAAAGATAGCTGCCAGCCAGTCCTGGCACAAGCCCAGGGGTAGGAGAGGGCAACAGCAGAATATTCAAGGCACTGTGGGTGAGGACTGTAGGTATGGATGCAGCCCAAGAGCGCTGAGGTAGTTTACGAGGTGGAGGCATGCTAGTCGGCATTGCTTGGGAACCTATTGATAATGAAAAAATACTTGCAGTAAGGAAGGATTTAAGCTGAAACATAAGGTATGTGTTCACTGTATTTCTTATCACTATACAAGCAATGAGTTCTCTGGGCCAAAGCTTAATCCTTCTTATGTAAGAATTTGGCTGCCTAGTGGTAGGCAACAGATAGACAAAGTCGAAGAATTAGAGTTTTGACCCTCCACCCATGAGAAGAGTCTCAGTAACATTAAAATCCTACTCCCTTTTCCTCTTTCTGCAGCATGCCAGCAGACAGCAGGCTCAATGAGATGTAAAGATGGCTAAATCAGTCGTGCAAGAGCAGCATTACAACTTTATGATGTGAAAAGTTAGTATTTGGGTAGGCAAATATGCCTATCATTGCTTTCATTCAGAAGAATTCTCTCTCAGTCATGGAGCTCAATATTTTAAGACTAATTTCTGCAGTGCAACAAGAGGTATCAATCCTGCTCAAGTTTATGCTGTATGATGTAATTTGTTTTCCAATTTGTTATAGAAGACTTGAACGAGGACAAAATAAAGGCTTCATTTCCTTAGATATTCTACTGCACAAGGGCAGTAAGGACTGTTAGGCTGACACACAAAACTACCAAAAAGAATAGAACTAGAAATGTTAAACATGAATGTTTCACAGTCATAACACTGATAAAGAAACCTACTTGTTCCAGCTCGTGGGGAATGAGAGGCATCTGGGACAGGTGAATGAAGGGAAGGGTTGGCTGGTGACATTCCAGGCATTCGTGCTGCTGGTGATGGACCAGAGACCTGGGGAGATCCTGGCCAGTTCCCTGCACGCTGACTGGGTGACATCATGGTGTATGGTGAGCTTGGGTCTATGGTACCTACAGATGTTACAAGACCGTTACTATTTTTTTAAAAAGTACAAGGTTTTCTAATCTAGAAATCTAAAAAAACGCTTACCAAAATCTGTAAGGCATGAAAGTGTCTGCCAGCTTTTAGACTACGTTTTACAACAATATAAAAAACAATGGCTGTTGGGGAGAATCAAGGTACAGATTCAAGGGTTTTCTGGCTGTATTTTTTGGAAAAGTAAAATAAAATTGAACGTTAAGGCAAATCAGCATGTTCAACACATAACGGGGTCTAAACTAAAAAGAGCTCTTGCCTACAGACTTGGATTTCTACTGCTCCTTAGCAAATGAAAGCCTCAGCTAGACTGTTCCTTATCTATTCAGTATCTTGCAGTTAGGTCTGCAAAAGTATCTTTGGTTTTGTACTCCACTATAAAGACTGATCAGAACATGCTTCTTAAACATTCTGTTGTATATCTATCTCACTTTGTTCATTTTGACAGCTAAATCGGTTGTGAATGGTTTCCAATGTACTGTGATTACAACAAACAATTGTTTTGGCAGCTTTCCAAAAAAACTTAATAAAGGAAACAACCAAAAGGCATGTTGCTCCCATATATGCATGTCAAACCAGCAAGACTCTGACAATGTTTTCAAATTGCAAATATTTGAATTTCTAACCTGTTCCAGTTATTTTTCCAGGAAATGTAAGCACTGAAAATACATTAACTAATCTAACAAGAGACAACGCTCATTAAAAGCTGCAGCCGTTGTTCTGCTACAAGACCACACGGAATTTCCCCACATTAGTAAGTAGGAAAGAGTGACTGATAGTCAATTTTTAAAATGTTAGGAACACCTCAACATGCCATGCAGCTACTTTTGACTACTGTTAAAAGTTACACCACATGTACAAAACCAGCTACTTAAGCCAATTACAAAACATGAATTTTTCTCAACTACCTTAAGTCTGCTCCAGAAGACAATTTCAAGAAGCAAATGTGCTCTCCCTTTCACTATATATCCACCTGCCAGTAAAGAACTCACCATGTGGGCTGGCAAAGTTAGCTGTTTGTCCCATTGTGATTCCAAGAGAGGAAGGTGAAGGAGTTGGACCAAAGGATGCTGGTGATGGTGCTCTTAAAGCTCCGCTAGGTGAGCTTGCAGCATGCAAATTTCCTAATCAAAGATACCATGTCACTCAACATACACATTTCCCATTTTTCTGTTATAATTCTTTCTATCAGCTGCTACAGCCATCTCCCTTTTTAGGAAGACAGCAAACAAGATTCATGAGAATTTGTTTTTGCACTCAAAGGCTGTATTTTATACATGCATGAGCATTATATTTTCCAGATTGATTCACCACACAAAGGAAACTTTCCAAGATATTTGGCTTGAAGAATGGCATTTCCCCCCTGCCCAGCCCTTCCCCAAATTTAAATATTTTCAGCTGTTGCACTATAACAGCTGGGAGCAGAAAGCAGAGCTTTGGTGATGAAAAGCTCTTCTGAAAAAGCAGGTATTTAAAATTAACAGGTTTTGATCTGAGCAAGTTGTAAGCAGTAAGAATGAAACGGTCCCAAATATTACCTAGCTAAAGACGACAGTGTCACTGAAATTTTTTTTTAGCTTCAAAATGTACTTTCCAAAACAGGCATGGCAGGACTTGGCTTTGCTATTTTTCCACAATATAAGGTGCATTCTCTTGGCTAACGGAGCTAAACACAGCTCAAATAATAGAAAAAGCACGCACACACAAAAAGAGCTGCGTGCGTATTTCCAGTACATGATTAGCACACAAACTCTTAGCCATCTTACCTGGTGACTGTGTGTGCATCATAGACGGAGATGGCGTCACTGTGTTGTGATAGGAGGTGGGTGGTGAAGTAAGAGGATACGCTCCCGATGCTCCTGCTTGTTTTGCAAATGGCTGAAATTGTCACCACAGGACAATGAAAATCTTTTCATTTTGTGCTAAAACTAAAGCCAAATACATGCAGGAGAATACTAATGAGAGTTTGGTCCCCACCTATGAAATCTGATAGATCCATCAACACAGTCATTTGGTTCTTTGTATCACCTTGTTCAGTGCTCACTATTTCTTTGCAGGGACTTTTTGCAGTTTTTCCTCAAGACATAACACCTCTGCACCTCATTCCTTTTTATCTGCCACCCTAAAACAGAGAAGCCTGCTGACTCCCCCTCCCATCTTTTATCTTAACCGGTCTCTTTCCCTCCCTCAGTCCTTTGCTTCTAAGGCAGGAAGTCTCACGTGACCTTCCAAAGCTGCTGTTCATATGCTATGGGCTGTTTACGCTGGAATGAGAAACGGCAAAATAAATTAATACATTTTGCCCCAAGGGGAATTCCACAGCAGAGCCGTTTTATAATCTCCCTTGCCATTTTTCACTGCTAATCCTTTTAGAATGTTAAGTTCTTAAAAACCTACAGTTGTGGAAGACAATAAGACAATAAACATTTATTTTGCCTAGAGGGTACCTGTTGTTGTGGTTGCTGCGGTGGCTGCTGGGGTTGAAGCTGTGATATCAAAGAATCCATCATGTCTCCTCCAATAGGAGAAGGTGGGTTATCGTCTTCATTTACAGATCGTCTTCGTGCATCCTGATTGCTGTCAACAAACATGTTCAGGAATGTCTGTGGAAAAATCAGTTTTGTTAGCAGTTTCCCCATTTAAATTTGATTACGTAAATGAGCACAGTATTTACTAAGCTCTAATACCATCTTTATCAGCTACAGCACATAAGAAACAGGAAGGTCTCTAGAACAAACTACTAGTGGGCATTCATTATATACAGTATGAATAGTTTGCAAAATATATCAATTCATAAATAGACCTTCTCGGTGGATATTTAAGCTTAATTTGCTTTTTCTTTTAAAAAAGGGGTCTTGCATCACCACCAAACAAGAAACCTTGCTCGTTAACATGAAATAATTGAAATACCAACATTTTTCTTTTTTCCTTAAAAATAAGGAAAAGCCTTCACCTGGAAATAGCTGTTCCAGAACAACTCATCAGCCTCCAGAACCTACTGGGCTGTTGTACCACACCTACAACTGCCCTGTTTGGGCAAGAACACCCAGGTCACCTCCTCCACAGCATTCTCTTGTACCCAGAGGAATCTGCCAACTCTCTTGAATGAGTTCCTCCTCTACCTTCCCAATTTCATTCTCTTATACTTTTCCACGGGTATCTACAATCCCCTTACTCTTCCCATTAGCCTTTCACTTAGAATTTGTGAAAGAGGTAGATGTTTAGGATCAGCTAAATGCAGCACCAGAGAATCAGTGTTCGGCTGCAACTGTCAGAAGAAAAAATTAGCAAACTATCCTATTTCACAATGGCTGCCACTTTCCAGTATTTCGGTATAACTAGCACTGGTACAATCTGCCCTCAGCTAAGGTATTCTGTCAGAGTGTGTACAGATTCATTTTTCAGGAACAGCAAACCAGCATTGCATTCAGAAGCAAAGCCACAAGCTCTGGCCACACACCGATGGAAACCATTTTAAAAGAGACGTTTCTGTCTAGAACCATCTGACATGGGACATTTCCTCACCTGCAACATATGAACACTGTCCTGCCACGCAACGTAGTTTGTGAGGAGCAGTTGTTGTTAATCCTGGAGAATACATCTAGCCTGGTCACAAAGCTTCAGCAAGTTTTAGCAAAAGGATGTCTGAAGTAGCCTCTATGTTACTTTATTACATAGATAAGAAAAAAACCCCTGACATTTGATGCTAGTTTTCTTCAAGGAAATGTTTTAATTCAAACTAATTAACAAATCTACTTGTAAATCAGAAAACTCCTTCCGTGCTCAGAATTTTGGAAGGATTGCAGCTCTTCACAAAAAAAGTTTCAGAAAACTCTTCACATCAGATCCATACACTTCAAGTTAGAGGCTCACTTACTTACAACATGCCAGAAAAGACAGAAACGGTCACCTTTAATCCAGGCGCAGGGTAAAAGCCTTCAACTATTTTGCTGTTGTCAAAGAGACTGTACGCCCCATCACGTATCGCTACAACACCACGACTCCGGCAGTAGATGTCAATGCAGTACATATTCCTAAAAGCCAGCCTGATATGTGTGGGTGACTGTGGCAGAATTGAGAAACACTGATAGGCAGTGTTGGTGCGTTGAGTCAGACCCAGCATGGGCACAGTTGGAAGTTTGTTGATGGCATTTAATGGAGCCTGAGTGTCAAACAAAACCTGAGAGAGAACAGATAGCGAGAGATCAGGTAACTTACCTTTAAGTAAAGGTCAGGGAAAATGGGGCATAGGGGGGATACAATCTTCCCCAAGCCACCTTCTGCCAATGAGATCCATAAACAATCATAACACGTACATGTAATTTTGAAGAGAACAGTTTAATCAGAATTCAGCTCTTAATTATGTTGCACTTTTCTCGAGAGAAGTTTTTAAAACGTTACCTGTAACAACTGCACCACATTTGGTGTTTTATTAAACATCTCCTGGAGCTGGTGCAGAATTGTGTTGTGACAATTACTGCAACCTGAGTTTGGGCCAACAGTTCCCAGTGAAATGTGGAACTTCTGGAGTATGGAGTTCCACTGAATGCTGATCTGCAATGTCAAGAACACAAAATGGTCTTGGAAACTAGAACAACTACGAGGTTATAACAAGAAAGCTGGTCTGCTGTCTTTTTTCAACCTCAACAGATTCCTAACTCACCTTCCTCAAAAGTTGTTGAGGTTCTGAAAAAAAAAAGTGCTGTTAGCTTCAACATCCATTTAGCTAACTGGATTGCTGGCAACCAGAAAACTGGGAAATTACTTTAGCAAGTCAATCAGAAAGAACAAAAGCCTTTTCTGCCAAAGGTCAGATAGAGAAAATTAAACTTGAGAGATTCATGATGCAGAGAACTGATTAATGAGTTGCTGGAAGTGGACTGGTTTTCTCGGTCATATCACACAAAACTGAGAACTAGACATGCTAATATGTAGGAAAGTGACATGCAAAATCCACACTGCTACTCTTGCTACTTATTAACTGTCCCAATAAAACGCACATAGAAATACTCTTAAAAATTCAGCTTACAACATGAACACAAAAACCTTCCAGGAAGCAAATTTCAAGTGCGTCAGCTACTTTGCACCAGTTGCACACAAAAATACATTCTTAGTCTGTAATAAATGTGCACTTACTTCCTCCTCTACCTTGTATTTAATGCAAAGGTGTGAGCAAGTACACAATTATCAAAGTAATTAATAAGCTGTAAATTCAAATACTAAAGCGTAAGCTAGAGTTCTGAACAAGGGAACAGCATTACTACAAAATAATTAAGGACCGCCTCATTTGAAAGCACAGTACTACATTTAAAACTTTGTTACTAAGGCAGCATTAAGCAAGCACTCAGCTTATGTATATCTATATATCCCAGTATACAACAGTGACCAGTAGCAGCACTTAACGTAAGTTTGTCAGAAAAAGGCTGCCACACCAGCTTTCATCAATCAGGAGCACACAACCGTCCTTCCCACAATTTGAAGCATCTTATACAAATTCTCAAAAATTCTGAACATCTAGTAACCTAGCAAATTAGTAATCTGGCACCCTCTGTTTCTGTCTTTTCTACATCCATGATTATTATTATTATTATTATTATTATTATTATTATTATTATATAATAATAACAATAATATTCATAATAATGCAATACAAGGAAATATTTTGTAGTACAATTCTGAGAACTCTAGGCCTACCCATTCTGTTTTCAAATATACATTTAGGTGCACTTAGGAGTTACTTACTGAGCTCCCCTTGGTAGTTCCATAACAAAGGATAAGTTTTCGGTAATTGTAGATACGAACTTCTGAGAAAATGTTTAAGTGGTTGGGTATGTCTTTGAAGAGAGGAGGGAAAAGAGTTAGAGTGAGAAAACCATAGTAATCCATGAACACATAATTTTAATGAAAAGGAGATGATTTCTGTACCTGGTAAGGATCGTGCAAACTCCAGGACACATTCATACAGCCGAGCAATACTGTTCCAGTCATTAAGGAACATCTCAACAACTTTGCGACCTCCAACTGGTTCAGATAACTGGTTTTCATACGTCAGGTAAACATGACGGGTTGGTCCTGCAGTGTTAGGAAATGGTAAATACTGACTAAACTAGTGGTTCCTAAACTGTGGTTTACAGACAGAGAGAACTGTGGCAAGTGACCAGGAAGCATATTCAAATAATAAAAGTGCATCAACTCAGCAGTCAAAATTTTGATTCAGGTGCACTGTGGTTTATTAAAAATCTTAAGAGCAGACAGTTGTCCAGTAACACCAAGACCTTAGAACTACTGAAACAGACAATGTAAAACTCAGAGACAAAATTTACCAGTCTTCCCAAATAAAACTTACCTTGCTCCCTAGATGAAGTGCTATTAAGTGGACAGTTTGCAAACACCAGCTCAGCCACCCATGTGCGATTATTTCTACCTTGTAATCGGAAAGTGCAATCAAGAAGAGATCGGTCCAGAGCCTTCTGCGTTTCCTCGTTTACACCTTTACAGGGAGGAATTCTATTCATGAAGAAAAAAGGATCTCAGTTATACATAGTACAGTTCCAAAACTAAAACTACTACTTTCTAACATATCTTGAAGGACTTCCAAGTCTGGACATGAAAGAATGAACAGATCAACAGCAAAGATAGCTGGACTGCACAGTGAGATATCCTATTCCTCTTCAAGGACTGCAATAAATGCATTACAAAGGCACTCTGAGTTAAGACCAATTTTTATATGGATTCAACACCTGCAAATTACAAACTGCTAAGGGATCTGTTGAATTGCCCTGATCTCCTAGTGAAAGTAAGAGCACACCGATATAAAGCTTTTATACAGAGAAACAAACCAAAAAAGATGAAAATAAATTAAGTTCTGTGGCAACCTGAATTCATAAATTAGTTTACGTTCTAGAACAAGCTCACTCTAAATGCAACAAACAACCTGACAGTTATCTTAGTACCCCCTAATTTATTCATATCCCAATTGGATTTGGGAATTGAGCTCAGGGGACAGACTAAGTAAAGCTTAAGTAAAAACATGCCGAACTTTTTCAAATCCCGTGAGGGTCTATCTGGAAATTTCATGTACCACCCTTAACTTCAGCTCACCAGTTCTCAGTACTTCTCTGCTCATATGCAAAGTTAAAAAGGTAGGTCCTGATGCATTTAGAGACCGATGCCTTTATATGACTGTACATTTCTGCAGCACAAAAGAAGTTAAGAAGGTTTTAATCTAGAAGGTGTCTTTGGGGTTTTCTTTTTAACGTTTTAAACTGATACAATCTGTTTTACTTCATAACACAATCCAAAGTTTAACTGGCGAGACTTGAAGTAGGCTCCAAGAGGTGTGAAAAACTGTATGGACTGTCAGGTAGGAAGTACTGTAGTCGATAGTTGCAGGTCCAATTAGTGACTGGCATTCCTTAGGGTTAACACCAAGGCCAATACTATTTAACAATTTCAATAACCTATGTGATGCAAAGAATACCAAGTTAGCAAGTTTGCAGGTGACACCAAACTGAAGGGAGCACTTAACATGCTGGAGGACAGGGCTGCCATTCAGAGAGACCTCAGCTGGCTGGAGGCATGCGTTAACAGGAACCTCATGAAGTTCAACGAAAACAAATGCAAAGTCCTGTGCTTGGGCATAAATAACCTCAAGCAACAGCACAGAGTGGGGACTGACTGGCTGGGTAACAGCTCTGCAGAAAAAGAACTTGGGGGCCTGGGAGACAGACCGAACAGGAGTCAGCAGCGTGCCCTTGCAGCAATGACAGACTGCTGCATCCTGGGCTGTATTAGCCAGGCAATCAAGTGACTACTCCCCTCTAGTCAGCATTTGAGATCACTGTGCCCAGGGAGGGCACAAAAACCCTTGGAGATTGGAAAATGCAGCTGATCAGCCTTGCTTTGAGCAGGAGGCTGTACCAAATGACCTCCACAGGTCCCTTCCACTCTTAAATTACTGTACGATTCTCAGATGTTTCCTCTACAAGTTTTTTACCGTGCAATTCTCTTTTCTGGGATTCCTTGCATTTTCCTCTGCAGTATAACATACTGGTAATTGTCAAATAACACATGGAGTATGTAGGCCTCTGATCTGATCTAAAATTGCAATTACATGTTCATGAATCATCACCGTATCTTCCTTAGCGCTGCCTGGATTTTAGCATTGAGAACTGTCAGGCTGTTTTCAGAGCTCCTCAGTTTAGGCTAATGAAGGAAACAAATTATAGTTGGCTCTGTGTCTACTCTTACTTTCCTCTTTCTCCAGCACTGCTTCACATGAGAATGCAAGACACACAATAACTAAAAAAAAAAACAACAAAAAAAAAACAACCCCAAAACCCCAAACCCAAAAATCCCCCCCGCCCCAATATTTTTAGTGTTACTCTCCAAACAATCCTTTTTTTCTCTCAAGTGTATATACAGTAATAAATTGGAACACAGGAGCGTATCTTCTTACTTTAATAAACGTATTGCATGGCTGAAGCCATCTCCTTCTACTTGTACTCCTTGGTGAGGAATGTCCATATTAGATAACTAGGAATGAACAAGAAAAATGTTATCCCAAGCAAAAAAACTAACTTTTTCAAGGATTCCCCCCCCCCCCCCCCAGTGACAGATGTTTCACATCCTCGAGCACTGGAAAGCCAAAAAAAGTCTGTGCAAATCTGGTATAAAGTTGTCTCCCACCCCCTCCCCACAAGCATGTCTTTCATCCTCTGATTTTCCCTTTTCCCTCAACTTTTCAAGCTTTTTGCAGTGCTTGGTATTAGAGAGCCAGCTACAACAACACTAGAGCAACCCAGTGTAGAACATCAATCACCCGGGCTCAGCTGGCAGGGGAACTCCAAAGTGAACAAATGACCACAAGTTTGCCAAATACTCGCATCTAGCCAAGAGAATCAGTAGTAGAAGGGAAGAAGGAAAGAAAATATTTCTTAATACATACCTCCAGACGAAGCCCTATAAATGGCATATTTGTATCACACATGGCTACAATATGAGCTAGCACTTTATTGAAGGCACACATTTCTCCCGACCGTTTTGGTTTCTTAGGTTCTATGGAACATGGATCACCAGATAACTAGAATTAAAATAAAGACAAAAGTACTTGCACATTTGGTGTAAACATTTATAAAAGATGTCAGAGAATAATCTTATTCATCCAAGTTTTAAATGAATCACACCCTGAGCACAAACTGCCGAAAGGATCTCATCCACTTCAGGACTGAAGCAATACAGTTAAAGTAATTTTATAATCACCTTTTTCCTTAAAACAGTATTTACATACGACTAAGCCATGTCAGCCTGACCCCAAGAAGTAACTCTTGTCAGTCCCTGCAAGTCTTTCAGAGACTACACCTACGTAGCACAAAGCATATCATGCAGATACCAGTGCTCTGTGTATACAAGCTACTCTAGCTACCTCAGCACAGTGCTCTGCCTTGGCTCTTCAGAACAGCTGAGAAGGCCTGGCATGAATTAAGAGACAACTGTTACAAAACTATTTCCCAACACCTCCCTAGGGAAGCAGTCCAGAGAACCAAGCCGCAATACAAGTAAGATGTCAGCCATACAAACTTTTGAAACAACGCTACTAAAGCTGGTATTGATGCTCAGAACGTTTGTTTAGCTTTCATGCTCTATAACTAGCCCGATAGCTTTTGAAGCACATACCTTGCGCTTGACACCACTTTTCAGTTGTTTCCCACTTTTTGTGTCTAGTACCAGCTCTTCAATGTTTGGTTTGAACTGCTGTAGTAAAAGTGCAGTAGCAGGGCTGTCATCTCCTTCAGCATAGCTCACAGAGAGAAAGTGGTACTTATACTCTAGTTCTGTGGGGTTGCCAGGAACATCAAACATCTCTACAACCTATATTTAAACAAAACAACAAATTGAGAAGACCCTTAAGCTAAGAATATGTCTACATCACTTCCTGTCCAGCCCCCCCCCCTCCCCAAGACAAGACATTAGGCTTTTTCAAGATATTAATACTTGGGCTAGGAAAGGGATCCAAGAAGAGAAGAAAGACGAAACTTTCAGGAAACAAAGAGAATGGGAAGGCTGCCAAGTAATAAACCCTTAGGTCCCCTCCTCTATGCTTAACAAACCCACTGGATGAGAGAAGGGAGGGAGAGGGGAGAGTCAAGGATTACATCGATTACTTGATTCCTAATGTTAGAGTTAACAGTACAAACTGTCTGGTATATCCATGTCTGGGAGCAAAAGATAAGGCGCATTTCTCGGTTACTTACAATGTAGTACTGTGGAAGGCGAGTGAGTTTGATAAACAGTTTGTGTTTGGAAAGGCTTCCCACTGGATGGCTAGCATAATTAGCTAGTTGAAGAGTTTCACTGCTCACTGTAGGCAGATGTTTTATAGACTGTTTGCAACGTTGCTGTCCAAGCCAGAACCTTGCATTGAAATAAAGGTATTAGTACCCTGAGACTGTTTTAGATTATTCTAGTATACTGCTGTTTAGAGCATTAGTGTCAAATTAAGAGTCAGTTGTATTACAAGTCAACATCTATCATTGCTGCACAAGTCATACACAGAAAACCACACAGAAAATTTCAGTTTATATTTTCTTATTATCTTTACATATTGTCTTCAGCTTGAGTAACAGACAGCTGTTAATTTAAGAAGAAAAGCCCTGAAATTACTTGCTGAAGGAATACATAAATTTTTATACAACACAATATAAAATTGCAATATAAAAAAGAAGGGACTACTTAAAAACATGCAGATTACAGTTATTTTACAATTTGGAATCTTCAATTATTTTTCCGTATAGAAAAGAAAATCTTTGCTCCTATATGCTGGTAAGCAATACAGTAAAAAAAGTCACGAAGTTGGATTAACGTCACTCTGGATTATGTTATAAACAAACTCATTCAACTGAATAAGTTTGGACACGAAGAACCACATGCAAGACACCAAATTTATTCTAATGTTTGGAAGTAAACTTGTTCTACTCCAAGGGATTTTGGCTACAGTGGCAAGGCCAGAAAGCCTGGTTAGGCTTGAATGGGGCTCAGAAACGCATGGCCTGCTTTTTCAGTCAAACTTCCACTGAAAACAGCAGTGGAAAGTGTGGGTGCTCAGCATCTCTCCATCATGACACACCACGTTTATTCTTGTAGATACATGTTAGATATAGCTGTTCTAAAAGACATTTTGTGGGACTGCCTAGCTTCCTCAAAAACCGTAGCACTACCTAAGCCATTATCTCGAGTACATTATTTATAACAAAGGGAGGTTGATTAGTTTCTCCAGGGTGCCAGTGCTTCATGCGTCATCACGCTTCTTTTAGAAGCAACATTCCTCAAATAGAAGTTTCACCCTGCAATTAGCTCGGAGTACTGGGAATTTCCAAAACGACAGAGGAGGTGGAACTTGGTTTTCATGCAGATGCAAACTGCACTTGTATTATTTGCTAAGACCTCTTATGGGAGCCAAACGTATCTTGTGCCTAAATCTCAGGGCTTTATGGAAGGAAGATTAGAGGTTTAAACCAGGAAGGGCTGAAGTGTTAGAAGATAAACAGATATTATTTAAATCATCCTAGGCCACTTCCTTGTTTTGCCTCTATTGTGAGAAGGGAGATCATTCTTGATGAGAAACAAGCAGAGTTCAGCTGTAGAAACAGAATGGAATAAAGGACATAATGAACACAAACTGAGATCCTCAGTAAGCAAGTGGTCTGCTACTCACTTAAAGTGAAAAGACTTTATGCAGTGTGCACATAGCAATGCATGAGGCTACGTGTAAGGAGGCAGACTAAAGGAGGACTATGGAATCAACTCCAAGCAAAAGCAGAATTTCTTCCACCCATTTAGAGATGGCAAATACTCGAACTTGCTTACAACAGGGAGAAAGTGTATTCCCTACTGCGGTAAAACACAAAGCCACGCAAGTGTGGTCACCCAAAATACAAATATGGTGATTTATTCTACGCAAACTAAGTGAATCATTCAAGTCTCTTACTTGAGCTGCTGGAGCCAAGGAATGATACGCTTCATATCATCATTAACAGATTTCTCTATGTCATCAAGTGTCAGTTGATCTACAAGAACATTACATGAGTGAATAGTCTTAACATCTGCTCTTCAAACAAAATTTTGACCTTTTAATGAAATTGTCTCATCTAATTTAACAAACAATTAATCACAGAATCATAGAACAGCCTAGGTTGGAAGGGATCTCAAAGGATCATATGGTCCAACATTTCATGGAAAAGGGAGCCTATATCTAATACCCTGTCCATTTGCATCTTGAAAACCTCCAGTGATGGCGACTCCACCACGTCCCTGGGGGGACTGGGGACTCCACCACGTCCCTCTGGGGGGTTGTTCCAGTGATTGATTGTTTTCACTGTAAAAAAATTCCTTATATTGAGATGAAACCTCTCCTGGTGCAACTTGTAATTGTTGCCCCTTGTCTTCTCCATGTGGCTCATTTTGGAGAGGTTAAGATACACAACATATGATCTATAATGCTTGTAAAACCACAGCAGTATGTTATTATGCAAATAAAGGAACTCACTTCTTTCCTTAAGTAATCTGAAACCTGAATGGTGACTCAAGATGTATAAGGTCACATAATACAATTCTCAATCAGGTCCATATGAAATGACTGTATCCATTAACATCACAACCCAGGAATCATGAGTCATAAAGAACATGCACTGCAATGATGCCTAACAATATTTAGTCTGTTGTCCTCTTAAAATATACCTAACTGAACTGTGACTCTTAAGCAGAAAGATCCATTTCTCTGTTGCTCAAACTCAAATACGTAGATGATGAGCCAAGTGCGTTGTTCGTTTGCATTACCCTTATTTACTTACAGAACTTTAAAGATTTGACAGAATTGTTCACACAAAATTACCTCATAGTGCAGGATACTTGCAAGATATTAAATACAACCTGGTTTTGCACCTACTTACCAACACCATACAGCATCAGCTGAAACATTCCAGAGTGGAGATCAACAAATACATGTAGGCACTCTGATCGACCACATGGTTCCAAAATTGGAATTACAAGAGTTGGAAGAGCCGTCTCAATGAATGCTGAACAAAAATTGATGTTAATACTTTGACACAAAATTCAAGCTCATCATATTAAAACTTAGCCCATTATAATCACAAAACCTGTTTGTTTTTATAGAAGCAATCTTCGCTTGCACATTATTATACTGGTAACATAAAGAGAACTGAATATAAAAATTTATCTGTGAAAATAGTGCTAGTAACAAGCCAATCAGAAAAGACAGACCAAATTTGAAGGAGATTATTAATCCTTGAATATCTTTTAACTCACTGCTTCACAATTATAAGCTCAATTTGAATCCCAGTAGTTTCAACAACAGCTTAAGCAAAGTCTCATCCAAAGCTAGCTCAAGACAGTGAAGGATTTGCCTTCAGTTCTGAACAAATACAAGTTTTACAGTAGACAACTTTTAACCCTTCCACCCAGACTATAATGTTCTATCAGCTTCATCTATTATGCTACATAAGTATTTTACAGTTATCAATGCAGAATAATTTAAAGCTAAGTCTTGTTAATTCTGAACATATCTCCCTTTATTTTTTCATATTTTTAATTTAAATTAAAGAAAACAAGAAACACCAAGAAAAAAGGACACTGTTCCTAGGCACAAATGGAAATCAACTTGAAACAAACTTCAGTAGAGAACACATACAATTGTCATTAACATTGTAGCTCTTAAGAATGGCTTTCAGCTCCTGGAGTTTTTGATGAGATCTTGCATGGACACTGTCTATTAGGAGTTTTTCTATTGATAGGTGGTCAATCTGTAAAAAAGGAATGTACTTGAGCAAGTTCAAATTGGATGTGTAGACTTTACGCATTAGCACACTGGAACAGAGCTACGTAACTTAATAAAACAATCACTTAAGAAAGAATTTGCTCAGAACTGTGGTGAACCAAATGAACTATTAACTCGAGTATTTGGATCACTATAAAATACAAGAAACTAACAAAAAATTCTGTCTGTGCAGCAGGCAGTGGGAGGGTTTTTGAGAGAAGACTGGAAGAAAATATAAAAGAAAAGAAGTTGCACAAACGATGCTGTTACCACTCCCTGTGCAGACCTACTTGTTCTGGATCAAGGCCGGAGTATTTTCCAGCTTAGCATGCACCCACTTATAACTAGCTTAAGCTAAGGCAAAAAAAAAGACAAACAAAAAAACCAAACCAAAACCAAACCACAACCACTCCCCCCGCAAACAACACTATTAGAATATGGTTGCCTCTACACAAACACATATGTAGCTGTAGCATGAAATACAACACACTAGTTTTAGTCCTGCTAATGGGGTAACAATGCAGTCAGTGAATATAAGCAACCCTACTGAACCCAGGAGTATCTGGAGGCTTGTTGCACTGCCAGTGCTGAAGCTTATGCCACCACTTATATTAACTGTAGCTTACTTGTGCAACTTAAAATTACAGCATTTGCATTTACATGCATTCACGTTACAGTCATATTATTTACATACTTTGCATAAGCAAAGCTGTAGATTACCGCAAAACCTTTTTCTACTTAACTCCACATTGCTTTGAAAACTGTTCAAGGTGAATTAAATTCAAATTTTATTCTAGCATAAGAGATAAATGCAGAAGAGGTTTATATCAGAAGAGAATTATACAGAATTTCAGTACATGCCTTCGTATATACCAGAATGACCTTCCCCTAATGATTAACTTTCCAAGACAAGTCCTTAAAAATCAAATGTTTATCCACCCACAACACCATTTCAACTCAGCAGCTGCTATGAGTTAAATCTTCCTCAAACAAGTGACTAAAGGTTCTACAGCTACATCCAATTTTCAGTAGGTTAATGTATAATAACCTGCTTAGACAAACATATTTGTTCATGCCGCTGTTTTATATAGTATCTTAAACAGAAACACAGTGTGCTATCTACATCATTACAGCTGAGATCATTATTCAAACACTAGAACAGCAGTGTATATACCATAGCTGATAAATTTTTTAAGCTCAGAGCAAGTACTTATTAAGGGAGTCAGCATTAACTTTGATAAATCGCAAATGTACAGTGGCCTCGTATCTTAAGCTACAGTCTGTAGACCTGATTCAGTGAGCTTAGATTGCATCAGCTCCAGTGGAACTTCAGCAGATGTTTTAGATAAAGCACATTTTCCTGGATTTAGGCATAAATACAGTATCTTTGCTAAATTAACTGTATATTTAGTAGCCTAAATAATTTACGCTATTAAATGAGTAAATTTAGTATATATTTACTATACTAATAGTAGAATTTCTACTCTAGAAACAGAGTAGAAGGCTACTATACTCCACTAAGACTTTTTATAAAACCTAGAGTGCAGCTTCTCTTAGATATCATTAACCAAGATCTAGAATTATCACCAGTGAAGCTTTATCCAAGTAGGAAGTCGACTGCAGTTACTCATTTCGGATCATTTCAACAATCCCACCTTTAACATGTGGGAATTTGAACAATACAGAAGCACATTCAAATAGGCCGCATGACATAATCTGGTTAGTGATCATGTAAAACCAAGCTTCACTTAACACTTGTAACAAGCAAACCACATTAGCTCTTTTGCACAAGATTTCCAAATCATGATGTAAGATTTTCTGAAGTGAACAGCACTGCTGGGTAGCGAACTCAAGCAACACAGGGAAGCTGATTTTCAGAGGAAGTTTACACAGCACCTCCAAGACAGGAAAGGGAAGAACTGGCTCTCTATAAAGCATTTCAAGCCAAACACTAAACATAACTGAAGATTTGCTGCTGTTTCCCCCCAGCCTCAGCATTCGGTCTTGTAAGTGGTATATAATGCAATGTAAAGTAGGTGTAATTTTTAAGATGAAGTCAAGGCCAATAATTTGTAACAACAATTTTAGGTCCCAACATAAATACACCACAACCTAGAGTAACTGCTGACTAGAAATCTTAGAAAAGAGCTCTTTAAATAGAATCAAAGTGAAACAAACTGACAATGCAAAGCATTTTTAAGTTTTTGATTTATAAAACTAGATGCCTACTGCAAAGCAAACATTTACCTTCATGGCTCTTTCCATCAGTTTGGAATCACAGGCTGGCAGTGGAGGCTCATGAGATATTTGTAAGGGTTTTGAGACATCAGTCTCATCAATCTTAATAGTGACCTTATGAACAGATGCGGTCCCAGTTTTCCTGCCAAGCACCTGTTGGCTTAAAATAAAGAGAACAATTAAACCATGTAACTGGAACAGCAGAAAATATGCTTTTCAGTAGCTAATCTTTGATTCTGAGAGTTCTGCATAAAAATAAGATTACGTCAGCTGAACTGAAAAACAAGCATTTGTTTTAGTTTACATTTTAATGCAGAACTGTTGGTAAATTTTAACTACATAAAGAAGTTTTAGATGGCTGCAAATTCAACACAATCAGAAGAGCATTTGGATTGCTTTTTAAAATTTTATCTAGTGCAAGTCAAGCAATAAATACAGTGAAAGACTGACAAAGAATTGTCTAATTCATTTATTGAGTTAGATATCCACATAAATACCAGCTGATTTATGACTGTATCCATTGTTCTCCTGTACAATAATGCATATCCCTCACTTCTTTGCAAGTCAAGTAACATGTTTAGGTACTTAATTACAAGAATTTAGGAATCTCACATCGAAAAGAAAGTACAATTCTGAAAATTCTGGCTCAAGCTTAGTAAATGAAAACCCTCTTATTATTTCAGTTATTGTTTGTTAACAGTCCTTTTAAAATTAACTTACTTCCAAACAGAGAGCGAGAGACATTTCCCTGCGTGATATCGCTCCACTTGCACAAGGTCACCCCAGCGCTCTCGAATCAGCATTAGTGTTTGTGAATGCAAGACTTCCAACTGAAGTGCTAAGCAGAAGGAGTCTAACGAATGGAGTTAAGAAAACATAAGACCTCCAAAGAGTCTGTACACTACATAAATCCATTTGTCACAAAAGTCAGACAAGATGCTGTCTGAAAACACACTAATATACTAATCTAGAGATAAAAACATATAAACAGTATCAAATATTTCTCAAAGGTTTTTTGGGTTTTTTTTTAAACTCTTGTCTAGGGCAGAGTGTTAGACAGTAGTGTCACAATAGCTTTGTTCTACAGATTTTAACTCTGCTCATCTTTTAGGGAAAAGAGGATTACTGACAAAGAAATTCAATTCACCCTATAGTTAACACTAACCCCATCTTCCATGGTCATCCTAAATTAACATGATTCTATTTGTTTCTGCAGAAGCCGTTTAACTGAAAACTGTTTCACATTGTCAAGCAATTTGCCCTTTGCACACAGAAAGTTGCTGCACTACTTCCTGCACATGCTATATCCCATTTCATTATTCACACAGGTGTAATACAGTTAACACACCATCATCACCTTACTGCAGTTCTTGGCAGTACGAATTGTCAGCTCCCATACCTTCCAAGTCAGCACTGTAGTCTATCTCTGAAATTAGCACGTGCAGCCAGCTGCTGCTGCACTGACTTACCACACAACCTGCTGTCTTGAGTACCTCACCTTTACCTTTGATGATTAATTGTGTAAAATCAAATTTTACATGCTGGCACGTGAGAATAACTGTTTCTAAGGCCATCATTTTTACTCCACGTCCAGACATTTCCCCCTAGCTTAACAGGGAATCCCATTTTTCTTCACCTCCAGCTGCCTGGAGGAGCAAGGCTACATTACACAGCTTATTCAGAAGCAACTTTCAGAAGGATACGCAGACAGCTGTACATGTCCTGAAGTGGCTTTTCATCAGCAAACAGCCGTGACTGGACCAACTGATGGATGAAGTTGATCTGCATGCTGTGAACCAAGGCTCGACCATCTTACATGAATTAAAAATAATTCACATTAGACATCAGGAAAATAGGTATTTAAAATGATTAAATAAAATAATAAATTAAAAAGAAAAAAGATACAACTGTATTGAGCAATTTCCATATCAGAATTTCTAACAAAATAACAAAAACCTTGGTTTACTCCGGAAATGTCAGTCTACTACATTGTCACAGTCTACCATTGTTAAGGTATCAAATGCATATAAGTGCAAGGTGAAAACAGAACAAGTATATACAGTTTCATTATCTTGTGATATGCAAAAGACCCTGTATAAACAAGACCTATATAGCATCAGAGATGAACATCATGTTAAAAAGAAAGTGTCAAGGTTTGATTTTTTTACCACCAGTTTCCTTGTCTTCAACCAAAATTTCCAGTTTGAGAAGGCGCCAGGGGATGTCAGGGTCATCACCCATCACTGTCAAGGTGGCCTCAAACTCACCCTCAACTCGGAACTTCACACGGCCATTGGCTAAGGAATTAAAAAAAAAAAAAAAGTTTTATTTCACTCAGTCTCCTAAGATGCCTCAAAATATCAGCGTGGTAGCTCCTGGCATTCACAATGGATTACTTCCCTATAGTTTCTGCTCTGTTGTGTGTATTTCTGTGCAACTCACAGTTGTTTCTGCAACAGAACCAGTGTCAATAAGCAGCATGGACAGACATCCCTGTCCCAAACTGTCCTGAACAGAGTACTTTAGTCAAGATAACTTGATAACACTTGTGCTACTATAATACAGAGTAACACTGAGCTGACTACCCGCCTGACAAGTTACACAAACAAAACGCCTAGCTTAATTTTTCCACTTCTTTGCTATGTGAACAATGAATACTTTAAGCAACATTTAAAAGAGGTTCAGAACGCGATCTCAGCCCAGGCTGAAATCTAGTCCTGGAAACACATCTCACTGCAAACCATTTATTTAACATTAAAATATTAGAACTCCGTTTTCATGTGAGGAAGATAATCTTTTGCATAATTCATATATATGCACACAAGAAAAGATTATGTACACTATTTATCTGATTGACATATATATCCTCGCACCTTTGTGAACATTGCTATCAGTTTCAAGAACTGGAACAAAGACTGTCAAAACTATGTAAGCAAGGTCATAAAGAGAATGAGTGGCAGAGCAAACAATTTAGTACAAGTCCTTACTATAGACTGCGGGTCAACCTTCTTCTCAATCACTTAAAATATGCCATATACCATTACAATTCTAGACATATAGAAATATTCCTATAGAAATTTTAACCACATTAACTCACAAAGTTTCATCTTCAAAAGCATCCCAGACGTGCTCTTAAAACAAACCAAACCCAAACCCAGAAATTAAGTCATTGAAATGTTTAGTTAACTGAAAAATCTGAAGAGCTCAGACATATATCCATTTATACTTCCATTAGACAAAAATGGCTCTAATAATGATATTGCAAGCGTTCACATAGGGACCAATGAAAATTAAGACTTTTCAAAAACATCTTTGATCTAGGTCTGCGGGGTATGGTTTACAGATGGCTAACCTTGTCTTAGTTAAAAGCATGACCTAGATCCATTCCAGTCCTATTCTCTGTGATTCTGCAATAACCTAGTCCAGTTTATAGCCATCCTTCCCGTAACAAAGGTCGTCTTAATGTCTACCACTACTTGGGCTAACTGAAAACAGAGATCTGAAAACAGATTAAGAGATCTGGCACCGCAGTGAGCCACAGAACAAACGGCATGCATAACTATGAACAGATTCTATGCATGAAGATGAATATCAAAACAGATTAAAAAAGCAACATTAGTGACTTGTTTAAGCTAAAGTTCAAAGAGTTTCTATAGAAAGACCTAACAGTTTAATTAAATTACATTTTAAAATTAACTTAAGGTAAAGCAGTTACATTGTTAGGCCTAAGACTCTTTCATAACACGTTTGCTGAAAGAGCAAGACAATGTCTACAACCTTTTGCCACTACCTGCACAGGATTTCTTCTTGAAAGTAAGTAATATTTCAGCAATATTATCGGTGCTTTCATTTTTCAAAAGGGGAAAAGACATATTTTGATGTCATACAGAGACAGGATTCCGGTCTTAACAGATTAAGCATGCCTAGAAGTCTCACTTAAGCTATCTTTTAGCTTGGCTTCAGCACCAAAGCAACAGTTTTAAATCAGCCTGCAATAACGTATTCTTCAAAAAGTAATTCCAGTTCTTACCAACTGTAAGATTTGCCAGCTGTGGAGGGAGATCTGTAGTCACTAGTCGATGTCGAAGAATCTGGTTTAGCTGATGAAGTGTGGTTTGCTTCTCACTCTTTGTTATTGGGTCAGGAGGGATTATTTTATCCTGTTAAAATAAACATGAACAAGTCTAGATATCTTAAACATGTATAATACGTTGACAGTAGGAACGGTGAAAATTAACCAGACTAGAAGTCTGAAAATGTAAATACTACAGGCCATTACACACAATCGAAGTTTTATATCTTACATTCAGATTTGTTTTCTAGTTGATTACATTTTACCTGAGACTGACCATTGAATAAAATTGCTCAACTTGGAACAATTAAATAAATTCAGTGCCTTACATCAGGCTAAACGTGTCTTTAAATACTAAGATTTGAAAGCCAATCCTTATCTGCAGCTGTAGATCTAAGTCACAGGTACTAATGTTTATATTACTTCACAAAATCCTGTTATTCTGTATTTTATCAGTAAGAAAAGGCAGCAGCATTAAAAAGAGCTCTAAGTATTTCAGTACATTTCCAAATACAGGCAAAACCTCTAAGAACAACAGATGTCAGTACCTCCTTTTCACACTTCATTTTTCTAGGATGGTGGCTTACCATGTGCAAATACTTAAAGAACCAAGGAAGAACAGTTGTTACTATACTCATCCTAGATGCAGGACAAATTTAAATGGAGTGAATGTTTTATTGGGAAAGCATAACTTGTCCAAATAGGAAGGGCTCTGCATGAGAAACCGACACTACAGAGACTTGGCAGTAGGCCTGTATTAAACTACAGTTCCATTTGCATGTAGATAATCAGGTTCATTAACATGCATTTGATACTGTATAGGGGATTCCCACCCCCACCCCCCCCGCCGCAGACATATGGTAGCATTATTTACCCTAATGCAGGTAGGCAGGCGCGGGTATGATCCAGTTGTCAGAACATCAATAGCATACGGGATAGCAAAACTAGGTAGACGAGCGTGAACCAAAGCATCTCTAGCTAGCGATGCCAGACGATCAGCAGTGTCCACAAACAGAATGGCCTGCTGATCCAAAAAGCTTGATATCATCTGTAGAGGACAAGGAGGAAGGGAGGGGAAAAAAAAAGAAAAAAAGATACGTGTCCAAAAAATGCACAAATCAATGCCCCTTTATATTTAGTTCATCTAGTACACATGACTGAGATGATTTTATCTGTCACTTCCAATTCAAGTAATCACATCTATAGAACAAAGGAAGAATGAATATTCTGGCCATTTCTTACATTCATATGCAAGGATGCTTTAAATCTGCATGCCATTTCTGATGCTGTGGAGGATCTGTAAAGCCTGACAGCTCTTTATCTGATGATTGCTACTGGAATGCAACCATACTTGTTTGTAATCACTCAGGGCTTGTTTTTTGCAACATTCTGGACTTTATTCTTATTTAACCAAGAGCAGGATGAAAGTGATAATAAGAACTAACACACTGAGATCACCATCTTCCCTGTTCTGTCACCTAACCCCAAAGCAGTCCTGAAACTCTGTGCAGACAACCCTTTCACTTTTTGCCACTGATGAGTTTTTGGGGACATGAACTGTT
This sequence comes from Nipponia nippon, assembly GCF_047370975.1. NCBI lineage: Eukaryota > Metazoa > Chordata > Aves > Pelecaniformes > Threskiornithidae > Nipponia > Nipponia nippon. The sequence continues at coordinate 37,899,483 of NW_028262336.1, read as the reverse complement.
AAAAGACAAAATTATACAATTTCTAAACAGGAAGAAATTGGTTATAATTTAATATTAATTTGCCTATGAAATAGGCTTTTTTTTTTTTTTTTTTAACTTCTATAGTAAGGAGAAGTTAGGGGCTACCAAAATCCCACATCACTTAGAGATTATTTCATACCAAACTCTGTTGCTGACTTACCGCACATTTTTCCACTTTTCCAGCATTATTAGCCCATTTGACTAAGGCTAACAAACGAACAAACAGTTGACGAGTGCGACTTGCAAACTGCACTATTTCTATTTTTCTGGAAAAAAACAAATGTACATTAAGCCAGTGCTCAGATATATAATAAAGCTGCAATTTAACTCTGTGCCAATAAAAAAAAGCTGTAAAGATGCCTTCATTAATAGCATTAGAAGTTATCACTAATAAATGGATTGTTTGATTAGAACATGAAAAAAAAAAGCTCACTGTTCTGAATACCTAAATGCTAACTTATATACGTGGATTCTAACCAACCAAGACCAGGGAAACAAAAAAAAGCATACTCACATGAATTAATCACTGATTTTAAGAGAAACAATTCCATAGCCAACTCAACTGAATTATTTTTATACCTTTTAGAGGATTTCCCCAGGGCTTATAATTAAGTTTAAAGTAGACAAGACAATATACCTAAGGGTTACAGGACCTGGCAGTAACATTACACTGACATTCACTAAAAAACAAACAAACAAAAACCACCCACAAAACCAGATACTAAACAAAATATCACTCTAGTAATTTTAAGATGTCTTTACATGGTATGTTACAATATGCTAGCATTTTGCCAGGAAATGGGGTGGTGGTGGGGAAGACCACAAACCTCCCCCCACCCTTTTACTTTCCTCTCCATTACTGCCTTGCAAAGAAATTGGGATAAGGAGAAATTACTGATAGTCAATATTCCTCCCACGGTGCTTTGTATGAGATAGTCAAAATGAGGCAGTGTATGTTTGCATGTCTTAAGAGTCATTTTTCGTAAAAGAGAACGTAATAGGGCATACCCAGATTTTCCCCCTTTATTACAGATCTACATTGTAGATACATTAGACAAGACACGCAGATGTACAACATAGATCTGTAATACCATACACCCTGAAATACCATTTAATCTAATGTTTATAGAGGTTTTCCTCCCTTTCTACATGTTCGATTCACTAATTTCATCATGGTTTTCTAGTTACTTTGAAAAAAACCCCAAATCCAAGATGTTTTCCTGATATGGTTTTCTAAAGTAACAAAAGCATTTGGACAAAAAGAACATTAATCAGTGCAACAGATACTGGCCTCTACCGAACAGAAGTTGCACTTCCTTCTGATCCTAATCTGTAGAACACATACCCATAATATAGATAGAGCCTGTTTCTGCTGAAAGTGTTGGTGTAATGAGGTTAACTCTTCTGTGCAATACATAAAGCATAATCTGCTTGTAGCAGATGAACATTTAGGCCAGAAGCACAACTAATACCATCTGGTCGGGTTTCTTGCATTACATACTACAAACCTCATCCAAGAACTTGGGCATTCAGCCAATAACTTCTCTGCGTTCTAGAGCATATGTTTTAGAATGGCATTCAGCCTGATATTAAGATTTCAAGCAGTGGACAAACCGCTATATGTACATACTGCTCGAATAGTAACTACACTATGAAAACAAGATGTTGAGAATTTGGAAAGATTCAGAAAAACGTCATGGGATTTGAAAGATGTCTACAGTGAGACTTTAGAAAGCCAGTAATCTCTCAGACAAACTTCATACAAAAGTTGCTAAAATCTAGTATTTACAGCAATCAAACTTCTGTGGTGAAAACAGCACAAAAGCAAGAAAAATTCAAACTGATGTTCTGTGACCAGAAATCACAGGTAGACAAACCCCTCCCCCACCCCCTCAAAAACCAGGAAAAAGCACAGCAATTTAATAATGATAATTATTGATAAAACCAGACACACTATTCCACTAACTGTCCCATTAATACCACGTGTATGAAGTTGCAGAAGACTTGTTACTTCTACTTGACAGAATCCTGCTTCCAGAACCACCACCATCATCCCTGAATGACAACTGCGTTGGGAATTCAGATCCATCTACTTCTCTACTAAGAACCCAAAGTCCTTCAATTTTTCTGTGTTCCTTTGTCCCTCATTATAGATACAGGACCTTATGCTGGGCTGCACAAAAAATTTTGTTCAAGGAAGGTGAAACTTAAGGAAAAAGTACATTTACAAGGCCTATAAAAGCAAAGCACATTAAAAAGCTTTCTAGCGACCATGGTACTCAGTTCATTCTTTACCTTGGTCTTTACTGGTAAGTTCTGATCTCAGAGGTTTCAGATCCTTCAGACTAGTGGCTGAGTCTGGGGGAGTGAAGCATTAGCTACAGTAGAAGAATATCAAGTTAAGGTCCACTTAAGCAAGCTTGACATACAGAAGTCCATTGGAGTAGATGGGATGCATCCAAGGGTGCTGAGGGAGCTGACCTATGCCACTATAAAGTTGCTCTCTATCATTTTCAAAAGGCCATAGTAATCAAAGGTCTTGATGACTGGAAAAAGCAAACATCATGCCCTTCGTCAAGAAGGTCAAGAAGGATCTAGGGACCTATAGGCCAACTGGCCTAAGTTCAATTTAGAAGAAAATTCATAGAACAAATCTTTCCAGAAGCTATGACCAGATAAATAATGAACATGAAAGTAGCCTGGGAACAGCCAGCACAAATTTGCCAAGGGCAAACCATACCTGATCAATGCAATTGCCTGTGACCAAGGGGAGAACAGAAGATCCATTTAAATTGACTTTCACAGAGCTTTTGACAAGATCTCCCATAGCATCCTTGAAGCCAAGCTTGTGAGATATGGCGTGGGTAGAGTGGACTACAAGGTAGACAAAAAACTGGCTGCACTACCAGGAATAAAAGGCTGTGACTGGCTATCAGCTGGATTTCTTTAATGCTGGTTACTAGTGGTGTTCCTTAAGGGTCAATACTTGGGCCAATTCAATTTATCACCTTCATCAACAACCTGCATGATGGAACGCACTCTTTGGAAGTTTGCAGGAGATGCCAAACTGGTGGGAGCAAACAGAGGGACCTCAGCTGGCTGGAGGAACTGGGTGACAGGAACCTCATGAAGTCCAGCAAAACCACATGCAAAGTCCTGCATCTGGAATCAAACCATCTCATCTAAAAGCACAGACTGGGTACTAAGCAGCAGCCGGGCAGCAGCTCTGGAGAAGTGGACCTGGGCCTCCTGATGAACAGGTGAGCAGGCATCAGCAACACGCCCATGCAACAATGACAGGCTGTATTAGCACTGGTGCAGCCTAGGTCAAGGAAGGGGATTATTCACCTTGAGTCAGCACTTGTGAGACTACATCTGAGGCACTATGTCCAGTTTTATACTCCCTAGTCAAGAAAGACACTGCTGTACAGAAGCGGGTCAGGGGCTGGAACACATGACTGGCAAGGAGGGGCTGAGGAAGCTGTGTTTATGATTAAGAAGAGAAGGCTATGGTGAGATCCTACTGTCGTCTTCAAATATCTAAAGGGGTGTTATAGAGAAGATGGAACCAGACTCTTCCCAAAAGTGCAAAAGGCTGACGGATAACAGCCACAAACTAAAACAGTGGAAAAAGTAGTTCAACATTAGGAGAACAAAGAAAGAAACACACAGAGGCGCAGTCAAATACTGAAGTAGGTCGCCCAGAAAGGTTGCAGGATTTTCATCCTTGAAGATATTTAAAACTCAACTGGATATGACCCTGAGCAACTTGAACCAACTTTGAAACTGTCTTTTACTTCAAGCAGAGGGTTGGACTAGGTATCTCCAAAGTACCATTCCAACCAAAACTACTATCTGTGTCTACGAAAGGAGTGAAATAACAGTGATTTTGTCATTGGAAAAGAATGAAACTCAATGTTTCACAAAAATTAGGTACATAATTGCACTGTTGTTGAAGTCACAAATAAGACATTCTGACAACAGTTCTGAATGCTTTTTTATTAATCTTGTGCAGATGGCAGAGTGTTTGCTGCAAGTTTGAAAAGTAACAGTCTTGTTCACAAACTACTGCAAAACCAGTAGGAAAACTGCCTGGTTTTAGGCAAACAGTATGTTTATGTAGTTCTTGGAAGTATTTTAACAATACTTCTCTCAAATATTTCTCATCAGGAACTGTTCATTCAGGAATGCAGGTTTAAGGTTTTACTTTCCATTTTCCCACAACAGAAGACAGGGCCGTGCAAAGTCGTTATAATCCCAGTTCCAGTTAAATCTTATACGGCCATTACTGTATTTAGATAAAAGTTTCCCACATATTACAGTTTATTAGAGGATAAAAAGGAAAAGATAAAGAATACTGAGCAAAAAAAGGTCTCCGTTATAAAGAAGCAAGCCCCTGGATTTCCCCCAGAACTCATCACTATTAGTTTTACACCACAGTACTAATGTTTTTTTAATCCAACCACTTCTTTCTTGTTGCAAGAGTGATTTATTGCTATCATTGGTAAATAATAAATGAGCCTTTACAAAGAAAAGCCATATTATACTACAATGCATAATTTCCAATCAGTTTTTCTTATCACAGCATCTTTTAGCTAGGCACTATGGTAATGAACTTAGATTTTATGTGAACTTTATTAGAGGATAATACCATCACATCTTCACCAAAGCACATATGCCATGTCAGCAGACTAGCTTCAAGAAACAGAGCTTGAAGCCCAACTACTGCTGCCATTACCGCTCTCAAAGTTAGGAAAAATAGAATAACCTGGATAATTAAACTACCTTCCTTAGAGATTTCCTCCAAGAGCTAGAAAGCTACTTCATCAAGAAGAGCTGTAAGTCAAAACTAACAAAGATGTGAACATTTAATTTCGAGACAATTTCAATTGCAGGACATTCTTTGTAACCACTGAAGGCTGTCTTATTTTCTTTTATCTGTAATCCATTAGGACTTAAGATGTTGCTCCAGATCTGTGTGCCGCACAAAGTAGATTCCAACTTTACCAAGAAATGCTAAACATCTAGATGGGAGAAGCCCCCGCCCCCCCCCAGTACGCAGGAGCTCTGGACCTAAGTTGAATGTAATTTCCTCAGCAAATAGAGTGATAATTAAAAAGAAACAAACAAAACTCAGATTGTTTCTCTTCATAAAATATTATGCATAAGGAAAAGGAGCACAAGGAATCATCCCAGGTTATGATTCCCTGAAAATGGGATTAATTCCACAACATGTTATGAGAGTTTTGGAAGATTTGAGATAACTGAATTAATGATCATCCTGGTACACAGAAATCTTTGTTAACATTCTTAGGAATATCATAGCTGCTACATGTCTCCAAAGAAAATTAGGTCAATTAGCACGTCAACACAAATAACAAAGGAAACAATTTCCTGACAACTTCCATAAAATTTACCCAAAGAAACAAAAAAGTAAATCAAGTTCGTTCATCTTGGGGAGTGGGGTGGGAGTGGGAGGAGGGGAAGACCCGTTCTGGTCTCTTACATTTGTTTTCTAATAATCTTCACATTTCAAAAACACATAGGACAGAAGCAGAAAACAGTGCTCATGATAAGAAACATCAGGTAACATGGAAAAAAGCAGAAAAGAGGTTTTTACCTTGTTTTAATTGTTGAACTGCTTCTTCTGAACAAAAAGTTTCTTTATCACACTAACTAGTATCTATTTAGGTTCTCCAGTTCCCTTTCACATCAGCTTTACTGTCACTTCATTGCTTCAAGATTCATGAAGAGAAAAATGCCCTTAACAGAGTTCACCTACTATAACAGCAACAGTGTGTTACTGAACACTGCAACAACAAGAAAAGCCTAAACATCAACAAAACCAAAACCCAACAAAAACTAATATTGCCACTGATGCTGAGAAAAATCTTGAAACTATGTAGTGACAGCAAGACAGACAAGGCTTATTTTCTTGCATAAAATCTAAAATTAGGAGAAAAATTTTATTTAAACACGTCTATATTAAACTTAACTTCCTAAATAAAGTTTATATTTTAACATGCATTACGGACTGTCTTATTGTAACTCACCTTTCCATATCAGTCTTTCTTGGTAATCTATATTAAAAAGGAAAAAAAAAAAGGCAGTGTATTATATATTGTTCTATTACATTTCAGACTACTTGAAGTTTTGTTAGTAACCTTCAACTAAGTACAAGAAAAACTTCTATGTACCTATAAAGAGCATTTCAAAATTTCTACAATTGTAAATGTTTCCTAAATACAATGAAATTACATGTTTGATAAAGCGGCCTAGTTAAAAGGGGGAAAAACCCAATAAAATTAGGTGTATAATAGCATCACAGGGCACCTGCCACTACTCTGTACCAGGTAAGCTGGAACTGGTCAAATAAATTGAAAAGCTTGATGAAGGGTATTGAAATCCCAAGACTTCTGCTAATCTAGTGAGCCACACAGCATCACTGCCTGTGCTTTGTAATTGATGACTCTCACACTAATCATCCATTACTAGAGTTAATTAATTCATAGTAGCAATCCTAGAACATCTGCAGCAGGTGTTAAAATTGGCTGTTTCCTGACTTGCCTGAAATGAGTTTCCCTTCCTTTTTTAATCAATCTAAAAGTGGAGAAATGCCATACTCCAGAACTTTATCAACAACCTGTGTTACAAATACTACTGCAGAGAAGGGACTATATTTCTGTAGTGTTCTAGAGGTATCACAGGCATCTCATTTAAAAAGTTGGGTTTTTTATTCTAGGACTAGGTTGGTGTTAGTAAAAGAATGAGAAATCATTTTGTTGAAGGGAAAGAGGATAATACTTTCCAGCTGGGCTTTCTACTAGCCAAATCCCTACTTTATGGGGAAATACAGTGGAAAAATCTAGCTCACTCTGCTTTTGGAGGGGACATCACATAGCTTATAAACTACTTGCTGAATCAAAGTGCCTAAAGCATTCCCCATGTGTTGTTCACACCACCCATTTTATTTTGTACTTTAATGATGTACTTAAGTCAAAAGGACCTGTTCTACACCTGAAAACAAGAATAAAAGACATCACAGGCAGATGCTCCTACAAGAATGCATACAGTATCAATTACTGTCTACACATACCCTAAACATACAGGAAAGACTTCTTGACTGACATTTTGGAAGTTCTTCCAAAGCAAACTAAAGTGCTAAAACTTCTCATCCTTTCCAGAGTTTGAACACTCTTAACCCCAAGTCAAGCAAAACTCTGTTTGCATACTTACCAGATATGGTAATTTACAAGAACTATACCTATTTTTTTCCATTTGTTCTGTATGTCACTTCTTAAAACATACAGGTTCCCCACAAGAACCTCTAAGGTTAAACAAACTAAAAGGGAAACAGGTTTATTCAGAGTCCAAATGCTTTCATTAAAGTTTTTCTTGGCCCAAAAACATTCCTTTGTTTTGCCACTTCAAACACAACAACATCAGCACAGCAAATCGTAAAGCAAATGTAAATAACTTATTTTCTTTCTCCAAAATAATCAAATGGTATTTGAAAAAGTAGACAGGTAACTCAAGGAGTTGCAGCATCCAAAAACATCTTAGTTTCACACGTTTCAGTTTCGTGTATTTTGTTATCAGTACAGCCGCTACAGTTGGGTTTTTGACAGTAACTTGGGGGCAAACGTAAGCATTTACCCAGACAATCTGCATTCAGCTGCTCTGCACTCCTCACCATCCTTTTCTCTCTTTATGACAGATCACTCGGCAGCTTTCGCTAGGCCCCTGAATACACCCCGATGCACAGACAAACTTGCACGAAGAGGGCATTTCCCCGGGGTGGGAGAAGGGGAAGAAGCAACCACCTCTCCCCACTCCAGCCCCGGCCGGGGTCCGGGACAGACCCCCGGCGAGGCCGCCTCGTCCTCCCGGGATGCAGGGAGGCGGCACTGCTAGCCCTAGCAGCGGCCGAGGGGGAACGTGGGGCACTCACAGGTCGGCCAGCACGGTCAGCTCGGCGTAGGTCCGGTGCAGGAGGAAGTCGATGAGGGTGCTGAGCCGGTAGCCGGGGCTGGCGGCGGCTGTCACGGCCCCGGGGGCCGGCGGGGCCGGGGCTGACGCGGGGCCCCCGCCGGCCGGCACCAGCTGGTTGCTCTCCAGCTGCACCGGCGCCATGGCGGCGGCAGCAGCAGCGCCTCAACCCCGGGCAGGAACCGCTCGGCAGCCCGGGGCGGCCGGCGCTCCCGGCGGCACCGGCACCCACCCCGACTCGCCCCGCACGGAGGGAGCGGGGAGGCCGGGGGCGGGCGCGGGCCCCGGCGCGGGGGCGGGCGGGCGACGGCACCGAGGGAGGCTCAGCAGCGCTCAGAGCCCGCTTGGCGCAGGGGCCGCCGCCATGTTGGGGGCACGGAACCGGAAGCGAACAGCTGTGGCGGACCGGAAAGAGAACCTTTCCGGGAAAACCGAAGTCGGGGGGAGCGGGCGGGGCCGGCAGGTGGCGGCGGCGACGGGGGGGCGCGCGCCGGCCGCGGAGCCGTTAGGGCGGGGCGTCGCCGCCGCCGCCGCTGCCTGAGGACCAGCGCGCGGGGCCGGGCGGCGGGCGGGCCGGCACGGCACGGCACGGCACGGCACACCTCTCCTGAGGCCCCGGGCGAGGTGGGAAGAAGGTGGCCTGCGGCTGGGAGGCCGGCGTTGCGCGTCCTGCGCCGGTCTGGTGGCGGGGAGGCCGGAGGGGCCGAGCCTGGCTGCCTCGTCGTGGGGCAGGGCGAGGCGGGGGAGGCGCGGCCGGGCGGGGAAATGGCGCCGCGCTGGGGAACGAGCGTGTCGGGGGAAGGGCTGGAGGCGGCTGCCTTCCCTGAAGGGCTTCCCGGCAGCGCTGTCAGGGAAACACCGGTCTGTGCTAGGCGCTGGGCTGGCTAATCCCTTTCTAGTGACTTGGGAAATGTGAAGCATTTGTGAAAGGTGCAAAGCGATGCCAGGTAATCGACACTAGAAGTAGCTAGCTATACATCCTCCTTTAAAGCTCGGAGCAATGAGCAGCAGAGTGGTCGGTGGGATCTGGTGATACACACAAAACTGTGGGAACTTTTGCATATTTCTATCTTCCAGATTAACTGACACTTCTGAAGGGAGAGGGAAGGTCTGTAAAGAATTGAAGATGGATTTTTTTTTGTGGACTGGTTACCAAAGTGGATTTTGTAACGAAAGGAACAGTGTAAATCCTGAGTGTTTTGTATGGTGATTCACTCAAGTGTTAAATCATAAATTCTTGCCTTAATGCTTACAAAGAAATCGACAAAAAGGCACGTTGTAGGCAATAAATATCCAAACTTGTCAAAGTTTAATAAAAAGAAAAAAAGGTCCTACTTGTTTTGTATTAAATGTAGACTTTTAAAAACCTCTTCTCTTATTCATCTCTTTCTAAGGGGAAAGTAAACAAGAAAAGGAAACGTTTTCAACATGAGAAATGCATAATCAACGGTTTAATTAAAAAAAAAGGGGGGGGCATCTATGCCAGCAACAAGAATAGTCAGTTACATTCCTAGGGGAGCAGGTTTCTCGCTCCGGGTTATGAGCTGGTTGCTAGCTGACAAGGAGCAGCCTTGCTGGCAGGCAAGCTCTCTCATAGCCTCTGTGGAGCATAAAACAGAGTACTGAGCAAGATGGACTGTTAACTTCACGCTGGCACGCCAGTGCCTGCGTTGCTGTGCAGGCTGCCGGCTGATGCCTCAGCTCTAAGGGGAGAAGAGACACCACCACCTGTAGTGGAGTGCTGTGCCTCACCCATCCGGGTGGGAAGGGGCTGGATGGCTACCGCTGTGAGCCCTGCCAGCCTGCAGTTTTGCAGGCTGCTTCAGCGGCATAGAGATGAACCTGTGAGCCTTAGAGCAGGGGGTGGGTGCTGATAGTGGTTTGGGAATTTTTTACTCCTAAAATCACTGAAATGTGTTTAGACCTAAGTTTTGCATTTGTTTCTTTTTTTTTTTTAGGTTAATGGAGGGTTTTATCACTAAAGGTGAAGGAAATGTCTACTTTGTGCTGTTTAAAAAATGAAGCTATAAAGGATGGAATGACAAATGCTGTCTGGATCATATTTTGCTACAAAAAAGTTACTCATTTAGTGTAAGTTCTTGCCTCCCCATTGCAAAGATGCATTTTTCCAAATGTATGAAAATAATTTTTTTCCTTTATATGCACAAATAAATGCAATGTACCCATTTTATGGCCAACTAGTTGCACTGTTGAAGAAAATACCGACTTACATGCACTGGAATGCAATTAGGCTGTCTATGAGAACTATAACTTAGAAACACAGGCTTTTTTATTGTTCTTTTCCCTTCTTCCCATCTCTTTTCCAATTTAGTCCATAATAAAATTCCGATTGATTTCAGCAGCACAGGCTCAGACTTTGTTGATGGAAAGGCAGGTGGGAAATTGTCGTGATGCAATTTGACTTTGCCTCTGTTAGATCTGTTCTTGCTTGGAGAAGCTCTGGTCTTAGTGAATTTTTCAGCCTTGGCTGGGGAGGGGGGATATCCTCAGCTCGGCTGCCTTTCTCCACTTCTCTTGGAGAGGGGAGGTTAATGAGAGCTGCGGCAGGGATCACGCTGAGCTCTCCTCTCACATGGCTGCATAGGGAAGAAGCTCTTGATACTGTTTTCAAAGAAAGGAGGAGCAGCCGCAGAGAAATTTCAGAAGCTCAAGGCTTACGCTTGTGTGCACACAACAATCATGCTATTGGAAGACTTGGCAAGATGAGCTGTTTTAGCAGTAAGCTGGAGATGAGTATCAGGAGTTCAAAAATCAGGTGACTGTAAAAAGAAATATATATGTTTGCTGCTTCTTGTTGCCTTTCTGAGGCTGGCAGCACTACCACTCTTTGATACAGGCGCTTCTAAGAAGGATGAGCATTGTGTCTAAATTTAAAACCCCAGCTTGCAGGAATTGGAAATAGGTTTCAGAAGTCTATTGGAGTGGCAAAGGCAAAACTACAGGAGGGAGAAAGCTGGGGCAGTGGGGTTGCTGGAAAGAGTAACAGGACTTCTGGGGGAGAGAGGGCTCCCTGCACAGTGCTCTCACGTGGACCTGGTGAATTGCACAGTTGTTAGATAGACTGTAGATAACCCCTGTATAATGTATCATTCTCCCTAAGGGTGACGAACAAAGCTGGATTTTTCAAGCTATAAAAAAGGATGATGAAGCTTCAGTTCTGATCGGGGCTGTTGGTCCCTAAAATCTTACAGATCCTCAATTTCTTAACATTTAAGTGCATGGATGAAAATGGTATATCTGATTGAGGACTGCCATTGTGGACTGCAGGTCAGGCCTGCAGTCATTATATAGGCAAATTTGTTGCACGTAGATAATGAAATGTTTTAAATCAATACTTCAAGGTAAATAGCACTCTCTAAATGCAATTGTCCAAATAACAAACCGGACTCCAGGTACAATACAACGGCGCATTTCAGGAGAATAGTCAGGCAGAAGTAATGAATAATGCTGAAACGTAATATAAATTGTATTCTTTCGTACAGTAGTGTGTATCACTAAATTATATGCCGTGGGAGATTCATTGTGAGTTACAGAATTTTGCAGTTTGCAAGGGTAAAAGGATAATTCAGCATAAAATATAATCTGATTTTATTTGACAGGTGTGGTTTATTTTTCTGTTTATAGTTGCTCAACTATAGTTGATCTCTTTCTATACTGTCTAGTTAGAGGGATTATGATATTTTATAAAAACTTCTGAATCTGCTGTTGAGGACTCTTTAAAAGCAGTGACATTTTAACAATTTTAATTACTGTCGCGCTTTCCTGTTGGCTCTTTGCTGAGACAGGCAGTGCCCATTTGTGGGGCTGAGAAGGATGGCTGTGTTTGTGTGGGCTTTTCAGGCTACTTAAATACAGGTTTCTACTGTATTTGCATTTGTGTTCATTCTCTTAATTCAGCAGTTTTCAATCTTCCGGTGTTTAAAGCTGATGACAAATTTTCTAGTAGTAATGGGAAGAGAACCAGGCTTGGTAAGTCTCATGCATGCAGTTGGCTCTCGCCTCAGGCTTTCTTGCAGACAGGCAATACCTCGGACACACATGCAGTGTGGCACTGGGACCCCTGTCCAGCTGAGTGACCTGATGTGCGGGGCATGGCTGGCCCATATATTTAGCTTGATGACCGGCTCTACCTGGCTCATCTCGTCATGGAGAATGGGCAGGGTCTTTGAGCCGCAGGGGAACTGGGGAAGTGCCTGGCAGGAGGATGTGGTAGGCACATAGGGGAATCGGGGTGATGCCCTTGTGGGGGGCTGCCCAGCATTGCAACCTGTCTCCAGACTCAGCCTGGCCAGCTCCTGCTACGTGCATCATGTCCTCCGCTGTGTGATAGACGTCTGTCAGGTTGCACGAGCAGCACGGTAGTCTGCTACGTTAGGACTTAACTGCTGTTGTAATGCACTGCTTCGTCTGGCTTAAGAGACATTTGTGCTCAAGAAAGGCTTGGGCATTCCCAGCCCAGGAGTACTGCCAAATTAGTGCAGACGGCACTGAAGAATCAGAACATCAGCTTCGCCTTCCAACATCGTTATTAATATACTTTGTGACTCCAGGCAAGCCATTTCTTCTCCATGCCTCAGCTTCCCCACTTGTGAAATAGCTATAGCAGTGATTGTGCCCCTCTGTACAAGAATATTTATCCAAGCATGCAGCCAAATATTTTAAATTGGCTCCTCTTTGTTACCATAACGGGGAGCCTAGAAGCCTAGCTTCAGATAGGGATGTGTTGGTCGATCAAAACCTGTTGATATTTAGCCGAGGAGCTAACAGTGTTACAGAGCTAACAGGAAGGACAGCAGATGACTTTCTATTTCCAGAGAAGTTAAACATTTACAGTTCTTTGGAGCTGTGGGACAAATGTTCAGTGGGAGGGAGGTAGACCGTATCACACTACAAGACAGCCTCCTAGCTATCCTGTGTTTGTGTGGTTTAGAGCTTGGTCATTCCATTTCTCTGTCAGTTTTTTTATCAAAGAACTGTTTAATCACACAGGAACCTCCTGAACTTGACATTTAATCATTCTTTTAATAATAAAAAATAATAGCACAGAAATGTAGTCCAAAGATTCCTTGTTAATAACTTGATTTATAAAGTGTTGCGACATTTAGTGATATTATATCCAAATGCCTATATAAATTATGAGTAATAAGAGTTTGATATCTTTCATCCTTTTCAGAAGATATCGGAGAATCAGATATGGTGTGGGAGAGTTCCCACACATAATATCAGGTATTGCAATGCTGCATATTATGAACTTACAAAGCTTCAACCTTGTATTCAATAAAAGTTAAGGTATGTATTTAAATTCTTACGAGATATCATGCATCACTATACATCAAAGACATACCAAGAACCAAAAAATATTTAGACTTTTCCATTGTAGCACCTGCATGAACATAAGACTTTTTCTATGATAAAAGTTCTTTATTAGTGATTACATTATTTGTTGACAGTTCAGTACTTAATGACACAAATTGCTGGTTTGTGAATTGTACAGGGCTGTTGTACCTACAGTAGAGCATTCTTTGCAAAAGTGTATGTGTGTGTGTTAGAGGAAGGGGGTTTGTAGCTGGTTACTGCGCAAGTGCTCTGCTTTTTTTCTTTTTATTAAAAGGGGTACAGAGGCAACCAATTCAAAAAAACAACCTTTAAGTTTTGAAGTGATAAGTTACTTCTCTTTTTTGATCTACGTTGTTCATAGGATTAAGTTTGGCAACTATGTTTTGGAATGGTAGAAAACATATAGTAACAGATTGAGAGTTTTCTGTCAGTCAGTCACGGTTTGTAAGACAGTGTGCCACTGTAAGACATAGAATCTCTTGTGCAGCATGTAGTAAAGTACACTACAGCTCTAATTATACGTTGTGAACGACTTAAGAAAAGAAACATTCTCCAAGTCATAAAATAGAATCTTTGATTTTATTTGAATTTACAAAGGTCCCCTTTCTTACAATAATGCAAAATGGATTATTTTTCAAATGCTGAACATAGCTGTATTAGTCTGAGCTTCTTTTGGGCCTTCTTTACTAACAATGTTGATATCCACTGTAAATTTTAAATTAGTGTGTCTCTGTCAGACTGGAACTAAAGCTAGCTACAGGCCTTGCTATCCTCAAGAGAGTGTATTTTCATTATTATTATAATTAATTACAGCTCAATTTACTATTTCAACCGTACAAGCTGCATTTTTTTCTGTGGGTAAAAAATGCTTTGTTCACACGTAGTTCTAAAATAGGAGCAAAACAGTAACATCCTTTCTGGACCCTCCATCTTTGAAAAGCTAACAAAGGAGAAAGAACCCCTGATCTAGCGCATGGCAGTGAAGTGATGAATTGCACTGTTCAGTCATTGATTTGAACAACTTGACAATATCATCCAAACCTGTGATTTCTCCCTGTTCAAGACTCCCTGAGTGGTACTCACAGAATTTGAAAAAATACACGTATGCGGGAAAAATACAAAGTGAGCACTTATTTCAACATGAAAGTACTTTTGGCCAAAAGGATTTATCTGTACAAACACCTAAAGAGATGGAGAGAATATCAGGGAAGTAGATCTGATTACTCATACCCAGTGGGAGAAGGACTGCAGCTGTGAAGTATTCTGTCCTACACTTAGAAGTAGACAGCTCGATTGTATTTAACTGCTGCTGGCTAATACATTCAGACAGTGCAAACTCTCACGCTCTTCGAAAGACAAGGGTGGGCACCAGAACATGCTTGATTGCAAACGCTTTGTAGATCTGCAGCTGTGGTCAGATAACATTTAAATGCTGACCCTCACTCTCAGAAGTAAGGACACACAGAGTTATGCCTGAGCTGCCATTCTCCACCAGACTTCGGATATGAAGGGAGTTGTCTTGAGTTTCTGGGCTAAGATGCTATCCAAGAAGTTTCCTTCTTGCACAGCTTCTAGAACGAGCTGATTTTTTTTCAGAAAGGATAAACCAGCATTTTTTGTAGCAGTTAGGAAAAACTTATCTAAACTCCACCTATGTCACAAAGCTCTGAGATGTCAGCTCTGGCAGAAAGGGATGCTAGAATGGGTTTGGCTCCGGGGATTGAAGAGCTGATTACAGGTTTAGCTGCGTGACTGCAAACTTGGTTGACTGTTAGTGAACTCCAGCGACTCCTCACTGTCTCTTACAATTGAAAGAAAAGTACAGTGAAAAGGCAGAATGTTACATCTGTAGCAATGCAGGAGTAACGGTCCTCTGGTGGATTATAGGATGTTTTGCTTACGGACAAGAGGGGCAGCTTGCTCTCAGATGCCATAGGGGCATGCACACAGGCAGCAATTCCGGCCAGTGCCAGTTTTGAAAGATTAGACAATGTAGATTGAGGGTGGAATCACCTCTGTGCAAGGATCCTAGTTCTCCTGGAAACATAAACTTCTTACACCTAACTAAATACGTCCCGTTATGCCAAAGGGATATGCAGTGCTTTGTGTGGGGTCAGGCAGCACCTGGCTGAGCAGTTGTTTAGAGATTTTTGTGAGGCACAGACCACATCCTGAGATCTGCATATAGCCCACCATTCGTGCAACTTAGATTTTAGCTTAGAAGAAGAAGGTTCCCAGCCCCGCTGGTTGCAAAGGTCATTGACAGCCTGGGGCTTGTTGCAGTGCTGTCCGAGTCTGCAAAAGGCTAAAAATTGTTACCTTTCTGTACAGCTTTGGAATGCTGAAGACACAGTAGAAACTCCGTAAATCCTAGCAACGTTTTGTTAAGTTGAGGTTCAGCCAGGAAAGCTGTAGCTCCTTCTGTCTTTTGTTTGTTTGTTTTTAGGAAATTATCTGATCTCAAAAACGGGCACTTCTTGTGAGAATGTCTTCTCAACAGAAAATACAGCACTGTACAATGGCGCCATAGCGCAGTGAATAAATCACATGGGGAAATGACTGAGCCTCACCTCTGTACGTCACTTATTAAAATTGGTTCCTTCAGGCTTGAGAGCATGATTGGAAAGAAGAGCAATAGCAAAGCTATCTCTCTCCCTCTAGTGCCTACAGAGCCAGACTTTTCAGAGTGTGACAGCTCAAAGTAAGACTGAAAGAGATGCAGGGAAAAAAAAAAAAAAGGTGTCTTTCTGCAATGTATTTGGGACAAGCAAATGCACATTCACAGCTAATTTTAAGCAGCCTTCAGAATGCAGTATAACACCTTATTAACTGACTTGTACTTAATCCTTGCATTCTGGTATTTTTAGAAGCCATCATGCAATTCAGCAGTACTTTCAGCCCATATCTCCTTTGTAATGGATGACACTGCTCTATTTCTCATTTTAATTTAGAATTCCCTTTCTGACAATAAGCCTTGCTCACACACAAAAGTTATACTGATTTAACTGAATTAATTTAGAAATGGAATTAGTTAAACATGCGCACTTTTCATTCTCCTCCCCCTAATGTGGCCTTCTTAATTGGGCTAAAGAGTGCCTTTTGTTGCAGTCTAGGTGGAACTGGTAAAGGCCTGCCTTCACCGCGTGCCCCTGTCTGATCCTCTGCAGCATGATGAGAGTTTGGTCTAGTTGAACCTCCTGCAATCTGAAACTGTAGGAGGGTAAAGTCACCTTCATAGATTTAGGGCTCTTTGCCAGAGCCTTCACCAATTTTGTAGTGCAAGTACCCCTTTAAGTACTGGATCACAGCAATTTGAATGGATGGAGTTTGAGGCTTTTGAAGACACCGCCTCTTCCTTCAGTGACTTATTATTTTTTGATCACGTGGGAACTCAGGGTACAGCTGTATCAAGTGTAAACAGCCCTATTTTGTCTGTGCCTGGTTTTATCTTGATCCAGTATCTCCCAGCCAGGAGGCTTAAGTTAGCTTTGGGCTGCCTCTAATGAGCTGCAAATGAAAACAAAGTCCTCTAAACCATGGTTTCTCTCTGTTACGTATTATCTAATCAGAGCTCTCCGGAACAGGCGTTTGGAAACTTGTTCTCTGCACAAGCATAGGAACTAGACTTATCAGGTAGTTTGTGTTAAGGCTGCTCTGGAGCAGAGAGAAACTTAGAGAGGTCTTTTTGATGATTTTTTTTTTCTAAATGTATAATGTGCTTACTTACAGAGACATACACAAAACGCCTTCTTTCTCTCGTAGAGCACTAGTCAGAGGTACAGTACATAAAATACCAGTACAGCAAGAGGTAAGAATTTAGAACAAGGGACAGTAATGCCCCACTGAACATTTTCTGGAGGAAAACAAGGAATGCAAAACAAAACCAATTTCTCTTCCTTTGGCTTGCTAGAATGTAGATAAAAAGAAAACTAACATTTCTAGGAATGCGTTTATGTACATGGGAAAGCTGCTGGGAAGTCAGTGAACATAGGTACTGAAAACATTATTATTCTGCACTGTTGCCTGCATAGATCCTTTCATTCCATATGCAGAGTGTCCTTTTGCAGTTTAGCTTAATCTGTTTCTAAAAGGTGAAAGAAAAGAGACCACATGGTCTTCTAGTGCAGAATATCTGCTCCAGAATAGCTGGTCAGACCCATTTCTCTATGCAAAGAAGCTCTAGCTTAATTGCAGTTAATCCAGTCAGAAAAGAGCAACAAATCTCTATCCATAAGAGGTATTTATCAGTCTAAAATGTGACAAGAAAACAATAAAAACTTCCCCAGAGGGTGCTGAGTCTAAGCCCTCATCTGGAGCTCTCCCTTCATTTTACTCCGACATTTGTCTGTTAAAGAGATTCACAACTTATGTTTGTATTATATCACTGCTTTGTTTGTAACATTACATTGCATGAGGAAATTTCTAGGACTTCACTGTGCTGATAAATTGTATACCCGCCTCTTGGGGAGGGAGGCAAAAGAACAAGTGAATGCAACAGCAAGTGTTTATCCATTTTAAGTATTTTGTATGGGTGCCTGAGTATGGGAGAACTTAGACTCTTCGCACGCTCTGAACTGCATCTAATCTTGATGCCCAAAGGAGCCGATGTGAATAGAGCTCCTGTGCACATGCACAGACACGGGTAGTGGAGGTGTGTGTCTGTGTACACAGTACATAGCAGCAGGGAGGGCTGAACCTGACCATTCTGTCCTATGATAAGAGTCATAAATCACAATATTCAGAAAGTGCAGGAGAAGTAGCAAAGAGCACTGAAGATGGGGGCTGTCAGCCTTCCCTCCCCCCTGCAAAGTAGGAAAGCCTGTCTTCTAGCCCAGAACAATTTCAGTCTATAGTCTTAGTCCTTCCCTTCAGAGCACTGTTTCATTTTCAAATACAAAACTCTTAAACTATCTTGAAGTGATTAACTCCTAAGCAGAGCAACCTGCAAATGGTATTTCTTCCATCTGACTCCACTGTCTCAGTATGTCAGCTGGCCTTCCCTACTCTCCTAATTTTTTTAAGGAGTCATCTGAGCCCTTTCTCTCAACTGATAATCTTCTGCAACCCACAAATAAGTGTTCTTAAAATGGGTCCATCTCTGAACAGATGTGGTTTGCCTTAACATGTGTGATGCAACAGGAAACTAACTTGCTACAGAGCCAGACTCACTATTTACAGTAGTCCTGGACCATGGCTAGAAACTTGTGACAAATTTTGACTCAGAAAAAAAATATGTTGGTCATAGGAAAAAAGGAGAAAGTTAGAGAAATGAAGAAACTGTAGGAAGTTGGAGGAAGCCAGAATGCTTTTAAATCGAGGCAGGAGAAATGTGATCCATAAGTTGTCATGACTGATGGGAACGAGAGCTAACTAGGATACTGATTAGGCCACTGGAGGACTCTGGTTGAAGGAGTCTTACAAAAAGGTGCTTTTTATTGAACCTATTGCTAGGGCAGGCACCTACTGCTTCATATCTGTAGTTCAGACTATATTTTTCCGCATGCATTCTGAATGTAAAAAGTTATAATGAAGATAGGAAATGAATGTATTTCTGCTTAACCCATGAAGAGAGGCTGAGAGCCTCGCCAAAATAAAATATCTTCCACAAATTTTGTAATGAGAATAGAGATTACATTTTGCGGGACTCAAAGGTCTCCACTTAGTATGTAATCTTGCACCCTTTGGAGTGTGCACTCTGCATGTGCTTCTATCACAGCCTGAGAATGAAGGGCTGGGGCAGAGCACATAATTTCTTACTGTCACAGGAGAAGCAGAAATGACAAAAGCATTTCCAGTACATTGCTAGGAGAATGCTGAGATGCCACATGTACATTCAAAAATTACTCTTCTAAACAGAGAGGGGACCTGCAATTTCTGTAATTGCTGGTTTGGTGTTTGTGTCCACAGATCAAAAGAAAGGGAGCTCTCCTCCTCTTAGGTAAGGGAGGATGGTGGTATCAGTAGGGACAAACTACCAATCCAAGATGAAGGGCATAGGGAGAAGTCCTCTTTGTTTTGGAAGAACAATGGGAATTGGTTGTGCTCATTACTCAAAAAGTCTTGCTTTAGTCTCTTCTTTTTTTCTTTGTGTAATCTGTACTTCACAGATTTACAGAGTATAAGATTATCTCCTTTGGCCTCCTATATATCACAGACCCCTCAGTTTCACTGAACTAACCCTGTTACTGAGCATAACATGCTCAATGAAGTATACCTTGTCTTTGATCTAGCATATCTTGAAGAAAGTGTCCAGTCTTGGTCTGAAGATATCAAAAGATATCAAAAGAACTGTGCTGCTTTTGGCTCCACTTATGCACTCCTCCACTAGACTCCATAACAGGGCAGGTCATAATTGATACTTAATGGTTTTCAGTGTTTCACATATTTGCTGTAACATCCCGAGAGACAGATTTTCCTACAGGTATAAAGTGCTGTGCTTGAAGGGGGTTGCTATAACACTCTCATGCTATGCATTGTGGTAGAACATGCCAGCTGAGCACAGAAGGGAAAGAAAATGAAATATAAATTCATTACTGCATAGCTAGAACAGTGAGGATAAATTCCCTCTATTTCCAGGCATCTATATTATATTCCCAACTAGGGATACCATTAGTGGAGACAAACTGAGCTCTTTTGATCAGCTTCTGCTGTGAAAAGGGTCAGTCCTCCCTGCTCTTTACACTCATGGTCCTGACTCACCCTTGGGCTGACTTTCACGTTCACTGACTTTCATGTTCACTGAGCTGATCCAGCTCATTAACCCATCAGAAAACTGGCCCTTTTTTACTTCTCTGGATTTATTTCCTGCCAGTTCAGTGAGCTGAATCAGCTCAGCAAGGGGTCAGGTGAGTGTCAAAAGTGCTGTAAGGAAGGATGAGTGGGCAACATAGAGGTGGAATTAGGGGAAGGAAGAAGAAAAAGACAGGAAAAAGCACGCAAGGTGAAGGAAGAGGAAAAAGACAGGAAAAAGCACACAAGGTGAAGGAACAAGACTGCTTCCTTCAATGACAGAAAGCCTTAAGATCAGCTAATCTCACCGTGTCGACCACATCTTTAGAAAGGTAATTTCCTTAGAGTTCCTGTGGAGGCAATGTAGAAAAGGGAGTTTCTTTAGAGAGTGGTTAAAAAGGAAATAAAGGGAAGTAATCTAATTTAGATGCATAGGTTAGGCAAGGTAAATATGCCTGTTCTTTATTGCAAAGACCCCTGTGGATTAAAGCTTTAAAACACAGTTAATGACTCAATGACTGAATGCCGAGAAAACAAAAAAAATGGTCTTTAAATGCAGAAGTAGTCTTCTGAGAGCTCTAAAAGGCCTCAAGTACAATCAGAAAGACCACGTATGTCCAGAGAACAGAGCATGAGCACCAGGTAAATCAGCTGTGGGAATCAGTGTTGATCAAAGGTTGATGAAGCTGATGTCACTTGGAATTTGCTCAGGCTCTGCCTGAGGAGAAAATTAGGAGCGATCTTCCAGTGTACATCTTGTTTTCAGCAGCGTTTCCCTTCCCATTCCTTGCATGCTGCCAGCTCTTCCCCTAACTTTGTTTCTCTCTTGCTCTTTTCACTTCTGCCATTATTTGTAAAACTACTACTGAAAATGACCTACATAAATAAATAAATTGAATGAATAAATTATGAGGGAGAGAATGAATGTGTGAGTGCATGTAGGTGGATGACACAGAGAAGCAGGCTGGTGGGAGCAGCAGGAGCTATCAGTTCATTTGCTGTCAGCAGCAGAGCCCCAGGGAGGGTAAGGACATTAAGTACCTGATTGTGGAGGGTGCTGGGTGCCTTCATCTTCTGTCATTTTTGGACATAATTGAAAGCATTTCCCTACCTTGCCAGTAGAGGCTTCAAGGGAGGAAGAAGAGGGCAGCAGCCTAAACCTGTGATTTTCAGCCTTTTTTTTTAGTTTGCAGATCCCTAAAGATTTCTCTCCTGTAACGAATCTTTTCATAATTACCTTTCATGGAGCCTTTTAAAATAATCAATGGACCCTCAGGGGCCTGTGCAACTGAGTTGCTGGCTTTCAGATAATGCAACACAGGAGAAACTTCCCTCTTGCAAGAGCAAGGCTGGAAGTGTAATTTCAGAGTTGATATTGGTTGTATCCTCTCAGGTACAACCTCTTCTCCATGGAAGGCACTAGCCATTATCTTAATCAAATAGCTGAGCCACTGGCCCTTTTCCATGCCACCGAACCCTGGGACGTTTTTTGTCCGAGAGCATGAGGTAAACTCCGCAGTGCAGAAGGGGTGCCATGCCCCCTTGAGATTTGCCACATCTTGCCCCAGAGATGAAATGTGCCCATTGCACTGTGTTGTAGAGCCACACATGCTGACAGCTTTCCTCTTCAGGATGGGGTATATACAGCTGGAATTCAACTTGTTGCAGAAAGATATTTGCGTTATTAAATGGATAAATATAGAAAAAAAAAGTGGTTTAATTATCAGTGGCGTTTGCAGTAAATACTTAGTAATCCTGACCCTGCAGCAGTCCTCTCTTTTTTTTCTGAAGTAGTTAAAATCTTTGTATGATATTTCCAGAGTATAAGATCGTCTTATCATACCTGGTAGATTGCTCATTTTTTTAAAGAATGCTTGGAGATATGCATCCATATCTGAGTATTTTGTATGCATATGATTTCCCCTCACTTTCTTTAAGTATGTGGCTCTATAGCACTCTTTGTAGGAGTCTAGGTGTCCCTCACAAATGGTAAATAATAGGGCTAGAGCTAAAGAAATGGTCTTGAATTTTCCTTGAAAACAAGTGTAGCTTGTTCCTGATCACTTCTAAAAGATCCAGTTGTTGCCCTGACACAAACTTACTCTTTACAGTTGTCCATTGGAGCTGTTGTGGGATATCCAAATGACACGCTGTGCAGCCAGCCCTTAGGTAGATTATCCACTCCCTTGGAGAGCACTGGAAAGGAAAATAGTATTTTTCAATTTTTTGCAGTATTCAGGGTAGCAGCAGAGGAGAGAATAGGATATAAAGGATGAGGTATTGTTGGTTGCAGGCTGTGCCTTTGAGAAGATGTGATGTTCTGAATTGATTTTCACTTTAAACTTGGCAATTGTATATGCAGGAATAGGGAATTACAATAATAAAGACTGGAAATCATAAATACACTTATAACTCTGGTCAAGTGCAAATCCCTCAGATGGTAAGAAAGGTCTGCCTATCAGTCACAGGTAGAACAGTCTCTACAGATTGCTCTACAGTGATTGCTCTTTATCAACCCTTTATTCAGCTGTAAGATGCTGTTAACATATAAAGTAGGCCAGGTTGTCATCTGACTGTTATTGGCAGCCAGTCCTGCAACTGAGTCTAGAGTTTGTTGCAGATGTGTGCGTGAGTCCAAGGTTACCTATGTTAATGCAAGAAGAAGAAGGAGAGAATTAAAAAGAAAATCTGGGCAGTTGCACCAGAAACCTCTTAAACATGAATCCGGGAGCCTCCAGAATGACTTGTGAATGTCAGTACCAAGTCAAAAGACATCACCCTCCATTCCTGCAGAAAATACTGCTTTCTGTAGGACCTGATTGCTCAACATCACTTACATACCGCATGGGCTTGCTTTGTGCCAGGGTGACCGAAGGGGCTGTGCAGCAGCAGGGCCAGCCCTACCAAGGGGTTTTGAGCCTGGGACTGTGGCCGGTACTGATGCAGGAGCTGTGCTCCTTGCTGCCCTGGATGTGCCACCACCTTTCTGTATCTTTCCTTGCCTTGGATGTCTTCTGTTCATCCTCACAGCATAATGTCTTGAAGCAATGGAAGAGGAAGCGAGTCTTGGCCATAGACTGATATGGGCAGCAGTAAAAATGCTGCCCTGTTAGAGATTATGCACGTTATCTTTGATTTGATCCCTTCTTCAGGTGTCTGAAAACAATAGAAATAATAAGAGCATCTACATGACACAGAACATTTTCAGAGAGAACTGGGCCATACAAATACTTAAGGCCTCACTGACAGTGGGCCAGGTCTTGTAGAATATTTAAGGGGGACACCAAACACTGTGCTTAGTGAGATTTCTAGGATTTCATTACTTAAGGTTCACATTGATTTAAGAGTAGGTGCCTAACGATGTAAGCACTTTTATAAATCTATCAAGTGTGCATTTGTATGTGTAGATGTCTAAATATTTATCTTTGTACGGCACTTAGTAACTCTGAAAATAAGGCTTGCTATCCAGCTCCAGTCCAGAAGCCTGTACAGTCATGTAAATGTGGCACTGCTTCTCAGCGGGGGTTATTAAGTCTGGCACCACATGGAGCTAACTCAGACATATGACTTCTCAACCAGAACTGCACTTGGATGCTTTTAAAAATGCTACCTTATTCAGCTAGAACAACAGAAGTGGAGTTAAAACACCACCCTGTCAGTGCCCTCTGCTCCTTAGGGTAAGGATTATCTTCATGTCACTGTGTTGAGTACAGCATCCATGAGAAACAACAGAGGCAATTGCTCTGCACTCTTTTCCAGGTATAAAATTGTGAGCTTCCTTGTATGTTTCTCAGTTCTTGACTCTAAAAAAAAAACTATTAAAAAAGCTTAAAAGGATCAGAGATGACATGTTATTTACACACCTATATGAAGTTAAATAATTCACACTGCCTCAGCCTCCTTGCCTGATAATCAGGACAGCAATATAGAATAGTATTGCTTCTTCCTTTCACCTCCACTCTCTCCATCAGTGCTGCAATCCGGTACCCAGAGCACCATCCTGAATACAGATTTTCTTTTTCTGCTCTGCTTATTTCCTTTAAGGCATTTTTTTGCCTCTTGTGGATTGACAGACTTATCAACACTGGCTAAGATTCATTTAATATGCCTAACATAAGCCTAACAGTATCCTGTCCTGTCTCTCTGTGTTCTTTTCTCAGAAAGAATTGGGTTTAGCTGCAATTATTTGCATTATCTGCTTAAATATTTAGCAAATGCAATAGTTTGGTAGTCAGGCATTGCTCTATTCTATTCCGAATTTTAACTCTATAAGTCAATTCCTCAGCTGCCTGGTGGGATTTTTGTTTTGTTTTTCCTCCTGGTTATCATGAGACGATATCCCCAGGAAGCAGGAACACAGCAGCACCTGGGGCTGGATGCTGCACTCGTGTGCGTGTGGCTCTGGCAGAGATGTGGAGGGGGATCTGCACACAGCAGGCCTGCAGAATCAATCCCAGATGCCAAATGGGGAGATCACTATCACACAGCAAGGCTTTGAATTTTCATTTTTCATTCATTAAAAGGTAGTCAGAAAGAAAGAAGCTCCATTCTCCTCCCCCCAAGTGCTGCCACGCTCACCCATATGCGTGCACATACACTTCTGCCTTTATAGTTAATATCAAGGGATACAGCAGCACAGTAAGGAGAGAACGGTACCAAATATACCTGGATTATAGAGTATATTTTTATGGATCCTGTTGCAGAAGGATCGTTCCTATTTTTTTTAGGTTTTAGTATCTTGCAAAAAATATCTCTTCTCCTTTCTCTGTCCATTTTAAAATCTCTTCTGTCATTAGGCAAAATGTTTCCCTTACTAATCCCCACAGGTACAGTCCCAGTTTGCTGCAGATTCTCTGCTGGCTGTCCTGGCTTTTCCCCAAATCATCACAAACTGTTATTTCGAATGTGCTTACCTACGTGTAGGAGTACTCTCCCAGGCTACCACAACTGTCCTATGAGCAAGACTCGATGGAGCAGCTAGCCGTCGGGCAGCAGCATGCACAGGCGTTTGAGAGTCATCCCTTTAATCTGAGGTTACAGGCCACTTCCAAGTGCTGGTGGACAGAGTGCAGGCAAGACTGTCAAAGGTGCCAGCTGAATGCAGAGCAGTCACATGAATATCACCTCTTGGTGATAATAGCAGAGGAAAAAATGCCTTTACTCACTGTAAAGACCGTGGCAAGGCATGCCCAACTCACCCACAGTCCTGAAAACAAATGGAGAAAAGGAAAGACTTGCATTTCTTTCCCCTTCTTGCTGTTTATAAAACCGTCTCTAACACACTCCAGGGCTCCATGTTCTGTTTCTGATAGATACACAAAAGCCTGCGAAAGGTAACTTTGTCCAGCTTCCAAGCTAGTGCAAGACCGTATCTGGGACATCCTGGGTGTTATGCCCTTAATATTGACACGTCAGACTATGTGATATCAGACGATATCCTGCCTGCAGCTTCCCAAAGTCACTGGGAAAGCTTTGTGGAAGAATGCGTCTTTTTACAGTGTGTCACCAATAGACAGCAGTGGCGCTGTCACTCTTAGGGAGGTGACAGTGTTCCTACCTCAACAGCACGTTCGCCTTGGTGCATGTGTTCGGACTTAAAAGTTAAAAAACGCTGCTTAGAGTTCTCTAGAATTCTCTCAGTGTATAATTGATACTGGCACATCAGGGACACAATTAACATTCTGCTCGTGTGGAATGGAAATATTAAAAAAACCCCTTCAACTCATTCCTAGTATTTTTTATTTATCATTCACCAAATGTACACTTTTTAAATTGTAAGACTTGCCTAACTGTAGTAACATTTTTAGATTGGTTTTAAAGTGGGTTTTTTTTCCATGTCTCTGGTTAACGTATCTCAATTTGCAAACAAACTTTGTTTCATTCTGGTGGACTATGCCCAAATTTAATTGGCATCACCTGGGGTGATGGAGCCATTATCAGTCCGTATACATGTACGTACTTCATTCATGAAAGCAGCAGTCTCAGCTCTTAGGAACAGCCCTTTCTCTGCCATTAGATAAATGGCTAGGGAAAGTCCCTGCACAAGGTAAGTCTCTTAGGAGCACTCCTTGAACATTCAGAGTTACAGAGCAGCATTCACCTTCTTTGGCAAAAGCTGTCTCTGATCTTCAGGAGAGCGTGTAGAAGTGCATACAGGGCAAAAGCAATGAGCAATTGTAGTCCTTGTAGTTTGCAGGCAGATACCTGTCCCTGTAAAAAGAATATCCTCATGATATGGGAAATCTGTCGCAGGAACATAAGAACAGGCAAATCCTTGAGCTATAGACTGCTAGAAACAGGGAGATGTTGGGAATATGCTTGCCCTCTTTTTTTAAACTTTTCTAGGCGTCCAGGTTTGGCCGTTATTGGAGAAAGGGGTGCTAGGCCAGGTAGACTATAGGTCTAAGTCAGTGGGATGTTTGTTATTAGAAGTGGTTAATGCCTGAAAGAACCAGGTGATCAGGAAACCATTTCTTCATGCATTTTTGCATCTCCGTTGGCTTCAGCTGAGATGATAGGTCTCAGATCAGAATCAAGCCAATGGCTGAGAAGTGTTTTGTCAACACAAGCAAGTATTTTCTGTTCCTTTTTCAAATTGTATGACTCCACTGAATAGCCTCCATAATCTATTTCACCATTAAGAAGCAAGTATAAGCCACATACTGTGGATTACATGCTCTGTCGTGGTCAAAGGGCAGCAGATGGAAATGAAAGTTGGTTAAGCAACCAATTAGGAGAAGGTGTTTGTCATATAACAAAAAGAAGTGACTCATGCAATGTTCCCTTCCCCCTCCAGTCACTATATGAATCACCTCACCTGTGTCCAAGGAAAGGTTGGTTCAGTTTCTCAGTTCTTGGATGAGTTTTCAATTTAAAAGCACTGCAGGATCAGGACATTACTTAGCGTGAAGAGTTGTACAAGCTGTTATTCAGTTTTAGCATGTGACTACAGTACAATTCTATTAGAACTGTGTCTCAAATATGCTTAGTGTGATAAACATACATCTTGACTAGCTCTCGCTCACTGCCGACAAAGATTTTCCTCTTCCAAACTTGTTTGGTGCTCTCTCTTGCTCTGCCTTGCTATTTGTAATTGCTTGCCTTAGAAATGGAGAGTGAGGAAACAACATTTTTGCTGGAGGATAACGTTTGGACTAATTTTAAGAGGTCCAAGGAGTTGGAATTAATAAAATATTACTCTTCGTGATATCAGCTACAAACCCATCCCAATTAGGCTAAGAGGGCCATTCACTTTTTTTGCTTCTCCTTCATATTTGGGCTGTACTGACCTCTTCCCTGTATCATTCAGAAGTTAAAGGGAGAATAAGTGCTGCTCTGGAAAACTTCAACTTGTCAGAAGTGACACAGTGTTGGTACCAGGAAGGCTTCTTTCATCCCATCGCCTGGCTTTTCCATGACTCTCCTCCTGCTCCCAGCCCCATCTGTTTCCATATTACAGGCTTGTTACCAGGGTCTGAAAGAGTATGGGAAGAAATTCATCCTAGTATGGATTTATTTCAAGGCACGTTTCTGTCATTCCCATTTTATCTTGATCTTCTGTTAACTATCATAAGATAAAATCCGGCAGCTTGACATTTTTATTGTGTTTTCCACGAAACAGGTTGAGTTAACCTATGTGGGATTCCCGCACGTAACTTACCCAGCTAATTTATGTGGAAAATACCGACTCTGTTGTCCTACCTTGGATTTGAGTTTGAATTAGCTACCTCAGTGTTAGAGCAAATGTAATTTCAAAATGAAGACACGCTTTTTCCCCATCTGAAGTAGTTTGTCTTCCTGCACAGATGTAATATAAGGGAACTTATATATATATCTTTCTGTTGTTTTATTTTCCTCTTTTCAGTTGTACACTCAAAAAGCAGGGGGTGAATGGAAAAGAAATGCCCTGGCAGATCTGGTCACTCTCATTACTATACCTGCCAAATGAATATGGAGGCAGTGAACCTTTTAAAATAAGGTGTGTAGCTTCCATACATAGGATCATGCTTGATATTTTAAAACAAAATCCACCTATTTCTGTTTGCATCTCATGCAAGACTGCACACATCCTGGAAAAATCAATTGAAGGGTTTCTGTGTTATGAAACATAGGCACTTTTATTTTAATTATTGCACTTAGCTTAAGGCTATGCTTCTCTGTGACTGCCTAACCTGGATCTGTTAAAACTCCTTCACAACTCAGAATTCAACAGCATTAGCAGTTTTGATTGCACTAAGTTGTTATTGGAAATGCTTGTGCTGAGTCTGACTTCAGATATAACTAAAGCAACCAGAATGTAGCTCTTCCTATTGATTATTTAGCCTGAATACAAATTAATAAGGATGCAATCCTCCATCTTTATGTTAAAAAATGTATTTGCTTATTCGGAGGGGCCAGAAAGTAAGTTGTGGTGAATGAAGTGGAAAGAGCACTTTTGCCCACTGGAGTATTGGTTTGAGATTGAACAAAATCATTGACAGTTTTACTAGAGAAGGTTTGAAGAAGCCCATCAAAATGTCTGCACACAGACTGGCCCTGCAGCATAGGAGCAGCAGAATGCACTGCCACAAGGGAGATCTGTCTAGGTATTTATACCATGCTCATTGCCATGGTAACAGAAAGCCTTATGAAATGTAGACATTACATACAGAAGTGTTTGTGCTTTCCTGCCTCTCTCACACTCACTCTTTCCTTCCCCCCAACACTGGCGCTTTTATGGATGCTTTTATAGCGAGGAGGCCCAGTGTCAGAGAGTGACTTGCACTGATTCCCAAAACCTTGGGATTCCTGGTCCAGACTGGTCCAGTGCCCCATTGGATCCTCCAGTCCTGCAGCCATCCACCCATCACAGATGCTCCTGAGCCCCCCAACTGTGCCTGGCAATTTCAGCGTATGGTAAGAAGTCCCTCAGTGATTTCTGAAGGGCATAGCTGTGGAGAAGGATCACCAAGACTGAACTCATAGCGCGTCTCCTGCCTCCCCAGGGACACGGGACATGGCAGCCACAGGGCAGGATGCACTAACCTCAGTTATGTGGCTATCTATCTGCCAGACGTATTGAGCAGTTATGAAGGGGTGAGTACAAGAGTCATGTCCTCACTCCTATACTGTAAGGAAACACTGATGCAACACCATGCTGCTATCTAAACCTTAAAATGGTTTAGAGCCTGGATGTGCCCACCTCCACACAGCCGAGTGTGGTTTTCAAACTCTGGACCAGCACGCATCAGGGGTTTCCTGCTTCTTTAGAGAAAACATTTTCTAGTTGAGCAGCTGCATCCCAGAATCATTCAAGATGGGAACCCTTCCTTCTGTGTTCATATTTGGCACTGACCATGTGAATTTTAGATAGATATTAATCATGCTTTTGTACCTCCATACCTCACTGGCATGTTGTGAGACTTTTTTTCATTAATATCACTTTAAAGTGCCTGGGAGCTTATCGAATGAAGCTGATACCAATAAAAGTATCCTAACTGGCTTTAAAAAGAAATTAGTCTATTTCTGCTTCTGCCTATAAATGAGATCCACCCTAAGAGTTGGGGAATTGTTAAGCTTTGGCCCTCTTAACCCCTGTCTATATAATTTGCAAAGCTGGGTTTAACATGCTTCAAGTTAATATGCTGATACAACCCAATTTTCTAAAGAAAAAGGCTGACTATGGGTCTTCAGAAGGAAATATTTAGAAATGCTCTGCTTAGTTTTATGGCATTCTGTTGTACTAGCCAAGAAAAACGCAAACCCAGGTTTTGGGCATTTTGGAACAGTTAGAGTCAGGAGTGCTGTGGAAGGAAAGTGGACGTTACCTCTTGCTTACTGTGGATTTCTTCTCCATGCTATTAAATACTGCTGTGATGGGTTTCAAAGAAATATACTTCACTCTCCTTGGCCAGATGGAGAGTTTATGAATGGCAGGGAAATTAGGAATCCAGGAGATTCTGGAATGGGGAATTGAGATGTCTAAAGCCAATGGAAAGGTGCATTGCAATTACAGTATATTGTAGTTTTTCTGAATCGGTTAGTCTATCGGTTTAAAAATGCTTGTATTGTTAACATAGTACTTCTTCTGCTGTAGCTACACACTTAAGTAGGCATGATACAACATCAGAAATTGCTACCTAGAGATCTGGTATTTTGTACACAGTATGATTTCTAATTGCTTGAATAATACTGCACAACGGAATAATTTCTTACTCAGTGAGAGTTGTTTCTCACTGCTTGAGATATAATAACCTCTTGGGAAGTCACGGAGCTGCAAACTATAATGATCTATATAGAGCATTTTTGCTCAGTCTGTACTCTTAAAATGCTTAGCATTCAGAAACAAATGAATCAGGAGAAACTGGTAAAGTAAGTTGCAGCAACTGAATGAGATGGCTCTTCAGAATTATATATAGAACCCTTTTTAGACGCCCACAGTCCCTATATTAAAAACAGTGATTCAGAAAATCAGCCAGCAGATTTCTGAACCAAAGTATTGTATGTAATTTTTGCACTCCACATTTAAAAAGATGCATTGTTTACAAGAATGAAATGAGCATTACAAGACACTTTTTCAATAAAGCCGTTTTGTGGTGTAGTCTCTTTACTTGGATAAGAGATCTTTTTATGTTGCTATTTTTAATATATCAGTTTAATTTGTTATATGCATCCATGCATTTATAAAAACAAATTTTCTTCTCAGAAATATATATGAAGCAATTCACCCATAAATGTACACAGTAATATTAAAAAAAAAACGACAGAGTGAGCCTGAAAAGAATAACAAAACCACGTATCCAATGCCTACAGCAAAGAACCTGGGCTTGGGAAGCTATTGTGGCTAAGCCTACCAGCAAGTCAAGTATTTGCCATCCAAATCCAGAATCACCTTTTGCTTTTTAAAAGATGTGTACCACACTGACTGAGCAGGACTGAAGGGGCTGACTGCAGCCTGAACTCCGTGCATCACTCTTCCAGCCCTCCTTACAGGTGAGGGGCCACTTCCAACATTTCGGTTTGTCGGTCAAACCACAGTAGGCAAATGTTAGTTAAATTCCCTGGAGGGACAAAGCTGTTTTTTCTCATCAGCTGAGTTGAGCTAAGCGGGGGGGGGGGGGGGTGTCTCTCTGAAATGATACCACCTACTTCCCTGGCATAGGACCTCCCAGGGCTGGGAAAGTGCCTTAAGATGTCAGTGCCAAGGACCCAGCTGGCATCAGGACCTGGTACAGGAGCAGTGGCTGCCTTGGCCACATTCCCCAGCAAGGTTTAGGATACAGTCTGGAATAGGAGCTGTAACATTATTTAGAAAGCTGCAGCTTTTCTGTATGAAGGCATTCTCGCTTCTTGCCAAGCAGTGAGACAGGTCAGGGTAAGAAGTCTCCTGCTGCAATACACAAGTGAACCCAAACAGGACCCCCGTCAGGGGAGACCCACAGACCCTGTCCTGAGTTCCAGGAGTTGGACTGCAGCTGCTCTTTGCACAAGGAGCCAAGAGGATTTTGCGTCCTTTCCCTTTCCTTATTCCTCATTCATGGCAGGGTGAGAGGCTGCTGATCCAGTACATACAACGCTGCACGTTACGTAGGCACTTCAGTAGACTGGAAGCTAAGGCAGTCCCATGTGCAAGCTAATACATTTTGAAAGGTCACATATCCCAAAACAATTTTATATTGGTGTATATTGATGAGCCTAGGACTATTTTTTATAAAGTTCTCAGTGTTATTGACCCACCTGCCTAGGAGCGTAAGCCTGGGTTGCAAAGCTCCGAGCAGACCAATAGCTTGGTACCAACAGTGGTCACCCCACTTGCCCAGACCGAGAAGCTGTTGTGCAAGAGCTGACGGCCCTGATGGCAGCTGCCTGGAGCGAGGCAAGAATTCCCCAGAGGTGAAACCCTCCTTCTCCACCAGAGAAAACCAGCATATGACCATTCTGAATGCCCTTGCCCAGCTGAGTATTTCATTTTTGTTCTGAATTATATTCGAGACTCAGTACGGAGCAATACTGATGGTGGCTGTGCATATCATATGTAGACTGCAAGCTGAGGAACAACTCAAAAAAAGATACACCCTAAGGAGTTTTTAGGCAATTAGGGTTACCTATTTGGACTGAAGAACTGTAGCTATTTATTCCCTTCCTGGCTCCTCTGCTCAAACATCAGTGGAGGAACTTTCTAAAACATCAGTCACTGTTTCAGTCACTGTTTCATCCACTGCTATCTATGATCTTTCTCTGGACAGAATAAATGGTGGGAAGGGCTTTTCTGGATGGAAACTAAGAGTACCTCTAGTACTTCAGAGAAACAACAAGCCTTTGTTTCCCTTCTAGTGTTAGCAAGGAAGAGAGGCCTGCCGTATAGGATATGACATAACTAAAAGTAGCTGTCATATAGGATGAAAGGGAGGTCAAGAATAAGGTACATATTCGCAATAAATTTGTTTGCTGTTTCAGACTAGAAATCAGTGCTGTGCCATCTTCTGAGTTAATGATGTGGAGATCAGGCTTTGCTGGACACTAACATAAAGGGAGAAACCGTAGCGCAAGGGCAGTTACTGGCAGAGTTCCCATAGACGTTAAGGAAAGGCAGAACTCATACCGAAGGAATTTAAAGCAGTCGGTTATATTTTGAGTGTGGCCTCTTGTGTACTATTTCTCCAGCGCTTTTCAAAATGAAGCTCGTGCTTGCAGAAAGGGCTGTCTTGCCGGCCTCCATTCCCCTGCAGAAAATCCCCTGGCCATGCATTAGCAAGACAAGGCTTCCTATGCAGTCCCCTTCTAGTCTGTCTCAGGCCTGTGCTGGAGCAACCTGCTTTTAAAGTAAGCATTAGACCCAGGCAGTGCTTGACCTCTCTGCAGAAATTAGCAGCAAATGGAACAGCAGCTTAGACAATTTGGCCCAGTGGAAGTAACTCAGCTAAGATCTGAGATGGTCACCTGTGTATGAACAGTCCAGGGGGATTTCAGGAGGCACCGGGCTAAGTCCACACTGTTGATGAAGACAGGAGATAGCCAAGTTTTATTGTATTACTGTCACTTGGGGAATTAAAACCCTTGGAGGTGGCACTGGGAAGAAACGAAGTGTCAGCCCTCAGAGAAAGCTGTATTTAAGGAGAAGGAAATTCCCCTAATAAGTCTTTCACTTGCTCTCTCTGAGATTGTGTCAGCCTGCCACAAGTCTGCAATACTTTTCTCTAAAACTCCGCGTAACCCAGAGCTAGACAAACAAACAGCACTTCTGCAAAATGCACTAGGTCCTAGCAAGCGACAATTGTCTCGTTCACCCTATACGGGATACATGGGAGGTATCTCGCCTGTGTGTTGATTTGTGGGAAGGGCTGCGTTTAAAACTGGGCTCTGACTGTCTTAACTGCCCAGTGTGGGGCATTGTGCGGGGTTGTATAATCTGAATGAAAGACCTTATTGTAATGGGTGCCGCTTATGGCATAGAAATTTGTTGTGAGATTTTCAGGCCGAAGACTCTTGTTAACACTATCCCAACACTATGCTATTTGTGCATAGCTGGTGCCTGGTTCCCTTACGGAGCTATCAGAAGTCAATCCAAATGAAAGATGACTATGCTGGAAAGGAAAAAAGAAAAGAAAACCAGTGCATGGATTGCAAAAGTAGAGGTGTACTGGAAACCCCACCATCTTTTACTCTAGCCTTTCTACAACGCACGGTTACATCTACAGAGCACAGCATTTTTCTTTCTTCTATTATACGTTCTTACCCAGCAATTTTGTATTTAATGGTAAGTGCATGAAGAATATTAATGCATACATAAATTAGGACAAAAGCGTAAAGTTGATAAAGCCCCATGTAGACAGTCTGGAGCATTAAAGAAGAAACCAGGGGAATAAACATAAAAGATCAAGACCTGAGTTGGACTAAAAATGGCTTAAACCTATGTCTGGACTACCAAAATATCTACAGTCACGTTAGATCACATTTCAGATATTTGGAAGCAATACAAAGTTTCCTCTGTTAGTAAATTATTCCCTTAACTGTCCACTACAGAGTTTCTTTCATTTCCTCTCCCAAACATCTGGCAGTTGATGCTGCAGAAGCCCACAGTCAGCAAGATACGCAAGCAGGGGCCTAACTTTAGTTCATGAGTCATCTCCATGGCTCCAGTGGGACAGTTCAGGTGGTTAAAGTTAAGCATGTACTTAAGTACTTCGCTGAAAGGAAATGAATCTGTGCCAGCAAGAGGTTACTGCCTAGGTGGAGAACTGGTCGGCTGCCTAATGGCGTATCCTTAACTGTTTATAAAAGGGATTCGTTTAAAACGTAATCAAAAGACACACCCCTGCTGTGAGAGCAGTGATTCCTAAAGAATTTAAGAAAGCGGACCGCTGTCAGCCTTTACAGCCTCTCACAGGCCCCTCGTTACTGTCGAGCTGTTAACTTTAATCAGGTTCAGCAGAGCAGGGAGCTATCGTTCACCCTCGCCTTACAGGGCTCAGTGGGTCTGCGGCTCACGGATAGAAAACCACTGCTCCACAAGTGGGATGCCTGCTCTGTTACAAAAGTTCTGCTTTTCTGTTAGTAACAGTTCAGCTACTGATCTATAACTACGTTTCCAGGCAAAAATTTCCGTCGATAGAGTCATCATTCGCCAGCAGCCGTTTCCACTGCAGAGGCACGAAAACAGAGCCCTTCCTCTCCGTCATCCAAACATTCATGGACCTTAAAAATCCTTATTTTTTTAAATTCTGTTTGGAGCCATTTTATGAGGCCACGGTGAGTGCATTCTCTGAAGCCCAGATCACCACAAGGCCTGCAATTTATCCTGCTCAGGCTGCGGTCCTGTCTCCGTGACACCCCGAGGGTTTGCTTTCCCTCCGGTTCTGCCACTACAAACCCAACCGCAGGTAACCAGCTGGCGGGTTAGGTGGGCTTCGGGCTTCGCAGTAGGCACTTCTGAGCAGCGCTCACTCAAAATACAAGACTTGAATCATCATGCCTATACACGAGCTGTATGATACTTCCAAATAACCCTTTTAATAAAATTGGATGCTTATTTGTATCTGAAAGAATGGTTTCAAAACTCTTTTTAAGAGCATCTGTGTCACCAGTAATTAATTTTTTTTCTGAATATAAAAAATGAAATTTAACTTTTGCTAAATATAGAGCAATTTTTCCTAAGCCCTAATATCTATGTAGTATTTCTCCTTTCACATTTTTTCCCAACCTGTCAAAATCATAAGACTGAAAATTATAAAGCCAGCAGCTTTGCTAGAAAATGTCAGGCAGCCACACATTTTTCAGAAGAACAACAGAGTCTATTTTATGCTGGGCAGCATTGTTTAAAATTGAGTTTCAGAAGTCCCCAGTTTTTCATTTCCAAGTCAAGGCTAATGGAGAAATTTCACTTCCAAAGGCAAGATATGGAGCAACTGAAAACAGGGATTTAGAAAAGAACTGCCATCTCAGCAATCATTTTGAACATTAGTATCTTCTGACATTTTAATACTGGTGGCAGTGATTCACCTAGCAGAGAGACTTAACTAGGATTTTTTTGTATGTCTTTCAAATACTAAGCATCAATCATTAGTCTTTCACATCTCTGTTTTTTCCTCCACAGGGTCTCTATAAGCTCTCAGGGTTTCTCTCATCCATTGAATTATCATGCAGTATGGACTTTCTTATTGACTCCCCATTAAGCATTAAGCAAACTTTTCCCTCCTTCAGTAGTTTTATTCTGTGCCTATTGAGCACGGCCTGAATTGGAGACATGTTCCTGGGGTGGAGGAACCCAGCTAATGCTACGTGGTGGTGTCTCCATTTCTACCCGGCTGTAAACTCTGCATTGCTCAGAGGCTGAGGCCATGCACACAAAAGGCAGATTGTAGCACAACTGGTTAAGAAAATGAGTATGCAGATAAGTAACAGCATTAGAGGAAACTATAGAAGAAAGCTTTGAGTTGCCATCTTTAAGAGACGTTTGCTCAGGGCACTTTTTTTCATACAGTGCATGGAAAGGTGGCTTTGGCCAGATCCTGGGGAATGGATGCAAGAGAGCATTGTCACACACTAATGCTCTCCTGCTGCTAAGCAAATATCACGGCCTTTATTTGAATACACATGCATAATAAATCCTTGGCAAACGACCCACATAAACTACCAACAGTTTCCTTGAAATTAAGAACATCCAAGTATTTCTCCATTGCAAGAAATTTTCACTGCAACGTCTCTTTTCTAGCTAAAGAGCCCTTTCCAGTCCTGCCACACAACGAATTGCCCACCTTCCTCTTAAATTGCCGCTGGCAAAACCCCAGGTGGCAGCCTGCCATCCTGAGCTGGGGAGGTGCCTGACTTCATTTCAAGGCAGGCAGGGGGAAGACGATTCACGCTGTGGGAGAGGAGCAGCATTGAAATGGCAAATGGAAATGACCTACCGTGGCAGAGAAGCCTAGTGGTGGAGTCAAGAAGCGAGGCCGTTCTCTCCACAAGACCATCTGCACCATTTAAATACATATATATTCCTTGCAGGTGTGTTTCCTGTGTATTTCGGCTAGAGGAAATAAGGTAGCAGGGAATACAAAAGGGTCAGGCAAAGGACCTGCGTCAAATTACAGCTTGTACAGCTGTCCCTAGAGCAAGACTAGGCTGCCCAAAGAAGACTATGGAGGAGAGGAAGGCTGTCTAGTAGAAGAAATTCTTCTTTCTGCTCCCTTTCCCCCAACATCTCTTTTCCGTTCCTGTACCTTTCCCCAGACTCTTCTGTCCTGCTTCCATTCCTTAGAGTAACTTCAAAAAAGTTCTTGTAGTTTGTCACCAATCTTGTCACTATTTCCTGCACAACTGAGTGGAGAGTATAGCCTGAGTATGAATGCTGAACATCTTGCAGCACACTCTGGATTTAGCCTTTTACATCCCTGATTTCCCCTCTTGTCCCCACCCTGCCCCCATTCAGGTGCTTCAGACTGAATGTGTCTGTAGCATGGTCACACAGGCTTGCTGCTGAGAGCTGTCAATGAGCTCTTCTTCTAGCAGACATTTATTTATGATCCAACAGGCATATATGCTCCATAAAACTTCTTTACAAGCATTTTCCTTTACATTATCCAAAGTGATTGTTTAATACTAGCCTAAATTTACTCACCTGAAATGCATACCTGAACTTATGCATCTATCACATCTGCCACAGACAGAATCATAGCAATCTGCTGGATTACTGGTCTCTAGAGACACGGTTTATCACTCCAAACACTTGAAAATGTTTCTACAGGGCAAAGGCTTATATCCGGGCCAATTACTTATCTAATGCAAAATTTTTGGAGGATCGCTTCCATTTAGAGAAGAGGTCAAAAAAAAAAACCAAAAAACAAACCTCTCAAAAAATTAATTTTCAATTGCTCTGTGCAAAAGGAATGCAAGAGTGTTTGACGCAGTAGTCATACTAATGTGCTCCCTAAGTCTGTCTGGAATAGGAAAGGAATATAAACAAATTATTTCATACAGTGTAGCTCTGTCTCTGACGGAGAGGAAGTGAAACTGTGCAATGACACTACTTAACCCTTGGAGGATCAAATATTAGCAGCCTGGCTTAAATGACAGCATTTTTGCATGTTTTCTTGTCCCAGGCAGAGGTAGAGGCAAGGGGATACACAGTCTTCTCAAGGAGAAAGAAGCTGTCAGAGTGTATGCCTGCCTCCTTTCAAAAATGTTACAGGACTGCATTTTTTTTTATAAAACCAGATAAATGTCATTATGCCATGGCCAGTTGTGTCCTCTCATTTAAACTAAACAGCAGATGAAGCCCAGATTTAAGGAGAGAGAAGAACTTGTTCTTAAACATATATTTTATACTTACATAAACATCTCAGACATGTTAAGTATAAATGTAATTTGAATATACTACATACTATTTAATAAAATAATGCAAGGGAAGTTTAGCAATCTGTGATGAAGTGTGACTGTTTAAAAAACTCTCTGAAGAGTGTTTATTGCCATTAATATGCTAAGTAGCCCATCACCAACAGCCCCAGAATGAGCGAGTGGAAATCAGCAGTCAAAACCTTCGCCGGAAGAAATAAAACGTACAGACATCAAGGTCAAGCACAATAGGTACCAATTCTGGTACTGCAGCTGTACAAAAGTCCAACCTGTGCACTCTGTTGACAAAACATTCCTACTGCGGGTACTGCGAAGTTGACAAACCTTCGCTTCTCACTGCTATAGCAGAACCACCACCCTTTAAAGCCAAATAACACTTTTCTAAATAAAAGATACATCTTAAGATGCTAATGGCAAAACAAACCAAAACAAACTTCATTACAGGTGTCAAAGCTTAGCTGTAAAGAAGCAGCTGTGTGGTCAGCATCACACTGCATAGAAATATCTGCGTCAGTCCAGAACAAAGCTGAATTTGTGGCAATTTTCTTCTTTCAAAAGCTTTTTGTTCTTTGTCTTTCAGAGAATGGAATGCAGTTCCTTCTTTCATCACTACCTTTCCCTCCGAGTCTGACGCAATTTTTAGTTATTGCTTTGCAATGAGAATGTGTTTATGATTCTGCAAACACGGAGAAATATGTTGCTCACATTTCCTCATCCTCCAGGTCTCGGGAGAGAAATGGTGGGACTCCTCTGGCCAAACGTGCGCTCCAGCAAGCCACTGAAGGCTCTCTGCAGTGTCAGCTGGAAAGAAACAGGCCCTTGTAGGGCACAACTCTCTCATTTAAAAATAGTTGCCTATGCAGAATTTAGCCCCTTTAAAATTTCAGAGAAGTATTTATCACCGTTAGGTGTGTGTATCTACACCAGGATGGGATGAACTGCATCCTAAAAGGGCTTGCTTCTCTTCAGTTGACTCCAAAGGGAGCCTTGCCAGCTACATCAGCGTAGCTGTAGAGGTCTAAAGTTAGAAGAGACCTGTCTTGTCCCAAAATGTCCTTCTGCCTTGGCCTCTTCTGTAACACTGCTGCACAGGCACGCATGCTTAGCGTGTGCTTTATATTTCTGTAATTCTAGTTTAGCATCCCTGACTGCATTCGACAAGAACCCAGCCGCAGGCTGGCCTGCACACAGAGGTCTAAGCTCTTCAGGTCTACCCCTGCAGCTAATGGGACTCACCCCGTAATGGGAACACTTCCTTTACAGCTGCAGGTAATGCTAGCCTTAAATGAGAAGGCAACTGCATCATTAACAGCGTGACAATAAAATGAAGCAATGGCAGATGGCCATGTTACCGCCCGTCAGGTAGCTGCTGGTAAATCGATCCCACACACTCACATAACCAGCCTCAATGGTGGCATGGTGTAACTCAAGGTGTGGTTTGACATTACAGCGAAGCCTGTCTAACAACCTGATGCAGCTGAAAAGGCAGTCCCGCTCCCCTTCTGCTGTGCCCAGCTCCTGTTCCCACTCTTCCTCCTCCTCGCTAACACTGGGGCTCCTCCAGCGCTGTTGGGTGTCAGTTAAAACTCACCCTTCAGCAGAAGGGATTTGCTTTCTGCCATTTTGGCTCCCTGGGCTGGCTGGCATCAGTGTCAAAGGAGCACTGATGGGGAGGGCAGGAAGGCACGGAGGAGGCCAGAAGGACAGGAAGGGGCTTGAACCTCCAGGGAGAGGTTTTCTATCAAGGCACAATACCTTTCAGGTGACGCATGCTCAGAACAAGTCACATTACCTCAGGTGATGTAAAGTAACATGTTCAACTACAGTAACTTTATCGCTTACCTTGAACTTCTGCTTCCCAGCCTCCTAAAACATTAGAGCGCTTCCTCTGAAGGAGGCCAGTGCTGCCCTTTAACATGCTAGCTGTGCTCCCACCGAGCATGGGAAGCTTTCTTCTCTGAGGTGGAAATAACAGGTAGAGTTCAAAACCTCGAGACTATTACATGTTCATCCGCTGCCTCGTCTGCTTCAGAGCTTGCACTGATGGCAGATGGATGCCTACAAACCCTGCCTAGGCCATTGTCTCCCATTCCATCTGCCTTCAAAATGGCAATGTAGTAGAGCTAGCAGGTGAGCCATGAAACAGCAGTGACCACTAGGCCTTTCTTCTATGAAAACGGGTTGTGGTTTTCTGAGTGCCCTTAATACTAATTTACGATTAATCTGTAATCTTTTCGAGTAACTGTTGCTTTGTTACCACTTTTTCATTCTTGGCATTATAAAAGGAGATTCATTTGATTACTTTGTGTAGTTTGAAACGGTTGCCAGTCTGTGGTCCCTTTTCCTGTCCTGTTACTTTGGTATCTGGAACCAATAATGGACCAGCAAAGTAGCTGGTGGGAAAACTGCATGCAAAAACCAGAGTTTAGTTAAGTCAAGCCTAAGTCCTATCCCAGGGACCCTAATTGAATTAAGGGTTCAATAAAAAGGCAGGTATGGGACCAAAGACCATGCTGAGTCAGAGAGGTCACTGCTGTTGTCATGGTCATTTTCATGACCATTACGACTTCTCTGCCCTGATCCAAAAAGCACCGACACAAAGCCAGGGGCTGGGGTCTTTTTTGTTCAATGATTTGGATAGCCCAATTTCTCTTATATCTATGCTTGTGATAAAGCCAGTCTGAAAGACTTTTAACCAGATTTGCTGTGGAGGTCATTTGCCGACACTTGGTTCTCTGGCAGCCCTGAGGAAAAGAGCACGTGGCCCCACTCTGCTTCCCGTGGGGCTGCACTGTCTGCGCTCAGAGCAGACAGTGGTGGGGAGGACCTTGCAAGTCTCTTCTCCCTCTGGAAGGAGATGAGATGCAGTAGATCCTGCCCCTCATCCCAGGAGGTTCCCCTCAGGTCCCAGGTTGCCTGGTAGCAGCTTCTGATCAACTCCACTCCTGAGCAACACATCCGCGTCCATCTCAGGAGCAGTTACCATCCTCAAATCCTCCAGGCTGCCCTGATTTTCCTATACCACTTATTAATGTTTATAATTACAAATTAAGTGGGCCTACTGAGTTTGTAATGAAGGCACATTTTTAAATGCTGTAATCAAAGAACTTTCAATTGGATTAAGACTTCAGTGTGCTAGTGGTTTAATTACAGGAACATGTAAGCACAAATAAGTTTTTGATTTACTCCTGTCTTTCAGATAGGCCATGGCAAAGTCTTTCTCCCCATTTGTTATTGCCGAATATTTGATGCTAACTGTGGGTTGAACCCCAGTGGCCAGGACTCCTACGTGGCATCCCAGGGAGTAAGAGTCAGACATGCTCAGCTCCCAGGGTGAGATGACACTAGATGCACTTAGTAAACATGACAAATATCAGTGATTGTGAAGAATTCCTTAGGAGGAGGCATCACGTGAAAGAAAAGGTTGAACTGAAGGGTGTACTGTTTGACAAACACTCCAAGTCAGCACAGCCACTGAAAGATGTTGTCCTGCTCTCCCCTCGCCTCCAACCATCATACTTAGCCATGCTACCTCCTCCCCTCTGCTGGCAAAATTGGTTCTATATCCACACGGCAAAATAGCATCAGGAGATTGATATGGTTGAAAGCAACCTGTTTTCTTTCTTTTTTTTTCCCAGCTGTATCACTTCCTTGAGCAACTGCACAAATATTTACAATAGCGTGAAGAAACAGGGAGCCCAGGGACAGGGACAAGACGCTGAGGGTGAGCAGAACCACTTAGTGTGTTGGGAGTGCCAGCATCTGTCTGCTTAAATGTTGGCCAAGTGGAATCCTAAGGAGAAAGGTGAGAATGACTGTCAGCAGAAGTTTAAAGGTGGTTATTAAGCTCAAGTCCTACAAAGACAAATTGTTGCTAGAATTTGGTAAATGTTAATTACTTCTGCACTGCCGCTCTAGAAAGGGCAATGTGTTTAAACAGCATTAGAAAATGTGGTCTATCAAACAGGCTTCAAACAGTCCCTGTTGGCAAGCCTCCTAATTTGGGGCACGGTGAGATGTCGTGCTGCAAAGGAGATCTGAGCAATAAGCAAAACACATTGGGACTTTAGTTTCAGTTCTGCTTTGTCTTGTTTGCAGCCCAATCCTTTTCTAGTTACAGTCTTTGAACTTCTCCCAAGCCCACACAAGGACTGGTTGGTAGGCAGGATGTGCTGCAACTGCCAGAGAGATTAATTGAAAGAGAAATGTAGATGAACACCATCAGCTGCACACACACACACACACACACACGTATCAATTTAACTACTTCAATTTAGAAAAGATTGAGATAAATTGGTACAGTCTTCTTTTTGGACAAGATTAGAATGTATATGTCTTTGGCTTGTCAGGTGCAAAACCAGAGAGCTTTTGAACTACACCACCACCAAAAAAGGGAAACTGCGGCTTATAACTATACCAGTTATAAGACGTTGTTATAACCAAATAGGTATAAAAATAGCTAGGAGCTGCCTATATTTTTGCAGAAATTACCTCTACATACAGCATACTAAGTTTAATTGCAGCTGATAGCATTTTTCTAGTAGCAAAGTAATAGTTTTATTTCGCTGTGGGGTGTTTTGCTTCGTCTGTGTAGGATGTATTTGCATTGATGTCCTAGTCCCATTGAAGCCACTAAAAAGCTGTCAATGATTTCAGGATGACCAGGAATTCACATTAAATGATCAACCACAATGCAAAAAGAATTTAACAAATGCAATTCTGTAGTCATTGAATTTTGACTGTTACAAAATTCCTGAGATTTCACGGACTTGTGTATTACATTTACTCAGTGTACAGGTAAGAGGTACAAACAGAAATGTGCTACTATTTCAAACAAAACCAAACAGCCTTGACCAAGCTTAAGCAGCTATGAATGGATCTAAGTGCAATTTACCTTCATTATAAAGACTCAGCACTGAAACATGGGTTCTCTGCTGATGAGCATACTAGAAATTATTCCAGCTCCATTTTCAGATATTGATAATAATGATACTAAATTATGTTTTAGAATTATATCGATTATATAGTATTAGTACATATTACATTTAACATTAAAATTATAATATAATCTTAATAGTTCATAATAACAACAACAATAATAATAATCATCATCTTTTGTCTCTCTTTGAAGGGGCAAATAGAATAAAAGCTAAAGAGTGAGAGTCATCTGTACAAATGTAGATGGTAGAATATGTGTTGCTTTCAGAGAGAGGCCCTTTGGCTGCTTTTAGGCAGTGCAGAGACGGGTGCCATGGGAGTTATTGCCCTCAGTCTAGAGCAGCTCAAACGAACCTGCTTTGCCACTTTTTACACTCCTAAATGTCCACAGGGACACCACCCAATGTTTTATTTACTTAGTAAATTTGAGCAGAGATCAGACATTGGTCTTTCCTAGAGGAGAGAAAACCGCAGTTTTGTCAAGTGTGACCGAAAATAGGAAATTATGATGGCAACAGCTGCTCAGCCTGACCTCTATGTGCTGCCACAGGCATCCGTGAACACATTTAGGGGGAAAGGGAAAAGCAGTGTTTGTTAAATTGATTTATTTGTGTTAGCTATACCATATAAAAGTCCCGGCAGTCAGATTACCTCTCTTAACAGGGCGGTGAGAGTGCA
The DNA here is from genome assembly GCF_047370975.1 of Nipponia nippon. Lineage (NCBI taxonomy): Eukaryota > Metazoa > Chordata > Aves > Pelecaniformes > Threskiornithidae > Nipponia > Nipponia nippon. The sequence goes on along the minus strand of NW_028262336.1, from coordinate 37,855,944 downwards.
CATCCCCTGAGGTGCTGAACCAAAATCATCACCTTCACCCGGGAGCCCCTGAGGGGACACGGGGAAGTTTCAAATCCATCGACAGCTGCTGGAGGGGAAGTTTAAATAAACTGTGTGCTTCCTCAGCACTAAATCCTCCCTCTTGTGAAATGCCTGCAGATGACAGCAAAGCGGATTTTTCATGAGGTTAATGTCACTTGAAGGATTCATGTGAATCCTTTATGGGTTTTGCTTTCGTTTTAAGTATGACTGAATTTTATGGTATAATCACACCAACTCTTTCATTTTAAATTTGGTTTCAAGTCTTGCACCAAGGGATGGTTTCTATCACTATGTCTATAGTTAGTGAAAGGCAAGTTTACCCTCTAAGCTGTGTAACAAACTGACACAACACTTTATAGACCCCTTTTTCACAATATTTAGCTCCTCAGACAATAAGCAAATACTTCACTCTTCTAGAGGAGTTTCATTTCCTTCTTATGTACATTACCTCAAGAATGATTAAACTTCGGGCTTATTTTACAAAATGCAATTTCCGCTTCATCCAACAGCTCTCGGTGGCTCGTCTATAGGGTTGCGTGGCATGGAGTCAGTGCTGGCAGCCCCGCTCACCCGCGAGGATGCCCCTGCCACATCCCAAAGGGCACGAGGAAGGAACTTTCTCCTTCGCCTTTCTCAGAAGGATGTGGCAGGAAAGAGGGGGCTCGGAGCTACCCTCTTTGGAAGAACAAACAAGACATCAGCTGCTCCCTGAGGTCTCCCTGGGAAACGCACAGCTCACAGGCGCTCTGGGTATCGTGGTTCCTCTCCATAAATGTTGCCTAAAAATAGAGCTGAAATGTGACAGTTCAAGATACAGCCTTGCGGTAAACAAGGAAATTGAGCACATAACCATGCAAGGCTTTGTTTATTTTTCTATCATGGCATGTAAACTGTTAAAATCTATTGATTGTAGCTTCTTATTTCAGGGACAATTGCCAGTAAGTTTAAGAAAACCTTCTGTTGTTCCACTGATCTAGCTTGCTGCAGATCTCATGGGCTATTTGCATGTTTACAAGCTTTCTTCCAGTAGGCACTTTGATTCCTTTAGCTTATAATGTAAATAAATATATTTGTAGATATATGCCAAGTAGTATAAACATTTATATTACGATTGCGTAAAATTGTCCATTATAACTTAATTTTCAGTTGCCTATGACTTGGGCAAACATCTTCCAGTTTTTACATCAGGTTAAAAGTATAAGTCCCTTTTCAAGGCAAAAAAACCCCAACCCACAACCAAACAAAAACCCCACAAACAGCTCAGCCATTTCAAAATGCTGAAACATAAGCAGTCTAGCTAACATTAACCATTTCCCTCTAAATTTATGTTGCTTAAACATTTCTAAAGATAATCGGGAATCAGCAGTTGTGGACTTTACAAAAACATCTTTTGCTTTCTGTAAGAAAGTCCATTCACAGACTTGACAGACTCATAAGTCTTTGATGTGTATGATGGGCTTGCTCAGAGCCACAGGGTACATCACACACTGGACCTGCCACAAAGAACTGAGTCTCTCAGGGAGGACATACACAAAATTGGTGATGCTTTTCCAGGCTTGCGTCACCATCAGAACCATGATTCTGACATTTCCAAACCCTTGAACATCTGAATTTGCAACCTGAAGGATCCTTTAGCTCAGCTTGCAGCGTAGGCATTACCTGGTGCGTTTGCACGCATGCCCACAGCTGTTTGCCATCCATACCTATGACATCTTGGAGAAAGGCTGCTCAGGAGGGACTGGTGGGGCAGATTCTTGAGGTCCTGGCAATAACGGATCTAGAAAGCCTAATGATCAGCCTCTCTCCTTTCCCAGCTTCCTCCGGATGTGCACAGCTGCATCCTCCCACAGGAGGGGGAGGAGGGGTGAGACAGAGATGTGCGAGACAGTTGACCCCAGCTATCAAAAAAAGCTGCTGCCCTCCCTTGTTTAGAAATGCACACAGGCTGAACTTGCAAGACTTGCTTTAATGATATCTGCTGTAACCTGCCTTCCCACTTATCCATTATATATTGTGAAAGCAGCACATCCCAAGTAGGAAGACTCAAATGCTGCCGAACCTTCTTTGGGACAACTCTCCGTATCTCCTGTACACTCACTCCTCCTTAGCCTCTACTTCTTGGGAGCTGGGATACTTTATTTTACCATATGTGCTCTTTAACCCTGGTAGCTGTTCTCCACAGCTCACCTGTGCTCTGTCAAGCTCAGGAGGTCCCCTCACATGCAGGTAGCCAGTCAGAAGACCATGCAGAGATTCTCAAGAGTGCACGGAAGGACTCCAGGAACCTCATTTTTTGCCACACCACCACAGTTGTTCACCATTATCGTGCCATTTCTGGCACCTCTGGCTATTGATAGCACTGACAGTCGGCGCTGGGAGCAGATTAAACATGTTGAGCAGCAATACTGTAAGGTGGAAGCCATAAACTGGGCTTCTTTCCTTCTCTAATACCAAAGCATCACAGACAGCCCAGAAAAGATAGAAAGAGGACAAAAACAAGAGTATGGAGACTTGCTCAATGAGGATTCAGCAATGCCTATGTTGAAGGATTGTAAAAGGTCATGTGAGCCTTTACAGACAAGCAATGTCTCACTCACACAAGTTTTTTTATGGAGGCATCCCATGTCTTGCTGTCCTGCCTCCTCTCAGCATGCCTGACATGTTTCCCACCTAGTGTAGTATCTTCGGTTCCCTCACCACCACTTCCCTTATGGATATCTATCAGTAGCCCAGATCCTTCCATGAAGGAGTGGTTTATTCCCTAAACCCATCCATCATACTCTCGGCTTCATCTCATTTCTCCAACATTCTTGTTGTTTCTCCTCCCAGCTTGGGAAGACGATGCCCACACATTTGTCATGCAGCAGGAATGTCAGCCAGTCCATGAAGGTAGCCAGGAGGGCAAACTTTGTGGTTTTTCCCGTGCAACTGACTGACCCTTCCCCCCCACCGATTTGTCATGCTTTCATCTGGCTCTGAAAAATCCCGGCTGAGTATTACAGTGGGACTGCACACCAGTCTGAGATGTCTCTTCTTTTCTGTTCAGATTTTTCACGGGTATTTGTCTTTAGTGTCTCACCTAGAAAAGGATCTAGGAGCCTAACCTTAAAATTAAAGCCTTGCTAGGTACTGCCCAAAACCTGTGATATGGACATCCAACTTTACATTTTAAAAAAATCATGGTGCCGAGTGCAGTAATGTTTACAGATGTCTTTTTACTAAATTTACACCTACAGGTTTTGCACAGCCAATCTCACAAATGACAAACACAGGCCTACTAAAAATAAGCTGAAAACTGCACAGAGGAACAAGGCTGGGATGGAAAGGATTTTGTTGCTGTTGTTGTTAAGGATGGCGTGAACGAGGGGAAGCAGTGAATGCACTGTCTTTCACTGCCTCGGCAGGACAAGAGCTGTGTAGGGGCCTAGGCATGCTCAGTGCAACAGAAAAGAAAACGAGGGGGCTGCCGATGACATGCTCTCCGGCATGCAAAAGAGGAACAGAGACTACAAGAAGACACCACAGGGAAGGAAGAAGTAAATACAGAGACGGTTGGAGAGTCCCTGGAACACGGGAGGAGTGGGAAGGCGTGAGGCTGGGAATTCACTGAATCCTCTGTGCAGTCACTCTGGTCACAGCTTCGCCTCTCTTCTCCCTGGGGTGGACAGCAGGAAACTGGGTCATGCTCCCAGAACTTCTAGCTGCATATGCGCACGCCCAGGGAAAGGCTGTAGCTAGATCAGGCAGAGAACATATAGGATGATGCAATGTGGCTAAATGGAAATTTTGCCCAGTTCAAACTGTCAGGACAGAAGACAAGGTATGAGCATGCAATGGGGTTAGACGTACTCCTGACTATATGCAATATGTATATTTTTAGTGCCTCAGTCCTAAGAATATAGCATTCTTAGAGCATGGTATAAGGCAAGAATCAGAACAGCTATTATCCCTTGTCCTTTCAAATGGGCAGACCTTTTCAGCAAAGTCCCTCCCTCAGCAAGAGGGGCCAGAAGGACATGAGAAACTAAAGGTCCAGGGCAGCTGGAGTGAAGAAAGGGAAACCAAAGAGAGAAAAGGGATCCCCCCAGTGAACCACACATAGTGGAGGCAGAAGGGCACAAGGGATGGGGCAGGGGGGAGAAAGGGACATAGTTATGATAAGTGGCATGGGAGATGTAATTGTGTCATTGAAGGTCAGAGAAGAAAAGGGCAAGTGCAAAAAGAGGCCCACAGGACTGCAGAAGGGGGAGACCGTGCAGGAAGAACTGGGTGATGAGATCTCCTTGGAAAGATGAGTGGTGTAGTGGTACTGGCTTTCATAGCACTCTGGGTAGGAAAGCTTGATTTACAGCTCTATGACTTGCACATACATCCAGCGGCTGAAACTGGCTTAGAAGTACAAACCTATGTCTCCCAAGTAGCAATTATTTCCTCTGGACGATAAAGAAGCTCAGAAGTTGTTATTGTTCATGCTGAGGAATTTGGCACTGGCAGTAGCTGTTATCGCGTGCATTTACAAAGGTCCCCATCACCAGCAGTACCTGAGCGCACAAGGAAGTTGACAGAGTTGAGGCTGCCAGGTGCAAACCTGCCTACGGCGTGTAATGTTTATTGCTAACAATCTTGTAGCTCATTTGAGACAGCCTCTGCCCATACTGCTGTACGCTATGTACTGAAAAGAAAGCTTCCAGCACACACATTCGATTTGCATTCGTAATGGGAGATTATAATTTTAAAATATTTGTCAAGAATGATCAAGAGCTATGCCAGAAATTATTTGTACATCAAAAGCATTTATAAAGTGCAGGCGGCTGCCTGGAAAAGATGATTTTTAGATTGCAAATACTGTGGTATCATGACAGCTTTTACTGAGAGTTGTAGCACGTGCATTTGTACTTTTACCATAAATCCTTGTTCAGCTGCTGAAGGAGCTAAAGCCATTCTTAGGTTCTCTAAAAGATCTTTTCAATTCTCAGCTCTCCCTGTGGGAGACTGGAGGCCAGCTATTCTTTCCACTTGAAAAGTAGGTACCTAGAATTCTTGACAAGCAATGTTCTTTGTAAGCAGACAAAAGTGGGCTAGAAGCAAAGACGCTTGTTAGGAGTTATTTCACTACATACAGAAACTGAGAATTGTTGGTTCTTATCCTAACTTGTCATCCCATTTCTAACATATGCTAAGGACTGTTAATCTTGAAGAAAAGACCTTTTTCATAAGCAAAAAAAAAATCATATTTTTATTGCTCATAAGAGAGAATATAAAACATCACTAATAAAATTATTCAACAAAGCCAAATAATGTGTTTAAGTGCTTACCTATGAAAATTTAAAATATTCACTCATTTTATGTGTCAGTGGATGAAAAGTAACCCCTCTAGAACTAAGTTTATAACAATCTTTTCCCATTTTTGTGTAGAAGGTGTTCTCAGGTGTGTTCTGGACATGGCTGGTAAATGTGATGGGCAGCGTGATCCTAATGCAGAACCCAAACCTTCGTCCCTAAGACTGTACCCAAGAAGTCACATCCGCAGGCCATGACAGATCAGAGGAGTTAAAAAGAACTCCTGAAGAGCCAGTAACTTACCTCAGTCATTGCTGAAGTGCTAAGCTTCCTACAAAGTTTTCCAAAACATCCAGCCTCCCCACAGAATAAAAAAACATCAGTAAAGCAGCAGAAAACAACCATTCTAAATCCTTAATACAAGCCCTGTTAAACTTTTAAATATGTCTGATTTTGTTTGTGTAGCCAGAGCGTGTTTCTCGGTGCCTAATTTTATCTCAGGAGACTTAGTTGCCGAAATCAGTAGAACCACTAAGACAGACATGTCTATAGAATCACAGCATCTTAATAATTTATTTTAAAAGACATCAATTCTAAGAATTGGGATGTGAGAAATATAAGCGTGAAATTGACCACCCTAATTTACGTGCACCGGAAAAAGATTACTACCATAAATGAGCACCTGTAAAGCAACACCATCACACACACCATTTTTATCATTCCTTTAAATCGCATTAGATTAACAACAGTTTAGGAATCATTCACCACTTGTCATCTAATAATATGGTTTTTAGGTTATATGAAAAAGAGGAAAACTATCACCAGCTTTATCCACATGATATATTCTTTATGCCATCAGCTCTCCATTATCTAGGACAACCTGAGCCTGAGAGACCCTATGGACAGGAAAACCTGGTGGCAGTGCTGTTGCAGATCCGAGAATCACACTGGCATCTCCATACCACATTCCAGTTTCTGCAAATGCTCATTAGTCAAGCCGGCTCCTCACAGATAAGATACAGAAATATGACTGTACCAGTGACACAGTCTACTCATGGCTGAATAATTTTCCCACAGGCTTTGAGGAGTGAATGATCTTAGCAGTTAGACTCTCAGAAACTTAATTTTTTAAGCCTTAGTCAATGGTCTTGATACGGTATCTTCCTTGTCAACACAGAAGAAAGAAGTGAACCCTTTATTTTCTAATATTTTTTCTTTATTTTGCTGCTTTTCTCAATGTTACATTTTAAACTGGCCTTTGAGGATGAGAAACAGCTGCATGCCATCCTAGAGGCAATTAATGAATCCAGCGCATGATTTTTTTAATTTTAATTATTGTTTGATTTTGATTTTCATTATCTGTTTGTTGTACATTTGTTGAGGACCAATTAAATTATTGTTTAAGCTGGAAGGCACTCCTAACATGGCATAAAATATTAAACATGCTTATATTTTCATAATGTAATACGAATCTCCTTTCTAAGCCAGATCCCATCTGTTAAGACATCTTCTTAGATCTTTCTAATGTACATCCACTTTCAAATCAGGATAATCGGAGATTGCTAGACCTACCATAGCACGTAGAACCAACGAGCAGTTGTCTTCGTGTTTTAGCGTGCAATTTGTACAATAACTGAGGGAATTAATGTATGTGCTGGTTTCAGCTGGGACAGAGTTAATTTTCTTCCTAGTAGCTGGCATAGTGCTGTGGTTTGGATTTAGGATGAGAATAATGTTGATAACACACTGATGTTTAGTTGTTGCTGAGCAGTGCTTACACTAAGTCAAGGACTTTTCAGCTTCTCATACTGCCCTGCTAGTGAGGAGGCTGGAGGTGCACAAGAAGCTGGGAGGGGGCACAGCCAGGACAGCTGACCCAGACCGGCCAAAGGGCTATGCCATACCGTATGGCATCATGCTCAGTATATAAACTGGGGGGAGTTGGCCGGGGGGCAGCGATTGCTGCTCAGGGATGGGCTGGGCATCGGTCAGCGGGTGGTGAGCAATTGCATTGTGCATCACTTGCTTGGTATATTCTTTTATCATTATTATTATTTTCCCTTCCTTTTCTGTCCTATTAAATTGTCTTTCTCTCAACTGACAAGTTTTACCTTTTTTCTGATCCTCTCCCCCATCCCACTGGCAGGGGGAGTGAGCGAACAGCTGTGTGGTGTTTAGCTGCCTGCCGGGTTAAACCACGACAATGTAATTTGATTTCCTGTGTGTTTGTGTTCTTCATCTTTAGATCCTCTCTCTCACGGAGATAACCTCAGGCAGGTAGTCCTCAGGTCTATACATCCTCTCCTAAAGGCACCTCTCAGGGTGCTGGGCAGCTGGCCTGGTGGTGCCACGTGCCTGCCCTGAGGTACTGCCCTCTCCAGCACGGCCACCTCCCCACCACACGGTGCTCAGATAATAAGAGGGTTGCCATGAACATCCAGAGCAACGCTTTTGTAAAATTACACCAAAGGTACATGCTGTGCACCCTGGGTAAGGCCTGCTTGGATACAGTTAGAAGGTTATGTGGGACTGCAGGGCTCAGCCTGGTAGGGTCTCACTCCTGCTGCCAGAGTGAGCAGCTCCTGAACCAAGCTACCCCGAGCCCTACAGAGATTTTGTCTTGGAGGAAGCTTGTGGCTCACCCCAGAAAGATTGCTCCAGAGTGGACTAAGATATGTGCCGCACAGGGCAGCCGGGGTAGCAGAGCCCAGGAGCATCTGTAGAGCTGCATGACTGGATAATGCAAGTGTAGCCCATGGTCCTCACCATCACACGCTCAGGTCTCCCCACCACCAACACCCCATTGCTTCACCTTAAAAAAATTGCCACCCTCCCTGGCCGCTGGCTGAGCAAGAGGAAGCCTGCAGTGGGCCTGGGTGCGAGCCATCACCCGCCGTCGTCCGGGCCAGGCGTGACAACCCGCTCCCCTCTCCCAGCAGGATGCTGAGCTGGTCACTTCCTTCTACCCAGTCATTCGTGATATCTGCAGGAACGAGATATCTTCCTGACCTCTTTGGGCTGTGGGTTTCAAACACATCTGAGGGAGCCAGGGACTAATAGAGCAATTGCACATATCTGAGTTTCTTAGAAAAGTCAAATAAAATGAAGCCAAAAAAGGTGGAAATTAAGTTTGCCGCCCTGATGTCCCAAACAAGAAAAATACAAGACCCCCCAACTGTCTTGAAGTGCCCCTTCTCACAAAATAAAATAACACCTTAATGAAAATCTTAATGACTCATGCTTTTCTTTCTTTTAGCTTTTCCCGTGTTAGTGAGAGTCAAGAAGACTTTAGAAGAAATTACTTCTTTTTTGTTTGCTTGTTTTTTATTCAGTTCCTTCCTAGTACCCTACATTTTGAGCTCTTATATTTTAAGTGAGGTAATTTTGTCATCTGCAAGTTCATCACATTAATGCTTTCATTAATAGAAAGGCAAAACCTGATGCATTTCCTTTTATGTGTTTGGAGTGAATTCTCCAGGATAAAAACAAACAAACAAACAAACCTTCTTGCTGGTTGCATTAGCAATATTTACCCTTTGCATTTGTCATTTATTATAATCTTTTCTCCTGCACTCTCTCATTTCTTACTAGAAATGCGCGCTTTTTTCATGGTAGATACTGTTTCTCGTCACTGTGTTTTATCACTGGCAAAAACAGAGCAGGAGTGCAGCTGGTGGAATTTAGGTTTTTTTAAGCAAACCCTTTGTTTTTCTTTCATCCTTATGTAGAAATAGCTCTTTAATAAGCATTATTTTGCAGAGACACTCCAGCACTATGTGGGGAGCTCCCTTTGGTGATACACTGCTGACTGTCGCGTACCATTCTGCCTTGCAATCTACACAGAAAATCATGAAGTCCTTACATTCCATACAGGAGAAGATTTCGCTTGGAAAGATGGACAGAGCTGTCCACCCTAGCCTTCTCCAGTCCCACCAAGCATGTGATCAGAAGCAAACTCCTTGTGGTCTAAAGTATACCAATCACCTCTAGACTGCATCTAATCAAACAATGTAAACTCGGCAACTCTTGTCCATCACAACTGCAGAGGAAATACCGACTATAATATAATATACCAGCTATAATATAATAATCCTGGACCCTATCCCTGAGTGTCCAGAAATGTAATACACTTCATCCAGTGCATGATAGCAAGCAAAGGAAAGTAAATAACCGTTGTGCCCCGGGAAGAATTCACACGAAACACCTAGAGAGGAAGAAACACCTACTTGCCAGTGGGTGAATGTTTCTCGCAAAAGGATCATTTAATCCTAATCCTTCAGTTCTGACCCTCAGGAAAAACCTCCTGAAGATGAGCCTGGGAACTATGAGCTCATTTATAACTGCACAATCCCAGAAGCCAGAGACTTAAGAGAGATACATTTTCGACATTTTATAAACTCTCTTCTCCACTGTTAACCTCTCCATGCTCTACAAGTTATAACGTACGAGTCTCTCTTTTTTCCCCCAGGAGGTAGCAAGTCTGAAATTTCTCCATCTTACACATTTTCCCCTCTCCTGCAGTATGCCCCATACTTCACAGGTACCGATCATCTTTATTTTTAAGTGATGATCTAATTGGTACATAACCAGCTAAACTCTGAGCAATCATTCTCAGTTCATATTTATCTTACAGACTCATAGAATCATGGAATGGTTTGGGTTGAAAAGGACCTTTAAAGATCATCTAGTCCAGCCCCCAGATCTTTGAAATCTGTTGCTTTTATTTCAGTCCCGAAGAATGGCTTCGTATGTTTGAAAGCTTGTCTGAATTCTTCAACTAAGACAGTTGGCATGTTAAAAAAATATTTCCTCTTCCTACAAGCCTCAGAGCTGCAGCAAAATAGTCTATCATCTTTATCTGATATTCATAATCAATATATTTATGCATTGTTAAGGTGCTAGAAAAGCCACACTATATAATTATTTCTTAGTTTATAATTAAGCATGCACAGCATGTAATAACTTAACAATACACAACATACACATGTATGACAGGGAAGGACTTAAGGCTGTGGATTTTCTTTTCACATTTACTCCAGCTGTGTAGTTGTACCATCGCATTATACACTTTTATATATTTATTTAATACTTCTAATAAAATTAACACTGATAACTCATATTTTGATTACCATGGGATAAATCTTTTAACTATAATTTGCCTATGTTAAATACATCACCCAGTTTTACTGTGAAAAATAACAGAATTTATACATTACTTCAACTTGCTGTGCTAGGGATATCTATGAAGTCAAAGGAAGTTCTCTGTATACACAGAAGGAATAACAAGTCAAAGCTAATTAGCGCGGTGAGAATCTGGGAGGAGAATTTGCTTACTGTCTTTGAAATTTTCCACGTCTTGGGTGAGCTGATCAAGCAATACATGCTTTGTGACAAGCCGCAAGGCTGATTATACTCTTGTGTTTTGTATTTGTTTTAAATAATATTTCCCTGTTAATATGCAGCACTTTCCTAAAGGAATGTGTAGTGCTTGCTTACGCAGAAATAATACTTTTTTCCCTCATTTACAAGACAGTTGGTTTTAAAATTCTACATTCATAGAAGCTGAGTATTGCACTCAATGGTAAGTAATTTTTCACCCCTTTACTCCACAGTAGGTTTTAGTGGGAGAAACTTCCTTAAGAGATATGCGTCAGAACAGAGGAAAAGGTGCTGGTGTACTACAGTTATGTGGGAAACAGTTAGATAGGTAATTGTAATATTTATTAAGCTTAAGCTTTTATAAAAGCTAAAACTTTTAGTTTGTATTTAATCAGATAAAGAAATAAGGGATTTAGCAAGAATAACAGAGCTTTCTAGCATGTTCAAGATTCAGCATGTTGTGTTCTGGTGTACCAAATTGGAACGTGGGATGAGAGAATCCAAGCAATATTTATCAAAAACAAGCAACTTATTCTTCCTTTATATTTTTTGTATCCAGCCAATATGAGAGCAAATATTCTCAATAAGAAATTTAGATGGTCTTTCATGAACACATGAAAGAAAGATGAGAAAGGCAACAACACGTTTCCTGTTATTTCTCTGCTTCTGTTGCTGTCCCTCAGTATAACATGAAGACAACCTGAAGTCTGTAAACGTGCTCCAAATTAAATTTAATAGTGTTACAGTCGTAATCCTCAATTTCTGAGCTATCTTTTTGGTCTTTAACTAAGAGATTATAGAGTTAGAAAACAACATTCCTTCCAGAAAATTAAGAAACAGAGTTTGAGAAAACTCTTTTCCAGATGGTTTTCAATTAATCGCGTACTTATCCTAGATAGTAAGAAGTACCAATATGACTTAAAATAGTTGATACTAAATTTTGCCATTAAGGGCATCTATATGGCTTTCAAGGATGAGTTTTGCTCACCATTAAAAGTAAGTGAACAAAAAGAATCAGCCACATGTAGAAATTGAAAAAAACCCAAGCATAATCTTGATGAATTCTTGACATGTATGAAACTGAGCTAGTCTATCATGTATTAGTTCTTGCAAGCACCATTGGCATCTAAATTCAGCATCCTTAAGGCAACTCCAAGACGCTACACCTGAAAAATGCGTGCAGCATGATGAGCCCCACATTCCTTGGGTCTAGTTTACAATTTTAAAACAATTCTTCAAAGAATAAATTTATGTGTAGCTCCCAAGAACAATTTGGACCCAAAATTTTCAATCTACAGATGAAACAATGGTCATCTTGTAATTTCTACTCCCTGATACAATGAATTAAGCCTTTGAAGGAGGGAAATGAGGAATAATGCTTGACCAAAGTCAAACAGTGAGTATCTTCATGTGCAGGACAGATACTCACTTAGAAGATCAGCCATTTCCTGAACAGCTGACCAAAACTCGAATCGTACAAATGCCCATGGACACTAAGCAAAGGGCACAAACAGTTGAATCAAACAGCTGTTTGTTATTAGCATGAGTGTTCTCAAGTACTACGTAGGTAATATTTGGACAGTGTATCCCATTGTTTAGGATAAGTTAAAGAAACCGTTCTCTGGAAAGAATTGTTTCTGCTCAGACTCCCGTTATCGCATCTCTTTTCTCACCCTATCTTTCTCTCCCGTTAGCTGCCATGGCACCTCATCTATGTCTGGTAAAACAGATAAGTGGTTGTCATCAACCCCACTACGTGAATTACTCATTATATCTGCTCTCTGAACACTTCAGATGCTCTGAGCAGCACATTTCTCTTCCTCTGGCCCGGGCAGTTTGTAATCCACTTGCAGTCTGCGTGCTGACTAAGGGAAACGTGAGTTGCAGGGTTCCTCCTGGCCCTGACCACAGGCGCTCGCCTGTTAGCGGGCTCCTTGCTCAGCTTGCTTACAGCTGCAAAACTCGCTTCTGGGCAGACACCCGTCTTGTTGAGAACCCAAATTTCATATCACCTAACGCTGGCAGGCTGAAAGTTGCGTAGCCATTCACACTTTCTCCGCAGCTATGGGAGAAAGGAAAGCAGCTCCGGAGGGCAATGGTGGAGCGGGGTGAGCCGCGCTCGGGGAGCACCTGCCTTTCGCCATGGACCGCCCAGGGACGCCAGGCAGCCGCATCCAACAAGGGGCCCCATTTCTAGGTGGTTACAACCCAGTGAGATGCATCTAGCCGAAACGACTATTGCTTAACGGGTTAGGACCCTCATTCTCCTTTGAAATAGAGACAGACTTATGATGGATTTAGTCCATTAAGTAGGGGCTAGAGCTGTGCTAAACTGCAATCGGCTGCAGTCTTTCAGCCATATGTTTTTGATACTTGTAACATGCCTTGAATTAAGGTTCAAGGAAAACTTCAAAGTCCACTACTGCTCAGTGAAATGAATACTACTAATGGCATTAATCCATGGACTTCAGTTGGACTCTCCACCTGAGAAGAGTAAGGAATTAGTCTTTTGTGACGATGTATAGTCACAAATTAAAATCCTTAAGAACTGCTGGCATTTTGGTTCATCTACTAAAAATCTCATTCAGAGAAAAGAAAAAAAAACAGCACAAAACATGGACGATTTAAGATTTTTTCTGTCATTTCAGAAAATAAAGGAGTAACTACTTTTGTCTCTGGGAAATTAATACGTTATTTTGTTCATTTTTGTTTTGTTCTGTATTTTCCGTTAAAGATTTTAAGATTTTCTGTTACAGATTTAAAAATATAGAAGTACCCCTAAACACGTATTGCTACATGTTCATGTGAAAGTACAAACACAAGGAAAGGCAAACAATTAAAGGGACATTATGATCTAAAATCTGACTCTCATTTTAACTTAGGAAATAACCAGTAATAAGTTTAAAAGCAGAAGAAATACAGAATTCTAGTAGTTAAGATTTCAAAAAGAAAAGTAACTTGTTGGTATCAGATTTGTCCATTTGGTCTCAATTTGTAACTGAGAGCAGTGCAAAAGATAGAAGTAGTGACACGTCAATTGGACTTTTAAAGTGTGTTTTGCTTAATATTCAAAAAGGCAAAACACAAAAATAAACTTCTGTTTACGGCATAAACTTTGGCTTTTGTCCCTTGATGTTATTTCCATATATTTAGATCCTGAATTATATTTCCCTTCCCAAAACAATAAAATAAAAAAAATAAATGGAAAAGAATTAGTGTGCTGAGAAAAAGCAGATTGCCTCTGGATGATAAAGGATCTACTTAGGTACTGTTTCAATAGACCAACTGATATGTCTAGTAAAAACAGACAAGCTTTGATGCATACAAGCCTGTTTTCAGATCTAATAAAAGATATTACCTCTCCTTACAAGTTCTGGCTTGCTTATTGCCTTACACCATTCTGGCTACAAAGACAGTGCTATTGCTCAAACATTATTACTACTACTAACCTCCCAGCTAATATAACACTACTACTGCAAAAGTCCTAGTATGAGTTACTGCATATTTACCAAAAAATAATTTAAATGTATGTAATCTCTCAGCAAGGCTATATGGCTACATAAAGTACAATATGGCATAAAGTTTATCTGCATTATGTTCTGAAGTGACCTGTCACAGTGAGATAATGGAATCGCAATATAATTGCAGTTACAAAAATTCAGTCTTTACAAATCAGCAGTGTAAACTGACATTTGCTTACTACACTGTTTCATGAAAAGACAAGTAATGATTTTTTTAGAGAAGTTTTTGACAATGGAAATTATTGTTGCAGGTAACTGGCAATAAAATATAGATAGCCAAGGAAAACTTCTGGCAAAGAAGAAGAGTGGAATGACAAACACGTAACTAAAGGTTCCAAAATCCTACTACTTTGCATGCTGCACTGTTAAATTTCTCTTTAGACTGGGAAAAAAAAAAATCTTCAATCCCAAGAAAGAAAAAGCAAACAGGTTTTACAAAATTACATACTTCCTTCCTGAACATATTTTTAGATTTAAGCCTTTCTGACAAGGCATTTTATAAAGCTTGGATAAAACTATTGATACAAGATCTGAAATGGATCTGTGCTTTGGTTCAAAGCACGTTACCGTGTTTGTTTCAAATTTTGTGGTTTACTCTTAAATAATCATTTTGTATTGTTTCTTTCTCCCTGATCACACCTCTGTCTTTTTTTTCGCACTTCAAAACTGTAGTAGTAGCCTTTCTCCTATCAGACTACCCTGTTTTGAAACTTTTAATGGTTTCCTAATGATACTGGTGTGACATAATCCTGTTGTCTACTTGTCCCTCTGCCTAGCAGCTCCCCTTGAGCCTTTCAGCCCGTTTCAATAAACCTTGAACGAGGGATAAGGGCTTCCAAAGAGACATAATTCCTACAGATTTTAGGAAGATTGTTTCAAGAGGAGGAAGAAAGGCATAAGAAGTGCCCACTGTTGGAAAGGTAAGTACAATTAGTTACTATACCTAATATTACTAATAATACCTAATATTATACTAAGTACAAGTAGTTACTATACCTCCTGCTTGCTATTAGCTAATTAAGCTCCTGACTAGTCCAGCGTATTTAACATAAACAGGCACTTTAGCATGTGAGGGATGCAATTCAAGGTTGGAGGGAGATCAGGGTTGGAAGGGTGTAAGATGCTCGGCCTTCGGAAAAAAGGCCGTTTCAGTTCTACTGTGCACATGGCAACTCTTGTGTTTAGAAACCCAATGTATGCGAAAATTACCATCACATAATATGTAACGGATATAATTTTGTGAACAACAGTCTCCTTCAAGTTTATACTGTTGCAATGACACTCCGTGTGCAGAGATGCATTCAGAAAAACTGATAAAATGGTAGTAGTCCATAAATCTACAGAATTTCTTGCAGTTTTTTGACAACGTTCTCATCTAGCACACTTAGGAATAACATTGACAAGTTTTAAGAACAATTCCCTTCTTCCCTCACTCTACTCCTAAGGCTGGAAGGAAGTCAGACTTCTTCAAGGTTCATGTGGATGAAGAGGACCATATGGTTGTCAAATCAATTTGTTGAACTCTGTCCAAATCGTATGAGACGGATGCTTTTCACATGGACACCACATGGTTTATCTGAGGACAGTTCAGCTAGGAACCAACCAGACAGGAAAAATAAAGTGTTCTGAATTGCTCCCTCTCCGAAAGATGGATGAGATATACACTTTTGGGCCTGTAAACAGAAGTTTTCACAACCAGTCTCTGTGATATTTGGTAGACACACGCAGAATTTCTGTTTATGCTATTCATTTAACCCTTATTTGAACAACCAAATCAATAATAGGAAAATGCCACACCATATTTTTCTTATCATAAGAATTGTTCCCAATCAGACACCATTCTTTCTTCCATGTAAGAGACCACAGGTCCCTACAAAGTCTTTTTATTATCAAATCTCTGTGATTTCTACATAAGCATGCATTCTTTTGTACCTTTAAGTAGTATAGTAAGGAGCATAAATGGGGTTTAACTGCTTCTATGGGTCTTTCAAGAGTGACATTACGCTCACTCCAACATCGCTGTTAGCATCTCATACAATCAGAAAGCAAAAGCGGAAAGATGGAAAGTTACGACTATGAAGAGAAGTCTTATATTGATGTGAGGAATGGTAATTAAAGCAGCCATCTCGGGAGAAACTAAAATGAAATGTCCATACTCGACCTTTATTTGTAACAGAAAAGAGATCTAGCATCACTCCAGAACAGTTTTTGCAACTTCTTGATACATTACTTCTATGGACTTTTTTTTCCTAATTTTGAACGTTAATTGATATGTATAGTAAGTACTGTCTGATACCTCAGGGTGACAACCCCCCCCCGCCCCGAGTTTATGAAACTCAGGATAGTATAGAAGGCAGAGATTACATCTGAGTTTTGGAATACATACACAATAGCTAAATCTTTAAATTTACTGCATTTGGATTCTGGCTTTGTTCCACATAGAAAAGCCTAAATATATGGTGTCTAGATACAGTAATTATATGGTAAACACTTTAAACCCATCTTAATTATTTGTTATTGGAATAACTTTATTGGGTTTCACTTATCAATTTAAGGGATACAGAGGGCAAAGTTCTCACTGAGCTGCTTGGCATTTTCCCGTCAGACACACTAATCACCTGCCATGTCGGCTAGAAAATGTACATGTATCAAGGCCCTGAGGGCACTAACAGGGCCCCTCGGCAGCCGCCCCTGGGACCTCCCCCCGCCCCTGCCCAGGACCCCATTTCAGCCCAGCCAAGCACAGATGCGCCCAATGCCTGGGGCTGGGGCTGTCCTGGCAGCTCCTGGCTGGGGCAGTGGGACAGGACTGGGCTGCCAGGGCCTGCTCGGACACCCTGGGGAGCCCCCGATGCTCCCGGCTCCCAGGGGAAAAGCTGGCCTCTGGGGCGCCCTGATGAAACCCGTTTCCCGTGGGGAAAATCTCTGCACATCCCTGGAACCGTCTTTCATTTTCATCGCGCCTTACCCAACCAACGGTACACCACGACACGCGCGCCGAGTGCGAGAGTATCAGCCACTGTCCACCACTCGTGTTGTGTTTGGGATTCATTATTTCCAGTGTGAAAATATCATTTAATCATCTATGTAATGTTCTGTTACCACTACAATATAATTACGCTTTACATTAGAAATGACAATTGTGAAAAATAGTTTTTTTCTGAAAGGGATGACATCCTATGATCTGATGTTGCACAAAATGACATATACCCGCACATCATCATTGCCAAAACACTATCCAAAATATATGCTGCGTAAACCAAAGACTCGGGCAAGTGCAAAGTACTCTTTTCCTTACTGGCACTCACACACAGGCTTAAATAAGTCAACGAAAAATTATGTAAACCAAGGGCACTACTCATGTGCTTAAGTGATTTACTGGATTGGGCCCAAAAAAACTGAAAATGGTGCAAGATTGATCCCTGACGTGATCCCTTATAACAAATCTTAATGTCCACGCAGTAACTTGTTTGATTTTCAAGCAGTATTTGATTTTCTTTTTAAAAGAAACTTTCCTTATCTGCTACACTGCCTGTTTTGTTTTCTGAGAGTGGGCAGACACTACATAACGCAGCATCTAAGGGGCTGAACCGCGAGGAAAAAAAAAGATCTTTCATTGGTTTGTGGTAAAATTCTGCTTTCTCTCTTCTGTTATTGCTCTTTTATGCTACCCAGTTGCAAAGCTCCATAGCATTACTCTGCATCAGCAACGTTATAAGTTTACTTTTTGCCTACAGAGCAGCACGGTGCCAATCAGAGTTTAAGAACTGGGGATACATGCATCTATTAACATCCAGCTTTTCTAAATTCCGAATCATTCCCTCACCAAAATGTTTTGTTTTTCATTTCTTTGGGGTTAGCCAATGAACAACATAATCAGCTAGTTTGTAACTGGTTTCACTTTTTGTTTGATAGGTTGACTGCAGCACCTGAGCTGCGAAGCTTGGAGGGAAACGCTTCCATTCCCCACATTTTCGCACTGAATTAAAAATGTTGCAGAAGCATTTCTAATCATACCAAGGGCTGCGTAGAGAGGGGAATCAACCCGAAGGACCACCGAGGAATAAAGTAGTCTCTCATAGTTCTCTGCGTGGACACTTACTTCAGAAGAATTAGTGAGTTTTGTGAGCGCCTACTGACTTCTGTCTTCATGCCATGGATACTCTTCAGTCGGCCACCTCTCACTCATAACCTTTTGTTTCCCTGGTTGCTGCAGAAAGATAAACCAGTAACATTTATTTGCAGTATCAGGGGTGGGGGGAAAGCGTCAATCATTTCCAAAGGGAAAGCAGTGTCATACAAGATGAGCCACGGCAATGCCCCCAGAGAACTCCGGAAGCCCGAGCGAAGAGGGACGGGCACAGATTTTTGTTTGGGAGAACGGGAAGAATTCCCCAGTCAGAGGCCTGGTGCGCAGTTTGCTTGTTCAGTAACCACAAAATGCCATTGCCGTCCCAATATCTTCTTTTATTTGGTGCCATAAATAGCTCTGTCTGCTTCAGCCTATCGTGACCTTTGACTAGCACGGCTACAAGCCACTGCTGGTCTGTCAAAGCCCTTCAGAACATACTTTTAAAACAGGAAGGAGGTCAAATATAAAAGCAAGAGCATAAACATGCAGTCGCGTGGGGGTTTTTCCCATACAAGTGCAAAATTCCTCTCTATCTCATTACGCTTCTGCAAACTGTACATAAAGTAGAATCTAAAACTCAGAAGAATACCACCAAAGGTCCCGGGAAGCTGAAGAGAAATCGGTTCTTGTTTGTTCCAAACCTAAGGTTTACACTTAAATTAATCAGAACTTCTACTCCTTCTCTTGGCTGAAGGAACCTTTCTTCAGAAGAGGGAATACTTGCTACAAGTCGTACCGGTATTGTTTCCACAAGTATTGTTTGTATCTTTTTTTTTTTTTTGCTGCTGACTTTTACCTGAACCGACAGTCCATTTCTTGGTGGACAATTGCCCACATTATAAAAATCCACTGATGTGTCACCGTTTGGCTCTGCCAAAAAAGCCAGAGCACTTAGAAGGAACACAGTATTTGGCCTGTCATTACAACAGGGGTCTACTTAACAATAAAAAGAAATGGACATCAATAAGCACAGCAGTTTATTTTCAAGGATAAGAAGTGTCAAAAAATATAAAACTACAATTGTTTGAGGCGCCACTGGGCCTCTGTAAGTCATCATAAACAGCGAAGAGCTCGAGGGAGAATTGCGGCAGGCAAGGAAAGTCAAATGCATCATAGGTGCAGTAATTTTTAACGCTTTCCCAGGAGAACAAACTGGATAAGTAGGAAGGAAAGCCCAAAGTAATTGATAAGGGACAAAACAGGAGAAAGGAGGCCACAGTAACAGGCTCAGGGGCATGAAAATCACTGAGATAAAAGGGCTGTTCTACACATATTTCTAACCCAAACATGAACAGGCTTACACTTACACAGATTTTCACCATGGTTATGGCTTTTTTTTATTGTTGGTGAAGAAAATGCATGTAAAACTATTCTTTCCGTTGCATTTGTACAGCAATGAAGCAGCTGCATCCTCTGTTTTGTTTACTGAGTGGTTAATGCAGAGATGTACTTGATTTCCTTCCCAAATAATACAACCTAGTGATTAGCAAAAAAAAAAGGACTAACTCTAACTTTGTTAAAATAGGAAATAACAGTAGATAGCACCACTTGGTTTTGAGCTCTAGCTTTTTACAGAAAAACACCCGCCCACAGCTCCTGCAATGAGCAACTGGTATTTTAGTCTTTGTCACTGCGCGGTCCAAAAGATAAACATTTTGCACAAGAGCTAAGGCTGTTAGCCCTAGCCTCTTGAGCAAACTCCAACCCATGCGACCTAAATTCCTCCTGCGTTTTCAGCTGGATACTGTATTTTTCACTTCCTGCTCTGAAATTCTTGAATGATGTCGTTAAAACGAGACTTTGACCTTGGAATACTGACAAACAAAACAAAAAATTAAGCACCGTTTCAGGTACTCCCCAAGTTCCCCACGTCTGCCAAATTTCTGTTCTTCCGCAAGGGATGCTTTCCCATTTTTTCTGGGTTTTAAATCCAGGTTTAAAGTCTCCCCGATTGCTATATAAAGCATCTACATGGACAGGGATTCTATGGACTTCACGCTCTATGAAGCGGTCACGCGCGTAAATGCAAATGTGTCAAAAGAAGGAACAAGAGCGACAAAAGATACGTTCGGCTTTTTCAAACGCTGGTGTCCCCTAACCAGGTATCTGTTCTGGGGGAGGCAAAGCTTCAGGGAAGAATGAAGTCACCCCTGCGTCCACCTCTGGCAGCTCCGAGGCCTTGCCCAAAGCCCCGTGTCGGACGCCGGGGCCGAGGCCTAGAGGCGGCCGAGGCCCGGGGGAAGGCCCAGCCGAAGCTGAGCGGACCGGTGCAAAGGCCGCAGCCACCGCACACGCAGCGGACAGCCCCGCCTCTCCCCCCGGCCCCGGGCGGTGCGCGGCCACGCCGCGCCGCGCCGCACGGCCAGGACACACCGTAACCGCCAGCGCCGCCCGCCTCTGCCCCCTCCCCCCGGCTTTGTCCGCCCGTCCTCCCGCACGGCGACCCGAGGGCGGAGCGGAGCGGCACCACCCGCCGCCGCGCGAAGGCCGCCCCCGGCACCGCCGGGCCCAAGGGGACGCGCCGGACGAGCGGCCCCAACCGCCGCCCCCGCCCCGACGGGGCACAGCGCGGCGGCGGCAGCGGCGGGGCGGGGAGGGCCGGGCCGGGCCCAGACGGCAGCGGCCGCGCTGACGTCATTATCCGGGCCCTCCGCGCGGTTCGCCCGGCGGGTCACAATGGAACCCGCTCGAGCCCAACCGACGTGAAACGGCCGCGCGCGCGCGCGCACACACACGCACACCCCCCCCCCCCCCCCCCCCTGCGCGCGCGCGCGCTCCGCGGCCGCACACAGAGGGGTGGGGGCAGGCGGGCCGCGGCCCGGGCCTCGCCGCTGCGGCGTGAGTGACAGCCCGGGGAGCCGGGGGTGGGGAGCGCGTCACGCCGTGCGGCTGCCGGAGCCGCCGCGCTTAGGTCGGGGCCTGCGGCGCGGGCCGGGCGCGGAAGGCTCTGCCGGGGCCGCCATCTTGCCCAGGGCCCCGCCAGACGGAGGTGCGCTGCCGCCGCCGGGAGCGCGAGGAGCCGCCGCCGCGTCTCGCCTGGCTCCCTCCCCCTCCCCCGCCCTCCCCCCCCCCCGCACGCACGGAGCCGTCAGCGCAGAGCGCTCCAGCCGCCCGGGCCGGCCCCTCCGCTGCCACCTTCCTTCCTGCCGCCCGCCCGCCTGCCCCCGCGCCCCGCCGCCGCTGCCGCCCAGCCGAGCCCCGGGCCCCGGCGAGAGGCGCGGGGTGCGTGTGCGCCCCCTCCCCCGCGTGCGCCCGGTCCCCGGACGGGGCGGAGCGGAGCGCGCAGGCCCGGGCCAAGCCCCAGCCGGAGCCGAAGCCCGGGGCCGCCGGGCAGGAGCTGGTGACGCAGGAAAAACGCCCCGGCGGTGCCGCCGGCGCCGGAGAGAGCGGAGCGGCCCGGGCCGGGATCCGAAGCGCGGGCAGCGGCGGCGGCTTCGCCCTCCCTCTTCTCGTCGCAGTACACGGCGCCCGCCCGGGGGGGGGGGGGGAGCGGGGAAGCGGAGCCGCCCCCTCAGCCAGCCGGCTGCACGCCCGGGATCGCGGGGCCTGGCATGAGACTCTGCCCTGCTGGCTGCCTGGGATGAGGCAGTCCCCGGCCGCGCTCCTTCGGCAGCACCCAGGAGGGCACCGGGCCGTCGCAGCAGCAGCCGCGGGACGAGGGGAAGCCGTGCGGGGGTGAGTGGCGGAGCGCCGTGCCCGGGCGGGGCCGGGGGCCGGAGCCCGAGGCCGAGGCCGGGAGGCGGCGAGGCGAAGCGGCTGCGCGGGGGCAGCTGTTTGTGCTGCAGCCCGGCCGCCGCCGCGCCGAGCGGAGCGGAGCGGAGGGAGGCGCTCCCCGGGGATGGGGCTCCCCGGGTCGGGGTGCGGTGCGGCGCGGCGGGGAGGAGGGGGCGAGCCGGGCCCCGGGGGAGCGGGGGGGGGGGGGTGGGGATAACGGGCGGCGGGCGGCGGCAGCGCCTCCCTCGCAGCCCCCGGCGTGCGGCCCTGCATCGCGGGTGTTTTGGAGGGCAAGGGAAAATGGCTGACGGCTCCTCATCCTCTCCCCGGCTGCCGGGGGGTGGAAGCGCTCTCCCCGCCCCGCGCCCCTCGGGGGGCTCTGCCAGCCGCCGGGCGCCCCCCCCCCCCCCCCCCCCCCCCAGCTGCCGCCGGGCGAGGAGGGCCCGGCGGCTCCCCGCAGCGCTGCACCCAGCTTTGCTTCCCCTGGTTCTCGCTTCCCTTCGCACCGAACGCCATTACTGAGGTGGAGTGATTGGAGCCGTGTAGGCCCGGGCGACGCCTGGAAGTAAGGCCCTGCCGAGGCGCCTTTCCTACGGGCTCAATGAAAACCGCCAGCACCAGCTCCTTCACGCCCGCTGTAAACATTATTAACGCGTAGGCCACTCCTCTGGTCTCGGCTTCCAGCAACCCTATTTCGATGCCCAAAAAATGTTTGTGGCTTTTTGCATCTTCTTCCTCTAGTTCACCCTGCCGCTTCTCCTCAAAGTTACGTCTTGGGGCTTGTCTGTTGCGATTTATTTTGGGCGATATAACCCTCTCTCCTCGTAGTTGTGTGCAGTTCGGCCGCGGTTATTCTCTTATTGTCCCCAAGAAAACAGAGGATTTCACCAGTTGGATGGGTCGTGGTTTTTTTTTTTTTGTGTGTGTTGGTAGTCACTCTATTAACGTGTGCTGTCCCACTTTGTGCGGCATTGTTTGTACACGGAGAGAATAGCCTTTGAAAATTATTTATTTGGTTCTTAAGTGATTTTGTTCTCATAGAAGCATCCAAAAATGTTGAGGTGGTTTTTAAGATGCCATATTTCGTTTTCAGGTTGCTCCCTCGGAAGTCCAGTTAACTCTTTTGAAGATGTTACAATAACACACAACAGCACAGGGAAAAAAAAAGTCTTTCAGAAAAAGAATTTTTCTAATTAAATGTTCAAAGGACTTCCAGGCTCACTGTAGACATATTGTGTCTGTCTCAACTGTCTTCATGTTGTCTGTACAACTTGATTTATATTCAGATTTCTGCAGTTGTATTCGTATCACTGGACGTTTATATCGGCCCGAAGACCCTCTGAAGTCACAGGCTCAAAGCTAGCACAAGGCCCACTTTTGCTGACCTAGTTGCAGAACTGGGACCTGTATTTTTAAAAAGTTGTTGAATTTAGATATTAATATGCAGTGTTAAGTATACTAGTGGCAACACTTGTTAGGACAGACGGACTAGGTAACCTGTGTTTTTCAGCAGGCTTCTCCAATGCCTGACAAATGGTTATTAAAATTGCTATGTTTAGGAAGGGACTATTGATGGGTGTTTGGAGGATTGACCTTTATTGATTATGGAAGTGAAATGGTGTCTCTAGTAAGAAAGATTTAGGGGTGACTGAGATCTGTAGGCAGCTAACTTTATTCTTGATATTTTAAGGTTTTACTTCGAGAAATTGGCAGAACTCCTCACCATAAATGTTCCTGATCAAGTAACATGTTTATTTCAGCAAAACCCAAGTGATACATGAGGCTTTTGGGATTTTTTTCTTCTTTGTTTGCTTGGGTTTTGGTGTTTGTTTTTTTTTTTTTTTTTTTTTTTAAAATAATGCTTTTGATTGTTTGAGTTGAAGTAATGTTTATTCTTTGAACCAACAAAGTACAGTAGCTAATATCAAGAATTTTGGGGAAGCGTATAAAATACATGTATTGATTATTCTGTTACAATAGCCTGGACAACAGTGATGCTTAATGATAGCTTTGAATGAAAAACACAAACATAATTATAAAGCTGCAGTGGAAGAAACTCAAGTATCAGCATGTTTTTTTGTGGGGGGATAGGACAGGGGGAAATCCAGCTAAAAATAAATATAAGATTGTATCATAGTAACTTTTTTCTCTCTCTCCGATATCTTTTGTACTTCTCTTTCATGTAGGTTTTCTTAATAGTATTTCTTTTGGGTAGCCTCTGTCTTAATCTTTCCAGGCTGCTGCTTCATGTCTTGCAGAATTTGCCCTTGTGGTGATACTTCTGCCCATTGAATTGACAGGAAGACTACATTTGGAGGTGGTAATCAATAAGGATAGTGGTAGCAAAACTGTTTACTCTTTCTGTATCTGTGGAACATTGTCATCCTTACATAAACATTTTATTTCCCACATGATGGTGCATTTGTACTCAGAAATAGACTGGTGCAACTACTCTGTTCTAAATGCATGCTTCTAGGTTTATGCATTTTATTAATATTCTGGAATTCTTACAAGTGAGACTCGGGATAAACAAAAATAGTGTATTAGTGTCTAGTCAACAAAATTAAATAGACTTTTAAGAAAGCAGAGGTACCTGTAATACCTTTGTTTCAAGACATCTTACATTTAAAATTGAAATTAGTTTAGGACTTTTCAATATGAATAAAACTTTGGGTAAAAATGGATAAGAATTCAGTTCTTTTTTAGTTTGAACAAATTACTTTTAAATGGCTTTAAAGTTATGTTTCTGTCAGGTGTGTATTAAAAATATATTAAGTTCCATGGGAAATATTTGTGTCCTTCCTGCTCCAGTTTAGAAATCAGTTCAGAACTTACTTCAGGTACTTGAATGGCAAGCACTTTTGAGTTAGGCAGTACTCTGAGTATATATACTTTTTTTTTTCCCCTCAGAAATACTCTTTTATATATCCTAAGAGATCTAAAAACTGTAGGTATATTTTGAAAACATCCTGAGCAGGATAGCCTCATCTGTGAAGTAGATGAATCAAAGGTGCCCTGTACTGTTTTTCACTTAAGGCATGGTTTGTTTATTTTTTTAAAAACAAGTCAAACCCCGCACCCCCCCCCCCCCAACTATTACACTTACTTTAAGTCTTTTTCTTGTGATCACAAACATTGTTTAATCGAACCGGTAGTCTTCCTTATCCAGGACTTGCAGAGACCAGTGTGAAGTGGTTGTCTGAAGGTGTAAGAAACTTTGCTGGGTTTTGTGTTCACTTGAAAAGCTGTACATGTGAATGCTGTTGTGTCCTTTAGAAAATTGCTTCCTGGATGTTAGCATTAGTATTAATCTGAACATGTGGACATGGTTTCTTTTGTTCAGGTATCTGAAGTTTTTCTTATAACCTGGATGCGTCTCCTCTTGAAACTCTGTGTAGCTGCATCCAGTTTTATTATCCATATCGCCCTTGTTTAAAATCAGAGTTCAAAATTTAAAGCTGTACTTGAGGGTATGTTTTGGGAACGCAGCTTGATAATGTCTATCTTTTGTTGTAGTACCTTGCCTTTTGCAAAGCTAGCAATGCTGTGTGCTGTTGCTGTAGACTTGTGTTATATCATACATGAAGTTTGTGGTACATAAATACATAACTTTTTTTTTTTTTTTAACATAACTGAGCTTTGTTATGCATACTGACTCCCTGACACAAACCTAGTGGAAAAAGAATTAAAAATTAAGCTGTACTGCTATACCAGCCCTTTACCATCAGTGTAGAACATTTGCCACAATATGCATTTTGTTGATTTTTCTTAAGAGATTCTTATTCTGCAATACGCAGTAGTGACGAATGTCAATTGCTTAGCTGTCTTGCCAAGCAGTTGGTTATGTTTAGGAAGAGCAGTTCGGTAAACCTTTGTATTGTAGAATGGTCGTTAAAAGAGTCTTTCCATAGCAGAGGCAAGGGGTGGAAAGAAGGTCTTTCATAAGCATATGCTTGCATGCAGTGAGACTTGAATTTTTCTACCTAGGAAGTCTGAGCTACATTGGATTCATGTGTTAGAAAAATGCAGTGACATTTTTCATATTATTAAATCTAGTTTTTGTTGTCTTATTAATGTAGGAACATTTTAAGGTTCTCACACTGTTACAATGAATTACGGTTTTGTAATGAGTTGAGATCTTTTTGAAACAGTCATGTTATATTGGCTGTCTCTGTTATGCATAAGGCTGTAGCATGACTTGAGAATATAGTTAACAGAGGTTCCCTCTGCACTTCATGACAGAACCATTTTTTGATTTACATCTTCTTGTTTAGAGTGTTGAATAGACAGTGGCAGAAAGCCATTCTGTCATGACTTTGCACCCTCAAAATGTCAACTACTGCATTTCAGTGTCCGCTTGAGCCCACTGGTGCTTTGAGGACTTTCTGTAGATCTGGTTTGGTAAAATCATTTAAAATACTGAGTGTTGGTAAGGTTACAGGAGAGCTGTTAATAACTTTCCCCACAATAGAGGAGAGGAGGAAAGTAAATAAAGTCTTAAAGTAGCCAGTTGTGACTTAGTGTAAAATCTTTTTGCCTTTTTTTTTTTTTTTTTTTTTTTTTTTTTGCTTAAGGGAGCTTAACAGCACAGTCAGTTCCTTTTGCATTTTCTGTTGTGAATTTTCTGATATTTGCTTCGTTTTATAAGAAGCCATTAGGTACTCATTTTATTTGAGAGTTGAATTCAGTCTGCTTGATATCAAAGCTTTTTAGTTGCCAGCTGTTGCCGTGTTTTCAAATAAAATGCTGGGAATAAAACCTATTTGAATACATGTATGTTCACAGGCTTGCTTTCTAAAGGAAACATTACTGGTGTATGATTTTCTTAAAGGATTAGTTAGTATTAACTGTAAGAATGATTACTTGGTTCTGGTTAACTTCTTTGTGTTAGTACACCTCCAAAAGAGATCCATGGGATGTAGATTTAAAATCTGGTCATTTTTTGAATGCTAGTATTTTCAACTTTTTTTATGAAGTTAAAATGAAGGCTGCTTTAGCAGCTATCAGGATATATGTTATTGTGGATAGCATATATAGGATATATGGATAGCTATCAGGAATGTTGTGGGAAACTTTTATTTGTAGCATCCTTGATCTGCTTACAAAAACAGTATGTAACCCTGTTCTGTGATTTAGTTTTCCTTACACATGTAACCTCCAACAGAAAAATGTGATTTTCTTGCATACAGATCGTTGCATGGACATCTTGGCAAATCATACTGTTTGGTAGTTAGCGTTTAGCCATGAATTCACTCCTAAGAGGGGAATTCCACATTGCATCATTCCTTAAAGATGTACATCTGTGAATGGAGAACTCTCACAGAAGAAACCCTTTTTCCAAATTTATTTTTTTAAGCTGAGATTCAAGCATATGTTGAAGCAAGACACCAACATGTGACTCCTTAATGTTTGCTTATGTCCTCTTCTCTCTGCTATAAACTGTGAAAGACTTCCCTAGTATTTTTTTTTTTAACAGAAGTGTTATTCCAATGAGCACTTCAAAATAATGAAAAAGTACATAGAGGGAGTTTCAGGGCTAACTTTTTTTTAAGCTTTCATGTAAAATACCCAAACCCAAGTAATAGAAAATTGTCCATAGAAGAGCCTTTGTTTAAGACAAGTAACACTTTTTTGTAACAGCTAAGTGGCAACATGGAATGACACAAAAATGTACATTATAAATTCCATAGGCTTCAATCCTTAAGTCACTGAATTGCCGCTTAACCTTTTCTTTAGCTTCAGTGGGACTAGGTGTGGGAAGAGGAAAAGGTATTGTTTTGTGTTAGGGTGGTCTTAGCTATAAGGCTCTGAAATGGTGAAAGAAGAAAAAGGAGATTTTTGAGGAATGTGTTCAGTAAAAAAAAGTATTGATGTGTGCCAGGTAGGATCCCTCTGTTACCAGACAGGCTTTTTGGGTTGGAGGGGAGTGTCCTTGCTAGCACTGCGGTGTGGGATGGTGGTGACAGGCCTGTATTGGCTGCGGGTGGAACTTTGGTTTTCTTGTTCAGAAAGGAAAATTGACAATGAGGGGAAGAAAAGTCTCTTACTTTTCTAATGTAAGATGAGAATGAACATTGTTGTCAAAATACACTGGCATCTCAGTAAATGAGCCTTGCATCTTTTGGTGTTTGATTTTTCTGCTGTCTTAGCAATGAAGTACTTCAGTGTGTTTTTGAATAAGTTTCCACAGAGCAAGTCCCTGAATTTGAAAGTTAAATAAGAAAGGTGGATCTGCTTAGCTTAATTTTTAGGTGAATAGATTGGTGAAAGACCAAAATTTTTATAAACTAAAAGCTTAAACTATAGTTTAAACTATATTTTATGTTAGACTTTGTATATTTCTAATTTAGAAATAAAATGTTAATTGTTTGGTGATTTCCAGCGTTTCCTTTTA
The DNA here is from genome assembly GCF_047370975.1 of Nipponia nippon. Lineage (NCBI taxonomy): Eukaryota > Metazoa > Chordata > Aves > Pelecaniformes > Threskiornithidae > Nipponia > Nipponia nippon. The sequence continues at coordinate 37,827,482 of NW_028262336.1, read as the reverse complement.
ATGCATTTTTCTGAATCCTTTAGCTGTGAGGATTTCCATTTTATTTATTTTTTTTTTTTAATGGTAACATAAATTCTCTGGAGCTTGAAGGTGAAAACTCCAGTGACTTGTTCTACAGTTTCAGGCTCCAGTTTTGCACAGCCCTCCGTATGCCTTGACCTGTCTTCCAGACAGTGCTTTATTAATCACAGTGGGACCGTAAAATCCCAGGTCTTTTCCTGACTGCTTATAATTGTGTGTTTGTGTGTATATATACACACACGTGCGTGCACACACAGATACAATGGGACATTTTTTTAAGATGATGTACTGACTTTTTTCCCCTAGGTGAGATAGTAACATCAGATTTCTTAAGTGCTTTATAGCTCTCTTGATGTGTCGGAGTTTCTTCGTGATAGTTCTGGTAATTAGAGAGGACGATAACCTCCAGATTGCCTGAAAATTCTTACTGTTTGTATTCTTGTATCAGTTTAGCCAGATTGCTGTGGTTGACAGTTTGTAACGTGACTAGTGAAGATGTAACTTGAAACATGAATTCCCTGTATGGTATTTGAGAAACCATTAATTCCTTTTCCTTTCCTTCCATGTTTTAGGATTGGGAAAAGGGAATTTTTTTTATAAAATGAAAAGCTTTGAAGTGAAATGAAAAGCTTCATTTTCGTCAGTGCCAATGGATGCAGCAAGGTTAGCATAGCGGTAGTGAAACCTTGCTGTAAGCTAATGTGTCTTCAGCCATGGAACAAAACCCCATGTGATCAGTATCAGCCTCTGGTTAGCAGGTGTATGACTGAAGTTTTTCACTTACCTGTACCATCCTAAGATTTTTGACCAGATGAAGGAGGGTTTGGTTATGCACCCTGTCATGAATTTTCCTTTTTCTTTGTATCACTTTCCTGAAAATGGAATGAATGTTTAGAATCAGTAACAACTCTGGATATGGTGCCTGGAGGCAACTGGATGAGGACAGTGAATGACCAACATGTTGTTAGTTTAGTTTTCTTGTTGGCAAGTAGTAGCCAAAATGAGAGTTTGATTTGGAGATGCAAATGCACTGTGTTGATTGATCCTTAGTCGGTACATCGGAAGATCATTTTTTTCTAAAATTGAAATTGTACTTGATACCTGATATGCTTTTTGTTTATATCCTTTATATTAGGTGCGAGTATCGCACAGGAAGAAGAATGTTGTAGAAGTTGTATACACTATCTAGACCAGCAGCAAGTGACTAACAGTTGAGAATCAAAATCTCTCCTGTGAGAGCTGCTTCACGCTTTTAAGTATGTGCTTACTGTATACTACACCTAAAATACAGTTTGAGAGGTTTTCAGTGTTGATGAGCCACTGTGGTTCTTCACGGGTCTGAAAGTATGATAAATAGTAGTAGTTCACACAATGAAAACTAAGCCTTCAGTTTTACTTTCAATTATTCTAACAGCAAAATTTTGCTTTAAATGTGAGTTTATCATTGTATGTCATTTAACTTCTAAATGTCAGTTGTCCACTAGAATTCTTTATTCCGTATCTCTCTAACATAATCAGGTTCTCTAGTCTATTTGATGAATTTAAGTTCTTTTCTCAGAACTTCTGTGCCAGAAATGGGGGGGCGGGGGGAGAAAGCCTTAACAACCATTTTGATGTTTAAACTGTTTAAACAGTTCAGCTGCAACAGTTTTTTCCATCTATAGGAGTTATGAAGACATTATTTTTGGGGTACATTTCTGTAGACTGGTACAGTAGGTATAAAAAACTTTGCTTCTTTCACAAGCTCTGGAAGTGTTTGTTTTCTCTGAAGATACTTGTGATTTTTGAGATGTTTTCTCTTAATAAAAGATGAGGATTTTTTTAGTTTAAATTTTTGTAGTTTGCTCCTACCTGCCTGTTTGGTCTGGTGTTATTAGCCTACTTCAAAGGAAACGCTGTGGTGAGATTTTATTGATCTGATAAAATTAGCGTCTATTGTTTAACCTTTTTTTTCTTTTCCTTCCTGAATATCTTCTGTTTAATTCATTATGTGTTCTCTCATGCCATTTTTCCTTGAAAATGTTACTCAGGAATTCAGAGTGCCCAATTGTTTTAGTGGATATCTTCCTTTGGACTTTTTTTCCCCCCTCTCTTATACTTCTGGGTAGCTAGTGCCTCTGGGTAACTAATACTTTGTTTCACCAAAATTGGTGAGGTTAGGTGTATACTTTGGAGAGACTTTCTTGCTGGGAAGAAAGTGCCTTCTTTACAGAAAACAGCTTGTCACAGGGTGTGTATAATCAGTTGGTTTTTTTCTTTGCTTTGCAGAATTTGTAAATATGAGGTTGATGTTTGAGGTACCTTATTTTTGCTCAGATGCTTTATCAAATGCAAGTCAGAAGTTTGGTTTCTCCCCCCCCACCCCAAGTTAAACCATAAATTGAGTTTGGATAGGAGTTTTTTTTTTCTCAGCTATAGTATGTATTATTTCATCAGGACTTGGGGTTTGTAGTATTTCAGAGCAGATTCCTCAGCAGAACTAAAAGCTTGATTTTTAAAATGCTTCCATTATTCATTTTTCAGTTGAATTATCAGATGGCTCAGTGAAGTTACTTAAAAATTGTGTGTGGTGAAAAACAAATGATGCAAAGAACCTTGGAAAAAATGCACAAGTCATGATCTATTCAAGCATTTTACCATTTAAGGGGGATATTTTCACTTGAGCCATGGGTAATTTAAGAAGATTCCTCTAAGTTTACATGAAAGTGGAAAATGAGGAAATACAAGAATGAAACCTGTCATTAAACCAGTGGGGTTCCTCCCCCCCCCCCCCCCAGTTATGAACTCTTCCTCCCGTTGGATCCTTGACTCATTCCGTCTGGAAGATGGATTGAATTGGATTGTTGTTCAGGATTTTATCTTTCGAATTCATTCTGTAAATGCTTGTGTTACAGCAGTCTAAATCCCATGCTGAGTAGAATTATTACTCTGTTAATAAACTCGATAGGTGCTTTTCACTCTCAGCCTGTACATTTCCCAAGCATTCACGTATTATTTCTTGCATCACTCTGTAAATTAAAAGGCTTGTGTTGGTCTTTTGTTTTATTGCTGAGCCACAGAGGCTGTAAACTTAAGAAGTATCTCCTGTCATAACTTTCCAACAGAGTTTTGTTAGATGTTCAGGTGTTACAGACACAGTTTATGTTGGCTTAAGTCGCTGTTGTGCTCCCTCGCTCAGAAAAATGAGAGGAAGATGAAGAGGTTAACGTGAAAAAATCTGTGATTTCTCCAGCAATGTATATGAACAAGACACAGACAGAATTAACTTCTTGGGGGGTCCATATAGCTGCCTTATAACCCAGAGATTTCCCGTTGATGTCTGCAGTTCTGTTTATTTTCTTGTAAAACATCATTTAACTTCTGCAACAACTAAGGTATGGACAATTTTTCTTCCTGGTGCCTCAGCTGATTACTGTTTACCCAGGGGATTTAGTTTGATGGAAGCAAACTTTAGTTTGATGGAAATGAAATTACAGTGGAAACCAGATTACTCTGAAAATCCCGAATTATGTAGGAGAAAAATGACAAATTGAGCCTTTGACAAATTTAGAAAGCATATTCTCTCTGTCTCTCTCACACAGACACAAAATTTTGTTATATGAAAATTTCTTCTGCTGAAAAGTACCAAGATGTTGACTGTCACAGTGGATACAGCTGTTTTGTACTCAGTTACTTATACTCTGTTGTCTCTAATTCCATTTTTTTTGACCTGAATTTTCAGATATTTGAATCGTGCAGTCTTGTTACAGTTTCATAACTTTGGCTTCTTTTTTTTTTTTTTTTTTGTCAGCAGAAGTAAATTTTTTGCCAGCCTTTGTGTTTTACATCATCTGCATTACCTGCTGTAGCTTTGTCACTGATTTATATACTTGAGGTCAGATTATTCAAAGTGTTACTGCTAAGTTAATTTTTCTGACTCACTGTGATCTGTTAAGTATTCCACGGGCTTTATCATAATTTCCAGGGCAAAGACAGTTTTTTGCCTTCACCTTCTTAGACTTCTCTCACTTAGCCTTATTTGCTCTGGCTACTTAATATTTCTTCCGTGACTGAACTTGTGCTGTTCATGAACTGACATTCCTGCCATTTATCATATACTAAACAGCCTTCTTTGTGTGCATTTTCCTGCGATATCCATTATGCTTGAGAAAAATTTTGGTCTTTATGACACTTCGGTGTTGTCAAGACTCATCTCTGCTCTAATGTATGTGAACCTTGGTTGCTATCACAGCTAAATATGTGCTAACTATAATTACCCATATTCTGTTTCCTTCCTTTTTCCTTCTCTTTCAGCATGTATTTCATGATAGATTTGCACTGATACTAAAAGAGTTGGTTCTGTCCATGGTTATGTACTCTTCCTGCTTCTCATGCCATTGTTAGTGTTCATCTGGCATGTGATGCATCTGAAAACTAAAATTATTTTCATTCCTTTCCCCCAGTTACCTTTCAGCCAGATTGGCTTCTTGATCTGGCTGACTACGTAGTGAAGCAAGGGCTAATACTAGTGGCGAGAAGGTGGTTAGGATGAAAGCGAGCAAGATCACCCTCCTCTTCTTGTGACAGTGGAGACTTACCTGGTTTCAAACAGACTGTGAAGCTGTACCTTCAGCTAAGGCTTGTCCACAGGCAGAAATACAATGAAACTTCTGTTCTAAAATTTATCAGGATGTAATACTTTTACTGGGGAATAAGATTGCTGTTTCTCACTGAGATTCCAATGATGGAAGCAGAAAAGATCCATGTACAGGCTGTGGTGGCAAAACTACCTTATGAGAGTTCTGTCGCTGTCACTTTGTGCTAGTTTAAGCACTGTCTCCCAGAAGAACAGTTAAGGTATTCCCCTTGTCTGTCTTGGACTGTTGGATTCAGCTGAAAACTGGTATCTTTATAGTCCATTCTGTGTACTGAAGGGAGGTGCTTTTAAGCAAGGAGTGTTGTGGGATTTAGCAGTTAACCATTTTCAGTGCAGGGAGATTAGTAGTAATGTGTGTTTTGGATTTTTTTTTTTTTTTGACGGGGGTGTGGTGGGTTGTTTTGGGTTTTTTTGAATGACTTTTTGGTTTTCAGGCAGAGCTGTAATGAGTTTTTAAACACATCCTCAGTCCTTAGGATGTGGTAGTAGTTGATCATTATCTCCTGCATTTCTCAGTAAAGAAAGTTATGACATGCTTTTTGATAGGTTTTCTAGATAAAGGAATATTAAGTTTCTGGGACAGTGGAGTCACTTTTTGGTTCTGGGGGGGGAGCGGGTGTAGTGGAAATAATTCTCCTGTTTCCAGCCCTGCTTTGTTTTTAATACACTTTCTAGGGGCTTCCTTGCTTGTTCCTATCCAACTTCCTCTGCTATTTACCTTCTTGCATTTATATCAAACTACAGCCTTCATTGTGTTGGCAGAAGGAACATTAAGACAGAAGACAAAACTGCTGTTCTTGTTGCCGCTTCTTATTTCCCTGCAGAGAGGCCAGGATTTTTAAGGGGAGTTGTTATACACGTTCTCTGGAGCAGAGAGATCGTTTTCGGTGATTTCTTGAGCATACAGTCTGCTTAGGCAGATGGCTTGTATGAGTTTATTTGGAATGGAGCACGTTTAAGGCAGACAGTCTTAAAAAAAAATTAGCTATCAGTTTATAACAGCTCTAGTGAGCTTGTGCAAGCTTGATTTTTTCAGAGCAAGGGTTTTCTGACTGAAATGGTTGTAAGGCAACAGGAAATGGCAAAACGTTTACTTGCAGGTAGCTAGCATGGAACTGTACAAAAATCTCCAAGCTGAGTTAGGCAGTTGGTACATTGAAAACTAGTTGGAAGTTTGGCTAAGTTTTTTAAGCAGTTACGAAGAAGCTTATTGAAACATGAATTTTAATGCTGATATCACTTTCTTTTGTATTTGAGACATTTTAAATTATGCTTGATGATGATGATGATGATGATGGTAGTGTTTGAGTTCCTGTGCTTAGTTTGTGCTTTCTGATCGAATGTTACATGAAAAGCAGAATTTAAAAAAAAGGGGGGGGGGGAGAATTAAAGCTAGTACAGTAATGGGAATACTTAGATTATTTGAATTTAAAGCATTTCAAAATACCTAGGTATTTCACAAAGTTAATTTTGTCATGATTCAAGGATGTAAAATGCTTCCAACTTAATATCTGTTTTAGATGTTGTACCATGCTTTAATTTTTGCAGTTAACCAAGAGTAGGTTGTGTTAATTTTATACTTTGAGGGAAAATTTCTGTAATATGTTGATAATGTCACAGAATATTAGGAGTATAGACTAATAATAATAATTATTATTAGTTAATTAGTTAATGAAATAATAATTTTCTTTAGTGTAACGTTTAACATAGTTTAGAGAAGCCCTTAAATTCTCCATAGAAAACATGAAGGGAGTCAGAAGGGGCTAGCCTGGTTTTTGCAGGCTAACTTTAAATTTCACTTTTCTAACAGAAGCTTTACAGTATAATTGTGGTAGTGGCATTGGGTACTTCACGCTATGGTGATATGTCAGGTGCTGTGTATAAGCATGATTTAACAAAGAGTAGCGTGCAAGTAAAATGTAGAAATAACATTGTAGTAATATCCATAATTCATTGACTGAATGGCTTTATACAACATTTCAAATATTTATAGTGCTGAGTTTCACAAAGCCTTAAGTGGAGTATACTATAAATAATTTCATGTTTTAAAGCCCCACGTGGAATGAACCTGGAAGATGCCATTATGCTGCCCTTCAAATACTTGAGAAAGAATGAAGGTAGCAAAAGCCATTCAGCTTCTACCAGTAACCTGGTACAATGTACGAACCTCATCAGAAATAACAGAAGCCACAATGTATTTATGTATCTCAGGGGGAAACCAAGGCTAGGGATGCCACTGAACATGAGAAATGATGATTTGGACATTTGTACGGTTCGGCAGGGTCTTCCAAGGATGGAACATTAAAGTGTTACTTCCTTTTTTGCTCTGTTCCCCAGGAAGAATTGAAGTTGTTCAAAGGGAGCGTTTTTGTTTAAACTTTTTTCATTAAGTTTTTAGATTTTTGTCTGCAGTTAATGTTACCTGTAATCCTTAGGCAGTTGGACTAGATGATCACTCTAGGTCCCTTACAGCTGAAAAAATAATTCTGTTCTTAAACATTTTGTTCATTGGAGGAGGAGGTGGATAGTTTTAGCTTCATCAAGCCTGCCTACAAAATTGTGCTAAAAAAATCTGAGATTTCTTTGTGAGCCCTGCAGCAAAAAAAGAACACAGCTTCCAAGGAAGTTTCAAAGGTCAGCAGAGCTAGAGGATAAAGGTTCTTAACAATTATTAAGGGTTTGAGCCCAACTCCCAAAAAGAATTGGGATATTTTGTGGCTGCTTTTTGGAATTTACAAAACTCATGTTCTTCTCTAGTTAACCTCAGGACCTGATTTACAGAGAAATTGTAGAATCTAATGCAACCTAAAATAACAATAAAAAATTCCTGCATAAGTTGCAGAACTAAGGTTCTGGATATGTATTAGTGGTTTCACTGCTACCCTCACAATATCAGATACAAAACCCAAAGCTTTTATGAAGGTAAAAGTCTAAGGATTTGATGATGTAAGAAAGGAGTATCTGTTCCTAAAGATGGAATTGAAGGAGCTTCTGAAGTGGTTAAGAAACTGGATTTTGCAGTTTGGAGGAAAAATCTGTGTAGATGCATCAACATTTGTTTATTTTTGTCAACCCGAATGTGAGTATTACAGACTTCTTATGGCAAATCTGAACAAAACTAAAAAAACCCAGTCTTCCCTGTGAAATGATGTAATGTCCAAACACAGACGGAATCAAGTAGGCTTAAGGTACTGCGAAGTATAGTATTGATGACATTCGTCTCACAAAGATGAAACAGAAGTGAGACTGGCAGCTTTTTACAAACAAAATTTGTGGCCTTGTTTTAATTTGCTTTAGTACTTCAAAGATGGGTACTGCTCAACACAAAACCATAAATGTAATAGACCATTTTCTTATGTTAGCAGAGTTGTGTAACAGGTTACATGTTAACAAAATCAGATTTGATTTTTTTTGTTTTAACATTACCTGGTAGCTAGTACACTTCTTGGGTTGTGTGAATTGACTTTCTTGCTGAGTTCTTGCTTTGAAGAAAACTAGACTTTGGTAAAAATGGTGTTTACTGCTCTTTCTCTGGCCTGATTGAAATCCTTTTTAAGAGCCTTTTGCTGAGTGGTTTTTTTGGCTTTGTTTTTTATTGTTGAAGACTTACCAGTATTCTTTCCTGTGCATAGCTGGTAGTAATTTTTTTTACACCCTACTATTACTGCTTTTGTTGCAAACCTGTTAAACCTAGACCTTCCTCCCCATTTAGTTCTGTATTTTGTCTATTATTTTGTATCTGCTGTCTGCTTTAATTTCCAACACAAAACCATAACAATGTCACTTAGGTACTTAGTTCCTCATATGTTGGAAGATCAGTTCCTAACCCCTTTCAGTGGGAGAATTGCAATGGATGGAAATACTGCTTCATTGTTACCCCGTGTTCTGGGAATGCATTCAGCCTCCTCCCTTCTCGCTTGCTATGAAAAATAGTGTTACCAAATATATTACTCCTTATCATTTATGCTTTTAAAGTTATGTTTAAAGATGGTTTCTGTGTATGGACATTATTTTTAATTGAAAGTGTAGCTATGTATAGTTGGTAGTGGTATCAGCTGGTCTTCTTAGCTCTGTGTGTGATTTCAAACAGCCAAGAAATGTTTTCTTGCATGACTAGCCGAAGATTTGCAAAACATGCATTTTAGATGTATTGGTTCTGTTCTTGAAGTCTACTGCTTAAAAGCTCTTAGCATGAAATAATATCTTAATATCTTTATAACTTTGGGTTTCAGAACTGAAAAGGAAATATTGTGTCATGTGTAGAAAATTGTGTACCTCTTCTCAAAAGGTGTGAGGAAAAGGCAGGTCCTTGCTGCTTTTTCTGATTTTGTTTACGTGATTGATTGCCAATCATTGCTTTTTTGAAAAGAAAATGTCAGTTACAAATATAGTTCATATAGTACTTGCCTGCTGCCTTCTCAGTTCTTTTCCTCCTTTGACAGGCCCAAAAGTTGAGGAGACAAGAAATAGCAGTCTTAAAAGGACATCTTTATTCCCTTACTGGAAGGTAATAAGATAAATGGCAGTTGGAAACCCCAGAACAACTAGGCTGCCTTGGAAGTGGATGGTCTCTGGTGTTCTGTCCTGTGGCCAGTCTTGTAATGGGTTCAGATACTTGATTCAGCATGTTGCACTCTCGTCTCGCTGTGGCGGTTAATTGGTGTGTGGATATGTTTGTTGCTGCTTTTTTTTTTTTCCTAGATGTAAAAGGCTGTAATTCACAAGTTTCTTATCAGTTCTGCGGCCAAAATTATGTGCTCCTGTTAAAAAGACAACAGTTGTGAGATGTATTCTTGCTACAAACATGCAATTGTGGTGTTCACATGCAGTTGCTTTTCTAGAATAATCATGCTTCTACTCATGTTTCCCAAGATACACAAAGTTTTCTGTATGTCCTTTTTTCCTAGGTGAATGACCTGACACTTCCCTATGTTAGTGCACATTTTACTGTGCCAAGCTTATCAGATGATCCAGATTACTCTGTGACATGTTCCCATTGTTTATCACCCCATTAGTTTGTGTGCCATGTGCAAAATTTATTAATAATGTCATAGTTTTGTCTATGTTATTGGTAATATTGAATAGTATGGGATTGAGAATTGATATGTGAAGGATTTGGCTAGGAAAGTTGTCCCTGTTGGTTAAAATCGAGTTAATAATTCTGGTTTCAAGCAGTGGAGATTATTTTTTTCTTCCCAATCTCTTTTGTTTACTGTAAACTCAATCAGACAAGCATGTAAAAATGTAGTACAGAAATTCAGGTAGTCTCTAACGTCTTTCATGTTTATGATAAAGAAAAGTATTAAATTGATCTTATTTGTTACACTGTAGGAAGTTGCATTAGTGACTATGAGTTTCACTAAAGGGGTTTGTGCCCAGAGGTGGTAGTCTGATTTCTTCTCTCCATTCCCCCTATTCCTCTTCCCCTTCCTTTCTGTGCTATGTTGGACTATATCCTGTTTTTCAAGATCTAGTGGAAGTTATATCTGTAGATTTCTTTGGATTCTTGACCATATCAGAGAACTCTTGAGTGCGGCTCATCTGGGTTTTCTGATTTTAAAATAGTTAGCATAAGTTGTTTTAATGTATTACATTATAAATATTGGAAACTGAGATTTTTGTTATGACATTGATGCATCTTTTGTGTTTAGATTCAGAGCAGAAGTATTACTTAATATCATGACAGAAGAGGCTGAGATGTTTAACATTTATTTAATGATTTATATGGTGGTTGCTAGGATGTTTCAAATGTATTAATTGTGAATGATGATTGTGTGTGTGCTAGGAAATACATATTAGCTGAAAAATACGGATAATCAATTAGAATAAATTTGGATACCATGTGTCAAATGAATTGCATGAAGAAAAAAAAATTATTTTGGGATGCATCATTCTGTTTTGTTAATATACTGCAATATGTTTACCCAAAACTAACTTTGGTTTAAGTGCAAGAAAAATGAGATGGTGTTTTCTGCCTGCATTGGTATACAAACCTCTGTGTTCTCCTGAAACGTCTTTAGAGACTCATTCTGCTAGGAAACTGAACCTGTTGCTGTCACTCTCCAGTTGTTTTCTGAACCACTGCTAGATATTGTTATAACTAATAAAAAAGAAAACTTTCAGTGCCAGTACAGAAATATAGTTTACGTCTGTCTGCTCTTATGAACAGTATTAATTGGCAAGAATTGCAGGCTGTATTGTGCACATCCTCATGCAGAGAAAATGTGGAGATGAGTGCTGCTGTGTAAACTTAGGTGTCTGGTCTGTTGGTGTCTTTCAGACTTTGTAATACATCCCATTTTGTACATTCACAAAGCTCTTTGTTCCCCTTTTATAGTGTGCTTCAGCAACTAGTAGGAAGCCATTAGATACCTCAGTGCTCAGAAATCTTTAAATTTCCTCTATTCCCTAGTGCTTTGCTGTAAAAATTCATGTCTTGCTGAGAAAAGCCCTTCATTACTTAAGTGAAATTAAGCCTATATTTTTTTTTGCTACCTGTAATACTGAGAATGTATTTTGATTTTTCCCATTGACTTCTGAGCATCCAATAATACTTCTCTTTGTAGCACAAAGGCAGAGCAGTCAATTTGAGTATGAACTAACATGAAAAGTTAATGATCCCTTTTTTAAATGAAGTAAGATTAAATCTTTTTTAAAAAGTCTAATAGCATAACATCTTGCAATTATTAACATTTGGATTAATGTTTTAAGGAACAAACAGGGTTCTTAAAGTGTTCTGGACAGTGAACTTTGCTGTATAGCTTGGAGAGGTGTAACTATGACAAGCCTTTTAGAACTCGATGAACACCTTGAAGTATTTGATATGGCCATGACCAAACTACAGATTTAATAATCAGAAATAAGGAACCAAGAACATTAATTAGTCTTTGGTGCAAACTTTAGACATGCTATTTTCTTGAAGTAGTGATAAGTAGACATGATATAATATTAATTACTCTATAGATGATAGAGTATTAGCTGCAAATGTGTGTATTCTTTTTAATCTAGAACATTATTTAAATGTAAACATTAAATCATGATTTGTCCTTGCTTATAGTGTTCTACTGCTACCTGTAAAGGGCTGAGGTTGCAGTTGGACCCACAATATCAACTCAATCCGAACTGGCTTTTTTGCCAAGAACACATTTTTTGGGTTGCAGAAGGGTAGCCTCCTGCATAAATAAACTGTAGCATAATTGGAAAAAAGTATAGCATTGTGTTGCTTAGCAGCATGAGCTTGAATCTGACTCTGTCTGAAACAAATGTGCATGCTAAAGTTCTTGGATCTGATTATTTTTTTTTTTAGATTTTAGTTTTGAGGTTGTTTCCTGTTGTAGCTCATTCTTTAATACAAGGTAAAAGGAAGCCTTGCCCACTTCTTTGCATTTTCATTGTGAATTCAAGAAAAGGGCTACATAGTAAGTGAAAGTCATAGATCAAAACATTTCACCAATTTTTAAAATAGATGTTAGCATTTTCCAGATAGAAGTAACTTACCAAGTTTGCTTTTCTTAGGTTATAGTACATGCATTTACCGGTGCTTTTTTAATTTGCTTGACTTCATTCTGTTCTTGGAAAGTCTGGTTTGTTTTACTGGAGTGGCCAAAATTCTCATCTCCCAGCATAAAACCCCACTTAACCTAGCTACTTACCAGTGCCTCAAATATAGTTTCTTAATCACTTGGAAATGTTTAAAACAAGAATTTAAATAATAGAATTGCAGGGGCTGTAGATTTTACGTCCCTCCTCCTTCTGTCACTGAGATATATTGAATATCATTAAGGATATAGTTTCATACCAGTTGAACCAGTGTCACTCCCGCTGAAAACTCCTGAGTGTGAAGGAATGGCCATACTGGGTGAGAGGCCCAGTCTTGCTCAGCGCTCTGTCCATGACAGCAGCCTGAAACGTGTGCCTAGAGAAAAGCATGGCAGCAAGGCCACAGCTCACTGAAGGGATCGTGGTTAATCGTCCTAACACTTGCTGGTTTTGTACCTAAGGCATTGACTGCTTGCTTTCTTGGTGCTGTATGTTTGGCATTCTTGGCTCTTTACTGTGCCATGAGCAAAACACTCCTCCTTCAGAACAGGAACTGAAATTGACGTTTATGTTTGGTAGCCGGAACTAAGTGTATGATCTGAAGACCTGACCTCTTGTTACGTTATCTGGGGAAAAAGCATCATGTACCTTAAGTAACCAGTGGTACGCTATCTAACCGTTAAATGCCCCAAGCATTATTGGCAAGTGAATGTCTTTTAGAGAAAGATACCTGTTGCTGCTGTCCAGTTCCCTTGCAGGGCCTGACCTTCATCAATTATTGCCTTGAATTAAGGTAGTCCTTTGAGTGGTGTAAAGGATTTCCTTGTTTTTTTTTTAAGTCTTTTGGGAAATTATTCCATGTGGAAACAAGAAATTAGTATGATTTGAATGTGTCGGTTTTGTTGCCTTGATGTGTGGGGCCAAATACTGGCTTCTCAGCCTTAGCTTAAACACAGTTTGCTTTGGTTAGAATTTCTTGGGCTCCAAGCTTGGCATTTCAGTGAGAATTTTATATCACGACTGATACACCTTTGATGGAAGGGGGTCAGCTTTAGCCAGAGAAGCCCGAGGAGAGACTTGACTTCTAATCACCTGAAAAGGGAGTCTGAGAACCATAAACTTAGGCTACCTGTTACACCTGAAAACAGTTAAATGTAGTCAGATTCTGCTCTTCAATCAGTATGTCTCAAGTCCGGTTACATGAGAAAACAGTACTACTGTCCAGTTTTCTGTTTGGAAATTTTTTTTTTTTTTAAGATGAAATAATCCACATGGTTTTGCTGTAACAGAGCTATGTTAAATAAAAAAAAATGCTCTTTGTATCATTAACCCTTCTATGTCTAGTTGTGTGGTTTGGGGTTTGTTTTTTGGTTTTGGCGTGGTTTTTTTTTTTAATAGTGATGGGAGAAATACTGCATTCTCTATCCCTGTTCTTGAATTATGCCACATATATGCGTATTTTAGTTCTCTTAACACAGGGTGTAAATATGGCATTTTCATGTCTTTGAGGTTGTTGAACTTTGTTTTCCCCAAATCTCATTCACATAAAGGCTTCAATCTTTGAATGTCCTCAGAACTTTAAATTTTCAACCAGACCTCTGCGTAAGTTCCCCGGTGCTCTAAAGTATGGGCGAAAGACAGTAGGATCAGGCTGTCACACCTGTAAGTCATACAGTGCAGATAATATTCATATTTGTTGCTCAAGGAGGAGGAAACATCAGTGCTTAAAACTAGCATTTTCTGCAGCATTCCTCTACCGTCTCTTCAGCATAGAATGCTGTGTAGCTGGTACGTGGAGATCTGAATGCATTTAGATGACTCCTTTGAGACCATATTTACCGGGTTGAGAGTTGTGGTCCCTGCTTTGCCCTTGACCTGACAATAAGCTTTCTTTTGGAAGTTCACTTTCTGTGCTTGCTTAAATTCATGTGAATGGTAGGTGTAGGAGCATCTTGTACGAAGTGAAGTCGCATACCATTAAGTAGATGTAGCTTAGCTACACTTAGTCTCAATGCTAAGCTTTGAAGTTTTAAAAAAAAATAAATTCTGAAAGAGCTGAAGTATGTTTCAGGACATCCCTTTTTATTTTGTCATATGATATTGAGGGCAAATAGAATTGTACGTTTGCATGGATGTTCCCCATGTTCCAGAAGCTTAAGCTGCCAAGCATCTTAATTTCAGATGTATGATGTGGAAAGATCAACAAAAAAGGTTACTTGAAGTAACCTGTTTTTCAATGAGAATAGTTTTAGTTCATAACAATTACTGAAAATCTGTCTTTTACTTGTATCACTTAGAAATTTATTGCTTTGAAATCTGTTGGAGCCTGATGCAGTTGACTAAGTCCCATGCACGCTTGCTTCTTTACTAGGAGAAGGAATCTAAATTAATTGTCTTCGTAATAGAAACTATTTGAAATAACCTTTTCTCTGATTGCTGCTTATCAGGTATTTTTTAGAGATTGAAAGTTAGACACTTCTTGCTCTACTGAATAGTAGCTTAATGACAAGTTTCTCATTAATCGTTGAATACATTTCAATTTTAGTGCATGTCAGTGTTAATGAGCAAATTGCTGGGACCACCAGTTTTCTATTCTGGTTATATAAATAATTTCCTCCTTCCTGAAAGATACCAGGCACAGAGAAGAAAGAAAATGATAAATGTGTGGGGATGTGTATAGATTGTAACTCCTGAATTAGGTCAGTGTTACAGTTTTGGGGGAGGTGTTTCTAGATGAGAAGGCGTTTTGATTGAAATAAAGGAATAGGGTAGAAGGTTAGATTCAAGTGTAGAATTTTTAGACTAGAATCACGTTATAATCCTTGTGATGAGTCAGTATTTATTAGGATTTTAAGAAGGCAGTTCCCAGAATCCGAGATGAAACAAATCTGTGATACCTTTCAACCTAAAGTTTGTATTGCTGCAGTTAAGCTTTTTTGCAGTACAGCACTTATGATGAAAAATCACATTTTCTGTGAGATCCCGTTAAGATAGGAACGTCATTCTATAAATATTTTTTTTTCTTGGCATAGTCGTATGATTTTTAGAAAGCTCTGTTATTACATGTTGAATAGACTAGTATCCTGGCATATATTGTTACCACGCTGCAAAGTAGATTTTGTGGCATATATCCTCAGTTGTGTATAACCAGAAAACTTTAAAGAAAGGAAGAATAGGTCTGTGTCCCTAGATAGGGCTTAGGTAATGCTCATGAATAATAAATTGTATTTTGAGGTCTGCTACTGTCACCTGTCACCTCGCATTTGCTTTTTTCTGAGACTCTCTAAGTAGCTAATTTACGAGACAGGCTGTATATATTGGGGTATTTCAGTTGCTTTTGAGGAGATGATGTTGAGAAACTCGGATGAAAGCTGTTCTAGAAGTCAACTGTATTAGAAAATGATGTATGTTCCTTGATCATTGTGTGCTAAAATGCCATCCTTTGTATTTGCTCTTACATGTTATCCTGTAACAGAGTAATATGTACATATTTGCTTCTTATCTAGCACTTACCCAGGAGCCTATGTCTGATGTTTTTTTCCTGGCCTTTGGAAAGGTGCTTGATTTCTTTCTTCCCCAAACAAAATTGACCTGTTCTGCCACACAGGCACGGGGTTGCTGGCTGTGGAAGCTGAGGTGAGGCTCAGATGTGCAGCTGTGCTGAATGCTTGAGCCTGGAAGCAGAGGCCTCTCCCGGAGGGCAGTGCTTTGCCCAGCGTCCTCTGCGCAGTCTGCTGGTGCTCTGTTGGGATGCTGCTTGCAGCTGGTGGGGTCTTCTAAATGGGGAGCAGGCGGAGGCAAAAAAACAGTAGTTGTCTTTTCCTGGTGTTACTAAAATTACAAGGAGTCAGGTGAAGCAAAAGCTTGACTTATAATTTAGTGGTGAATCAGAGTGACATAAGGCGATGGCAAAAGCATGGCAAATTGGAATTTGCTCAGTTGGCAATCAAAAGCAAATGTCAGCGGGATTCATTTGACCCAGTCTTCCTAGCCTCATACATTGCTTGATTATCAATGGACTAGCTAGTTTGACATATAATAGGCATCTGTCTCCATCTTGACACTGTATCAAAACATCCACTCAAAGCTTTGGGTAAAGGTGATGAATTTTTTTAACATGGCTTAGTGTGCTGAATCCAAAATCAAATATAGTAGAAGTGAGATGTATATAAAAATTTAATATGGAGTCTCCACTGGAATTCAGCCGGACACAGGTAGTTTGAATTGTTTCTGGTGGGCTGTCCATATTCTCAAAACCAAGGTGTTGCTGCATCAGATTACATTTGTTTATAAATAATCAAATTAATTATAAATAGGTGGAAAGGCTATTCTTGAGCTGAGCCAAACTGCCTTGGTGAGTTTTAACTCTAAAAAATTGAAATTGAATAGTCTGAATTAAAGAGGTGATAGGAATTCGAAATTTCATGGTTAATCAGTTCTAGAGAGATGAAAGCAAGTAGTGTGTTCTCTGTGGGCATGCAGTTTGATATTTTCTCTAAAACATAAATGGTTAAATCAGTGGCTGAAAACAGGACTGGTAAATTACTCTAGTACTGTTTAAAATGCATAAACTGGATGATGATTTGTGCTTACAAAAACATGTTTGTATACTCTGTAATTAGAAGGAAAATACCTGAACAAGGATATCCTTGCAGTTTAGAATGTGCAGATACTACAAGAAGCAATTGGACCATTTATTGGAGATGGGGTGTTTTTAGTTAGCTGCAGCATAACTTGAAGTTGCTTTTGTATCTCTGAGGACATCACACAGATGGGGGGGAGACTTGATGAACTCACTTAAGAAGTCGGCCTTGTCTTATGCACATGGCCAAGCCAAGTGGACTTCTCTGGAGGCCTGGAAACACACTTTCCTGGGAATGCAATTTAAGTAATATGCATAGAGTACCCTGATTAGAGTCGTAAGCAAACCGTCTCTAAATAAGAGGAAGAAAAAGATATGTTAGTCCTTTATGTAAATGTTCTGTATTTACTAGTGCCTACAAAATTCTGTATATTTTCATTACACAGATTTTGTTTCACTCTGAATTTACAAGATTTTGAGTAAGTTAGTTATTTCAGTAGTAGTTTTCTTGTATCTACTTGTTAAATTATGTCACTCGCCTTGAGCAGAAAGGAATTTACAAGAATGCTTTGCCCAGACCCTTCAGCGAAGCACAGAGGCAAAATCTGAGGGTAAGGCCACACTAGTGTAAGTCAGTCTAACAGGAGAGCTGCAGTTTTGTCCCGGCTCCCTGGCTGGCATTAGGATGAGTACTCTCTGGCCTTGAGGTACACTAGTTCAGGTAATTAAAGAAACTGAAAATTAATCAGTCTTTGTAAGGTGGGGGGGGGGGGGGGGCGGTGTTGTTGTTTCCTTTAGTACTCTGAAGTGACTCACTTCGTGATAGTTCAGCCAGAAGCATTAGAATAAGAAAGAAGAGATTGAAGCAGCTTGCACTTGATGTAAGTTATTGTGGAACTACAGCTGACAGTGGTCGCTTCTTTCTGCAGTTTAAGCCAACCTAGACCGGGATTGCTGCTGAAAGGAGCTGTTTAACCCTTTTTTCCTGCTTCTTAGCTACCTCACTCAGTGTGCCAGCACAAGTTTTTGTGTGGTGGTATTGTGAGCCAGACTTGTTAAGGAAGAATGGTGGTGATTAAGGAAGGTTTATTGTGGTGGTAGTTGGTTTAGGGCTTTTGAAAAGCACAGTGTATGTTGGCAGAAGTTTGATTTCATTGGTTTATGCAAGTACCTAGAAGCCTCAATCAGGTAGTGCAGGGAAACTGACTGCATTGAACTGCAGTAGACTGCAGTGTGCGTGTGTGTGTGTATATGTGTGTGTGTATATATATATATGCATGTGTGTGTATGTGTATATATGGCAGGAAACTTAGTCTTGCTAATACTTTCTACCTAGTGATCTTTCTAAACATCAATAGAAAATAATTAAATATTCAGGAGGGCATTTAAAAAAGAGCACCAGTTAAAATAAGTTAATTTTTAAAATTGCATTTAAAAAATTAGTTTCTTCCTAAAGAAAATTTGAATTGGTAATGCCTTTGTTCTGGACTTAGCAGGCTTACTAAGCCCTATGAATATGAATTCTGAAGGGTGGGGATAGCTTACCATTGACTGTATTCAGAGAATATAGCTTTGTTCAAAAGTGAACATTATTTTAATGACAATATTAGAGATCTCTAACTTTGTTGGTGCTGTTAATATTGAAGCCTGGGCAGGGGAGGAATAGTGTATTCAATCAAAATCTCTATTGTATATGTAGCGGCTTGCAAATTTGCACAATTTAGGAAAGGATTTTAAAGTATCTTGGAGAAAGATAACAGCATTGAAAATTAATTTGAGATGAGATGTCATAATAAAACACAAATATGCATAGTGTTGCAGCAGAAATTTCACTCTAACTTGTTAACTTGAAGCTTTTGCTGATTGAATAGGGAACTTAGCACTGCCAAACGAATCTTGCTGAAAGCTCATACAATTCTTTCTACCACCCTACTTGGCTTTTGAACTTTCTGAGTACTGTTGTTGATTTACGTGGTGCTTGGAAGTCTGAGTTGCTCTGGAAAATTACGTTTCGTCTTCCGTGGTTATACGGTGCCCTGTGGTATGGAGTGGAATTGCTGTTATAACTTAATGCAACTTTTTATTTCTGTGTTTGACACAATGAAGTTGAAATACGTAGTGATTATTGAACTGTTGGTATATCATTATTACAAGATCAACCAATAAACCTGATGTCAGAATTTTTTTCATATAATCCACTGAAATACTTGGTGGGGACATGATGGGCTTTGTAATAGGCCTGAAAGGCCAGTGGACTCAGGCTTTCATAGGCACGTGCTGGAAGGAGGGAATACAGGTCCAATGCCCTGGAATACAGGTCCAATGGGTAAATACTGATGCTAATAGAAGAAGTTTGGCTGCAGGGTCTCTATTAGTCTTAGGCTGTGGTAGAATCAATTGCTAACTCCTTCTCAGACATCTGCAGTTAGCGTCAGGAGAAGCGTATTGGAAAAGATGGCAAATTTGGCTGTTCATGCTCTTAACCAGATCCTTGATCGGCACCTTGGGTTCAAATTGAAAATCTACTTTAGCAATTCAAGCACAACAGAGTCAGAGTAAACGGCTGCATTTTGGATGTGTGTCGGTTTCTCAGTGGTGTAGAGGTAATTATCAGTGTAATTTTTACTTAGAACATTAAAATCATGTTAAATATTTCAAATGTTACCTTCTTCTGATGTCAGTTGTACTTAACAAAAAGAAATACTAAGTCTAAAATAAAAGATTCTTTATAGCAGTGTATTTGGTTTTGCAGTGTTCTTTTCCAAGTATGGATTGCTTTTATATGCATGTGTCAATACAGCATATTGTCTTTTTTTTTTTTTTTCCCCCAGGTTGTGCAATGGTCTCTGCAAGATGGCATGTTCTTGAGTTGGAGCTTTCTAAGGCAAGCATATGCTGGTACTTCAGCTTTACTAAGTGGACTATAATTTCTTCTCTCACAACAACTACATAAGCAGACAAAATTGCAAAGATCTGCCCTGTGTCGAGTATGACAGCCACGACTCGTGGCTCTCCTGTAGGAGGGAATGATAGCCAGGGCCAGGCTCCTGATGGACAGTCCCAGCCTCCCCTCCAGCAGAATCAGGTATGATATTAACAATCAAGTTGTCTAAAAATAAAGGGGTTAGTTCTTTAGAAATAGTGTTTCTGCATTATTTGAATTTGTATGTTCCTAGAGATATCTAGTTATGTTAGATTTTTTTTTGTGTGTGTCTGGAAGTACAAAAAGATTTTGAGGGATGAAGGCAGTGCTATTGACAAAGTAGACACAGTTAGGGAGCACTGCGTTGCAAACGATGCTCCCTTTTCAGGCAGTGGCATAGTTCTTTCAAGCATATGTATTTCGGATAAGAAGCCATCTTGGGATAATATCAGAAGGTTCCTCAGAACTGCGTTGTAGACTTAACCTGCCACAGACAGGTAAAACTACTCTTCTGAGTTCAGTTTATGTTCAGTTCTGCAAGAGCACTTTTTGGATAAAACAGCTTACAAGCAGTATCAGCTCTTCTAAGAGCAGCTTCAGCTAGGTCTCCATTCATTGTACTAGACTGCTTGAACAGCGTAGCATGTTTCTGTTGAACAGGTTATCCTGCTTTCAAAGGACAAGCAAAAACTTTCAAATACTACATCATAATGTGATAATTCTTTTTTGTTGGGGGAAAAATGCCAGAAAAGATGCTTTTAAACAGCGTGGCCAAAGCCATTTAAAAGAAAAGCCACACTTCGTCATTTAATTCAGTATGAAGATGATATTTCTCTAATACCATAAGGTTTAATGGTTGTTACTTCCTGAGAATGAATTGTTCTTTGGAACATGTGTGGTGGGCTGACCCTGGCTGCCAGGTAAGCTCCCACCCCATCACTCACTCCCTCCACCTCAGTGGGATGGGGGAGAGAATTGGAAGGGAAAAGTAAGAAATTGTATGGGTTGAGATAAAGACAGTTTAATAAGTGAAGGGGGGGGGGGGAACAAGTGATGCAAACACAGTCACTCACCACCAGCTGATGGATGCCCAGCTAGTCCCCAAGCAACAGCTACCTTAGCAAAAACCTCCCCCCTGTTTTATTGCTGAGCATGGCACTATATGGTATGGAGTATCTCTTTGGTTAGTTCAGGTCAGCTTAGTTCAGGTCAGCTGTCCCAGCTGTGATCCCTCCCAGCCTCTTGCCTACCCCCAGCCTACTTACTGCGGGGGGGCAAAGTGAGAAACACAAGACCTTGAATCTGTGCAAGCACTGTTCAGCAAGAAGCCAAAACACTGGTGTGTTATCAATACAGTTTTGGTCACAAATCCAAAACCCAACACCATACAGGCTGCTGTGAAGAAAATTAACTCCATGCCAACCAGACACAGTACAACATGTGAAAAAGATTCTTGAGGTTTTGGTCCTCCCTTGTCCTCCTAAATCTTGCTGTTCTGACTTGAATCTTTATTATTGCCGATTCATACTATTTCTATATACAAATAAGTATGCATCTACAACCAGGGGAGGTGCCCTGCTGGACCTGCTGTTCACAGACAGAGAAGGCCTGGTGGGTGATGTGGTGGTCGGAGGCTGTCTTGGGCTCAGCGACCATGAAATGATAGAGTTTTTGATTCTTGGAGAATTAAGGAAGTGGGTCACCAAAACCGCTACCCTAAATTTTAGAAGGGCAGACTTTGGATTGTTTAGGAGTCTGGTTAACAGAGTCCCTTGGGAGGCAGTCCCAAAGGGCAAAGGAGTCCAGGAAGGCTGGGTGTTATTCAAGAAGGAAATCTTAAAGGCACAGGAGCAGGCCGTCCCCATGTGCTGTAAGTCGAGCAGGTGGGGGAGAAGACCGGCCTGGCTGAACAGAGAGCTTTGGCTGGAACTCAGGAAAAAAAGGAGAGCTTGCCACCTTTGGAAGAAGGGGCAGGCCGCTCAGGAGGATTACAAGGATGTTGTGAGGTTATGCAGGGAAAAGATTAGAAAGGTGAAGGCTCAGCTAGAACTTAAACTGGCCACCGCCGTTAAAGATAACAAAAAATGTTTTTACAAATATATCAGCGACATGAAGGAGGGCCAAGGAGAATCTCCCTCCTTTGTTGGGTGCGGAGGGAAACATTGCCACGAAGGATGAGGAGAAGGCTGAGGTACTTAATGCCTTCTTTGCCTCAGTCTTTAATAGTGAGACTGGTCATCCTCGGGGTTTTCAGGCCTCTGAGCTGGCAGATGGAGATAGGAAGCAGAATGAAGCCCCAGTCGTCGAAGAGGTGGCAGTCACCGACCTGCTTTTCCACCTGGATGCGCACAAGTCCATGGGGCCAGACGGGATCCACCCGAGGATACTGAGGGAGCTGGCAGAGGAGCTTGCCAAGCCACTCTCCGTAATTTATCAGCAGTCGTGGTCAACCGGGGAGGTTCCAGGTGACTGAAAGTTAGCAAATGTGACGCCCCTCTACAAGAAGGGTCGGAAGGAGGATCCGGGGAACTACAGGCCTGTCAGCCTGACCTCGGTGCCGGGAAGGGTCATGGAGCAGATCATACTGAGTGACATTACATGGCACATGTGGGACAACCAGGGGATCAGGCTCAGTCAGCACGGGTTTGGGAAAGGCAGGTCCTGCTTCACTAACCTGGTCTCCTTCTACGACAAGGTGACCCGCTGAGTGGATGAGGGGAAGGCTGTGGATGTTGTCTACTTGGACTTCAGTAAGGCCTTTGACACAGTCTCCCACAGGAGAAGCTGGCTGCTCACGGCTTGGATAAGTGCATTCTCCCCTGGGTTAAAAACTGGCTGGACAGCCGAGCCCAGAGAGTGGTGGGGAATGGAGTCTGGCTGGTCCTGTTCAATATCTTCATTGATGATCTGGATGAGGGGATTGAGTGCACCCTCAGTAAGTTTGCAGATGACACCGAGTTGGGTGGAAGTGTCGATCTGCTGCAGGGTAGGAAGGCCCTACAGAGGGACCTGGGCAGGCTGGATCGGTGGGCCAGGGCCAACTGTATGAGATTCGACAAGGCCAAGTGCCGGGTCCTGTACTTGGGTCACAACAACCCCATGCAACGCTACAGGCTGGGGGAGGAGTGGCTGGAGAGCTGCCTGGTGGAAAAGGAGGTGTTGGTTGACAGCCGCCTGAACATGAGCCAGCAGTGTGCTCAGGTGGCCAAGAGGGCCAATAGCATCCTGGCTTGTATCAGGAATAGTGTGGCCAGCAGGACCAGGGAGGTGATCGTCCCCCTGTACTCGGCATTGGTGAGGCCACACCTCGAGTACTGTGTTCAGTTTTGGGCCCCTCACTACAAGAAGGACATTGAGGTGCTGGAGCGTGTCCAAAGAAGGGCAACGAAGCTGGTGAAGGGTCTAGAGCACAAGTCTTAAGAGGAGCGGCTGAGGGAGCTGGGGTTGTTTAGCCTGGAGAAAAGGAGGCTGAGGGGAGACCCTATTGCTCTCTACAACTACCTAAAAGGAGGTTGTAGCGAGGTGGGTTATAGGTGGTTGTCCTATAACAAGCAATAGGACGAGAGGAAACAGCCTCAAGCTGCACCAGGGGAAGTTTAGGTTGGATATTGGACAAAACTTCTTCACCAAAAAGACAGTCAGGCACTGGAACAGGCTGCCCAGGGAAGTGGTTGAGTCCCTCTCCCTGGAGGTATTTGAGATGTGTAGATGTGGTGCTTAGGGACATGGTTTAGTGGTGGACTTGGCAGTGCTAGGTTAATGGTTGGACTCGATGATCTTTTCCAACCTTAACGATTCTATGATTCTATGAAAATGCATTGTATTTTGCATGGCCTGTCAAAATGGGCTTGACTAATCGTGTTCTCAGAGGTTGGTTAGTAGCCAGCTGTAGTAGTGTGTTACTCATTTTTAGCAAACTTTTTTAGAAAATGTTTTCCATGATTGTTTTCTTCTGTGCTGTTGCTGAAGTTTGTCTTTCTACCTGAAATAGTCATCTTTTCTGCAGAAGATTTGTAAAAACTGGAGCACCCCTATAGTCTTCATTTTCATCTTCTAGACAGGTGGTCTGCTGAAAGTGGTAGTCTGTTACAAAAAAACCCACTTTCCTCACTGGGAAGGCAGCTTCATTTTTAAACTGTTGAGATGGAAAACATGTAGCACATTTTATGCTCTAGTTTTTGTTAATAAATCTGAAATCAAATGATTTTATTATATTTTATGATGACAGGTACTTACTTCAAGTGATTCTTTGAAACACAGTGTGAAGGAAAAATGCCAACGTAAGTGGCACGTAAGTGCAGGCAGTATTTAAAGTATTTTGCATACCAATTTTAGACTTCTTCACCTGATTCTTCCAATGAGAACTCCCCAGCTACCCCGCCTGATGAGCAGGGCCAAGGAGATGCTCCACCCCAGCTTGAAGATGAGGAGCCTGCATTTCCACACACAGACCTGGCAAAGCTGGATGACATGATCAACAGGTATTTTCACACTTTTTTCAGAGGGTGTAGATTATTTGTGCAAATATCTTGATAGTGGAATTGGGATTCTTGCATCTTTGTTTCACTGGATTTCTTGAAATACTTTTTTTATTGGATTAGAGTTGTAAAGAGAAAGAGGCTCAAATCAGAGTTTTGTTTTTGTTTTTTAAGTGGAGTGCTCATCAGGACCTCTAAAAATTTATATTCTTACCCCATATTAAAAGCATTACAAAGGGGCAAGGATTCTTTATTTTTAAGAAGCACAATTGAAATACAGGTGGGTTTGTTTTGTTTTTGAATATAGGCCTCGATGGGTTGTTCCTGTATTGCCGAAAGGGGAATTAGAAGTTCTTCTAGAAGCTGCTATCGACCTAAGTAAAAAAGGTAAGCTGAAAAGACAATTAATGATTATTGGGCCAGTGTGTAAAGTCTTTTCTTGTGCTTTTGAATCCGTGGTGGAGGCTTAAAAACTCTTAATTATTTCTGTTACAGCCCTGGTCCTGAAGATTGTGTCAGAGTGGTATGCAGAATCTTTGTAGATCAGAAATTTTGGAAAGCCATGAATGTAGTTAGAAATTAGGTGCCTTAGCACGAGTAGGGAAATCGAATAAGCTCACAGCAATAAAAATCTTGTCATTCCCGTCCTACCTGTTTTCTGTATTCACTTTGATATCAGTCCTAGTGGGTTTGGTCGTTATAGCAGATACGAAGAATACCAGTTTTTTTAGAAATAAGTTACTAATCTACCTTTCCAAGTGCCTTGCCATAAATCTTTGTTCAAATCTGGCACATATGTACTTTTGAGGATATTAAAGTTATAATTTGAAACAGCATGACTTAGACTAATAATTCTACCATATTGCTTGCTGTGTCTGACTTGGTTGGAAGTAGGAGGGTTCCGCATCAGGACTCTGTATGTGTTTTCTAAATTGTACTAGTCAGATTGGCAAGTTTGTCATGTGTTCTGGAAAGTTCTGTTCTCCTGGAAAGTTGCTTTGGTCTCCTGTTGTGGTCAGTATTTGTTGCTCCAGTATTTGAGTAATACCAGAAGTCAGATCAAAGTACTTTTCTAGGAGATCTACACTTACCAGCTAGTTGTGTTTTAAATATAGTGATGTACAAAGTGCCTGTTCCGTACTTTTGCATAGCTGGGCCAGGACGACTTCATTTCCGTGTTAATAAAGGTTATTCTTATATATTCTTATATATTGTAAAGGCAGTTTTAAGAATAAAAAGCTGATTGTGCTCATGATATTCTGGGTTATCTAGATTGTTTTCTCTAAGTCTTTTTTGCTTTGGAGCACTCTGGAGAAACAAAAGTTAGGGTGCACCCTTGTGATCCAAAATAGGATAGTGACGTGTTGCCAACACTGATTTATCAGCTGTAGTTGCGCTTGGAATTGGCTTCTTTGCATGTAGCTAGGTCTGGCAGGAATCCTAAGGTGAGCGTAGAATTTTCAAGTGATCACATCTGTTCAGGAGCAAAAGAAATGCCAACTTACAGAATGAAAATGCAGCCATCTATGGGTCTGGGCTGTTGGAACAGTGCAATAAAAAGAAATTCTCTGCTTGTGATTTGTGAGAGAGGAGATGTATGTACTGCCAGCTGTTAAGTCATCTTTTAAAAACAACAAAACCGAAAAACTGTCAATGCAATGAAGTAATAAGAGCAGAATGAGATTTTTGGCTACTTCTAACATCAACGTACTTTTCCAAAGCATCAGACTTAGTTGAAAGTTCCCAAACAAAGTCTTCTCTTTTTCCTCTTGAAGTTGTGAAAAACTTTCATATGCTTTATGCACTTTGATTTTTATGAAGTTGTTGATGTCCAATTCTGAAAAGGACTTCTGCGTTGCTATTTAATTATTCTTCCTCTTGCCCTCTGGATGAATTCCTACGTGTGTATGTACGCAAGGATTATTGGCTAAGGAGAAGACAAGGAAAGCTTTTAGAAGTAGTTGTTTGTTAACTGTGTTATCTTCACAGTTACATCTGAGATTTTTTTTTTTTCTTGCTACTTGAAGTTACTTGATGGCTAAGATGGTTCTTTTTTAAATAACTTTCAGTGCTCAAGGAATATGATAGGGTGCTCACTTGGTGTAACTGACACTGTTTGGGTAGCTCAAAACTTGGCGGACACTGTTTCAGAGCTGTGTATATATAAAGAAGTAACATAAATGATTCTGTTGTGTACATTTTTAATAGATCAAAAATGCGTTCCATTATCTCAGATCTAAAATTGCACACCTTGTTGCCTGTCCGTGAGCATTTTTCTTAATCTGAGGAGTTCTCTTTCAAAAGGAAAGAACTGAAAGGAGAAACTGAAAAATAACCAGCTGTTGAATTACATAAATTTTATATTGCAGTCTGTAACTCATTTAGATTGTGAAGCAACAAAACCTAAAATGAGCCCACTAAATTTTTTTTATCAAGCACCATTTCCTAGTGGTTAGGGTTCTTAAGTAGCTTTTATTCCTGACATTGCCAGTGGCCATTGACATTGGCATTCTGGAGTGACTCTGGGGTAACTGCTGTCTTTGTGACCCTGTCTATAAAATGAGTGATATTTGCATCCTCTTTAAATCTTTTCAGGAACTGAAATTGAAAGGGATGTGACTGAACTGAATTGAAAGTATTCATAAGAATTAAATGTCATCATTACCACCTTCAAGTGCAAGGAGAAAATTCTGAGAGTAGTATGAATCCTGTCTAGACTGTGACTTGCATTATTCCTGGCAGATGCATTTATTTATGGAAGATTATCTTTTTATGTGTAGGCATCAATGTATTATTCTTCATTAAGCAAGCCATGAGACTATCAAATCATAGTCTGGAGTTACTCGCTAATAGAAGAAAACCTATTTGAAAAATAGTGTTTAATAGCAAGACTGATGTTTATCTTCACAATAATTCCGGAATACTTATGAAGTGTTTTGAGTAATGAGATTTGCTCCAGAAATAAATGTCATGGTGAGTTAGATGCTATAAATTTAAAAGTAAAAAAAAAAAAAAAAAAAAAGTTTGTTTTGGATTTTGGGGTTTTTATAGGCTGGAATATTCTCCACTCTTTCTTTCAAAATCCCCTCAACAACTCTGCACTGCTCCACCTTTGTTGTGGGTTTTATTGCTCATAATGTTTACATTACATTTTTAACATGCTGCCAGAACTTTCCAATGTGACACACACAAGCAAGATGCAAGGCAACTTTTAGAATTTGTAGCTTATTTAAACAGAAATGAGATTTCACTGCACAACTTAAACCTTCAACCTTGATCCCGGATCTTTGTTTTTGATGAATTACAAAGGCTTAGAGAGTGAGAAAGAGTAGAGAGGCAGGTCCTAGAGCATCAAAAAAAAAAAAAAAGTGTGTTTGTGTATGAGCACACGTGCATCCAAAATCTAGGCAGCCCAATAATGGGATTTGTTTCCAGCATCCTCTCTAAAGACCATCTATCTCTAGGTGATCCATCTGCGTTTTTGTGGGACCACTGAAGCTGTATCTTATGCATTTTCTTGAAATGGTTATTTTTAGCCATCTATCTAAAGCAAGGACATCAGATTTTGTTGTCATGTTCCAAAGTTTCTTAGCCAGGTATTTGGGTTAGAACCAATTCAGTGAAATGAACTACATCAGGGCCAGTGCAGTGTCTTCGTGTAGAAGGACTCTCATACTCTTGATGATTAAAAGTTATTGAAAGTCTGCGGGAATCTGTGAGTGCCAGGTGTAGCCACCGTGCCCATGGGCAAGTGTGGGTTTCCCAAGAGCTTATCAGCTCCAGGTCATTGTCAGTTCTGCAGGGTCTGAGCCAGCCCTTACCAAGCTGCTGAAAGGGTTCTGTGCTGTACTTCCTGGGGCTCCAGGTCTGGGGGGGCTTTGCTGGCACAGGACCACACCAGTCTGTGGAGCCAGCTCAGCTCTGGGGTTGCAGCTACAAAGTCGTGTAATCCAAAGTCCTGGAGAAGGGGAGCTGGGTGATTTTGCTTGGGGCCTTGGTGCTCCAACCCTATACTGTTGAATACCCCTCAGATGCATCAGAGTTTGTTCAGCTACAGTTGCATCTGGAGTGGCAAGTTTTGTGGACCCAGAGTATTTCTGCTCTTGTGGCAGGGTTAGTACACTCTGTGTGGTTTACCTGGCAAATTGACCGCTTTTAAGTGCAGGTGCAGAAACCAAATGGCCCTCTGTTCTTCCTGTAATCCCCTAATTGCAGCTCCTGTATACTGTATGTTTCACATCACCTTTTCCTATCATACACACTTTTTTCTCACTGCATAATCCATTTCTCCAACTTTTCTCTAAATCTGTAGCTCAGGGCTGCGTGCACTTACTTATCTCTTGCATTCTTCCTTATCCTTCTCTGCCCTCAGAATTTGGACAACAGGAAGAAGAATGGCTGCTTGTGGTCTTACCTAAGAGTTAGTAGTATTGAATCTGATTCAAGCAGTAGATGCCAGGTGTCTAGTGTAATTGCTGTTTCTCTTCTCACTCTCTTTGGATTACTCTTGCTTCCTGTCCCAGCCTGCTGTCTTCCAGGGCTCCTGTACCCTGCTTTTGACGATACTCCAGTCCTTGTAGACACCTAGCCTTAGTTCCTTCCGTAAGTGTCATCAGTTGTTTCAGCGGTATGCAGCGTTGTGGAAGAAGGTAGAAGGTGATTGTATATCCAGGAGTCATACAAGTATCTTCTAAGGTTGTACGTTTTCCCTCTCTTTCCAAGTTCAGTGAAGTACAGAAAGGACAATGTATTTTGAAACATACTCTGTTTTGGTATTCCTGAACTTGGTTTGAAATGCCTTGCTGACTGAAGCTAGCCAACCATCGTGTGGGGAGATGGTCCAAGAAGTACTTGAAAGTTTGAGAGATATTTCAGTGCAGTATACTGGTACTCTGAGGAGCATTAAAATCACTTGAGTTCCTGCTTTAAATTTGTATTCAAGAGTTAAGTTCACTGTTACATTAGGGTTCAGAAAGGAACATTTCCCCTAGCTCAAGTTGACCATGTTGGATGCCTTCCCTCTCCTCTGTTTTGTATAGGGCGAAGTTGTCATCTTTACCTCCTCAAGTTCATTTAGCAAAGTCCTTTGTTTACTGCAAATGCCTAAGTTTTAGGCAGTGTCCATCTCTCTTCTCTTATCATGTTGTCATTGCTATGGCCTATGGCCTTTTGTTACTAGTCTTAGCATGTACTATATAGTGTAGGGATGTCAGCTATTCAGCCTGCAAGCTACATAGGAAGATAATGTGGAGTTTTTTATACTTGGCCGCATAGTTTATGTCATGTACCTCTGGTAGTGACAAAAAGAGGGAACGTGGGAGTAGTTTTCAAGGAGGTGACAGGGGCGCTCCGAAGACTCCTGCTTTACTCAAGTTGCTTGAGAACTGCACGCGCCATAAGAGTATAGGCTAGCAAGCCCTGTTACAGGAGTTTGGAAAGCCTTTGTGGTAGGTACTAACAAGCAGGGCAGATGTTCTGTGACTGCTTTTGAAAGGAACCTCTGTTGTACAGTTGTTTGTGACTATGAGGAACTTTAATTTGATAACCCAAATCAATCCTTCCCAAACCAGTGTAAGTTACTGTCAGGATATCTCATTAAGCAGGTGGTGGTGGGGGGTGATGTGGTGGTGGCGGCAGTAATTTTTGTGAATCTGGACACTGTAGGCTTGTGGAATGTCAAGATTCCCTGATTGAAAATTAAACTTATTCTGTAAAGAAACTGTGCAGGCAGGTCACGGTTTTCTTTTAATAATGTGCCCAATGACTTTCATTGTTTCCAGTGTGTATGGATGCATATTCAATATATTTTTCTGTTGACTTTTAGCCCTATTTAGATTTTGTAACTGAACTTTTGAAGGGGAAATACAGATTTCTTGAAATACTGGGTTATAAATAACTCCAGAGTTTTAAAATAGCTAAAAGAAAAGTACGGAGCACTGTTCTTTAATTTTAAAATTGACATATGGGGGTTGCAAAGGTTTACAGCTGTGTTGGGGTCTAGGTGTGTTGGGTCCTGGCAGCAGAATTACAAGAAACTGTACTTCAAGTGAGGGTGACAGACAGAAGGATTCATGTTTATTTTTGCAGGTTAATTGTGTCTGGGAAGCTAAGCAGGTCTCACCCTTTCTCTTCACTCACTGAGTTTTACTGGTACCAGCTAAATAAGAGAAGAACATAAATGCATGTATGCCAGAAGAATGGAAGATAAAGATTGTACTTCTTGTTATTTTTGCCACTATATCTTTGAGTGTTACAAGTGTGGGGAAAAAACCTAACCCTATCATAAGTTTTTAAAATAATTTAAGAATTGTCTAAAGGAGTGCAATTTTTGAGGTGGCTTTACTAGAACATTAATCTGTTAGGTTTTTGTGCATTTGAGCTTATGTAAGTTTGTCTTCATCCAAGGTTTCTGTTTTTAAAACAATCCTGAAACTTTGAACACCAAACCTTTGAAGTCCAAATCACTGCTTCCAAAATTTAAAAGTTCATGGAACAACTCATGAAATTGCATATCTAATAGTTTGCTTTTTTCTGTTCTATTTTAAAATAGGCCTTGATGTCAAAAGTGAAGCATGCCAGCGATTTTTTCGAGATGGGTTAACAATATCTTTCACAAAAATCCTTACAGATGAGGCAGTGAGCGGCTGGAAGTTTGAGATTCATGTGAGTTTTTAAAGCTGTGTTTCTGAAAAGCATAGTAATTTAAATGAGGAAGACGACTGCTTTTTTTTATGACTATGAGGAGACTGCACCTCTCTTTTTGAAACTCATCTCAACAGAGAACTGGGAGAACTCTTATATACATAGCTCTTGGGTGGGGGGGGAAGTCATCCTTCTATCACTGTTTCATCTTATTGCCTCTGGTGTTTTTGGAAGGAAATAAAACATGAGACATGATATGGGGAGGAACTGGACTTTGTATGTTCAGTAGTGCAGCTCTTGTTAGGCAGGCTGTCTTTGGTCAGATGTCTAGAGACCTGCTTATTTATATGTGCGTGCTAGCATATGAAAACTTGCTTTTTTAATAAAAGCTTTTAGCAACCTGCTAGCTTCTGAATGTTTGTAGCAGCTGTTTGAATGTGAAAACTACCCGTTGGACAGCTAGTCACATGCCAGATTAGAAACTGTGAAGATCTTCATAAGCAAATTAAAATCTGTGAGAGAAATGAGTGAAAGAAAGAAAAGTTAATAGTTCAGTGGCAATTCATGAATGTCTCAAATAACAAAAAATGCTTGTGTCTTTTTTCTAAACTTAATTTTTAGCGGAAAAAAGATAGTTTAAAGTTTGTTTAAAGTCTTTCTTGGAGAAGTACAGATTAAAATACAATGTTGTAAAACTTACGCAACTCTGCATGCTAGGTACAAATGGTTCAGAGTTTATAGTTCGTGTTGATCATAGTCACCTGCCATATTCTTGGTGGTTGTTTTTTTCTTAATAGAGATGTATTATTAACAACACTCATCGCCTAGTGGAACTCTGTGTGGCCAAGCTGTCCCAAGATTGGTTTCCCCTTCTTGAACTTCTTGCCATGGCCTTAAATCCTCACTGCAAATTCCATCTATACAATGGTACTCGTCCCTCAGAAACAGTTCCTGCAGGAGTCCAGCTCGCTGAAGATGAACTTTATGCCCGTCCTCCTGACCCACGATCACCAAAGGTATGAGAGAATTTTCAGACCTGTATTTTTAATTTTATGCAGCGTTACCTAGGGGGGAACCCTAGGTAACCTAGGAAACCCCTTCATTCTCTGTATCACTAAGATGTTCTGCTGCTTTTGACTTTTACATTAAATCATAATCGGTTAAATCTAACTCTTTCAGTCTTTGGTCCACAATCAAACTGTGTCATGTGTTTCTGTGGTAAGCTGGCACAACTCTGTTGGAATGCCATTCCTACTGTGCTAATTGGCTTGCTTGTATTTGCCAGTTGATGGATTTACCTTCTCACTCAACATGATTTTTTTTAGGTGACATATTTTGAGGAGGAGATTATGTGATAAAGTAGGAATTTTCTCTCCCTTTTCTTATACTTCCCAATGATGGGTGAAATGTTTTTAATTGGACATGGGATGCTTGTGTCAGTGTGGGTTTGGGGTTTATTTTTTGTTTTGGTTTTTTTTGGGTGGTGTTTTTTTGTTGGTGGGTGGTGTTTGGTTTGTTTGGGTTTTTTTGAACTGTCAGTGTAGATCAGTAATCTGTTCTGGTTCTTGGGTCTGAATTTTTCAGAATTGTGCTCCAAATGGCATTGGTACAACTTCAGAAGCTATCCAAATGATATTTTTGTTGCTTGCTTTTTTTTTTTTTTTTTTTTTTTTTTTAGTAGAACTGCTAGCTATTGATATGTAAGAACCAAAGATAAATAACTTGGTGTCCTTGGACTTCCTTGCATTGCTGACTGTGTTTAGGAGAATGTTATTTTGCATTCTTACTGCTTTCATATGCAACATTATCATGTCTAGGACCAGAAAAAAATACCAGAATCGTCATGCTTTCTGTAGTAACTTAGCAGCCAAAGATGAACCTGAACTGTAGTCATTTTTATCCTATATATTTGATAAAATTATTTGAATAACTAACATACAGCATCTGTTTTTTGACATAAGGGGAAAGATCATGTTGCCTATTTCTAAGCATTTCCTTAAAACTGAATATTTAAACTATATAGGCAAGTTCACTGTCAGTTCTGTTACCTTCTAACAGTTTATTGTGTAAGGACTTTTTTTAAAGCAAGTTTTGTTACTAACAGGTACTTGAAAGTATTTCTAGATGATAATTTGTAAATGTCAGAAAATAACTTGTTTATTATATTGCAGGGTTGGCTAGTAGATCTTATCAACAAGTTTGGCACATTAAACGGATTTCAGATCTTGCATGATCGCTTCATGAGTGGATCAGCATTGAATGTTCAGATAATTGCAGCTCTCATCAAGTAAGTTTAAAAAAATAATAATTTACATATTTTGAAAAGTTGGAGTAAGTAAAGTATTATGTTAGCGCAAAGCTTAGTCTTTTCTTGAAACGCTTCCCTTCACTCTGTCTCTTAACTAGTTGTGTTTACCTTCAACATTTCATGTGCTTGTAAATAGACTTGAGTTTCTTGAATGAATTGCTTCTTACTATCCTAATATTACATGACTACTGATTACAGCACTTTGATCCCTTTTTTCTTTCTTTTTAGGCCATTTGGACAATGTTACGAATTTCTAACATTACATACAGTGAAGAAATATTTCCTTCCAATTATAGAAATGGTTCCACAATTTTTAGAAAATTTAACAGATGATGAACTGAAAAAAGAAGCAAAGAATGAAGCCAAAAATGATGCTCTGTCAATGATAATCAAATCTCTAAAGAACTTAGCTTCAAGAGTTCCAGGACAAGAAGAAACTGTAAAAAACTTAGAAATATTTAGGTTAAAAATGATACTTAGGTAAGATGCTACTCCTAATACAATATACTACTTCTGACATTTTTTTTCACACTTCTTACATTTAATTTCTCTTACAGGTTGTTACAAATTTCTTCTTTCAATGGTAAAATGAATGCACTAAATGAAGTTAACAAAGTAATATCCAGTGTGTCATATTACACTCATCGGCATGGTAATCCTGAAGAGGAAGAATGGCTTACAGCTGAAAGAATGGCCGTAAGTTCTCCTCTTCACCAAAATTCATTGAATAGATTTTCTCCCTCCTTATTACTTTACTTGTAGAAGCAGCTATATATTATGGATCTTGCACACACTGGTAATTTTCATACCTAGTCTTATAAACAGTAGGTATTACATCATAGTAATAAGTCATTTAATAGTAGTCTTTCTGTGCAAAATTGCTGTATTTGTTTCAAAGCTGCTGTTGAGAATTATTTTCAGTGCAACTTAAAACAGACTTTAAAAAGGGATCCTTGAATATTATGGTTTTCATATAGTGTTTAAAAAAAAAGAAAAAACAAACCTAGATAAAACCAGTGTGATTCATTTGAAACTTTAGTGCCACTCTACCTAAAAATTGAATGTTCATTTAAATAAGGATCTAGTCTGTTTTTTGTGCTTCAAGTAACTTTTTCTCATTAGAGTTCTAAGTGACTACTCTGCTTTTCACATTTCAGAAGCTGGATTTTTTGGTACAGAAAGTTCTGGATACCGCATTTTAATTTTTTTAATTTATTTAATATTTACATACTTTGACTACTGTTTCATGCTGGAGTGCATATGTAGGGAACTATTAAAATGAGCATTTATAAAGTTAAAGTAAGGACTATTTTCTCTTCGTCTTTGCGAAATTTAATTGTGGCAAGTGATTTTTGCACTGTTCTGTTCCATCTTGGTGACTGGTTACCTGGTGTGAGATTTATACTCTGCAAAGGGACTGCTGACAAAAAAGGAATGCAGTTTGAGTTTTTAAAGCAATAGGAGGAAATAGGTCTCTTTTTTACATATTCCTTATAGTTTGGCGTCTCAGACAAGACCTCTGTTTTTAAATGAAAACTTCTAGATTTAAGTATTTCATGAGACTACCTTGAGTATTGTAAGTCTGTAAGCAAGGACAGTGTTGGAAGGTATGATGCTGTGTACGTTTTTCTTTTTCAGTGCTCAAAGCACTAACTGCTTTGCTCCAGTTGGAACAGAAAATACATGACCCTAGTCTGACAGTGTCAATGACACCACTGAAAAAAAAATGCATCTACTTAAATAAGGCTTGAATATTTGCCTCTAATTCAATTAGAAGCATTTAAAAAACACTATAAGTGGCAGTGCTTAAATAATCTAACCTTTTTATATTTCAGTCCTTGCTTACGTCCTCCTCATTTGATATGCTGTAGGCATACCAGTAAAGCTAGAAGTGTCTTAAACAATTTGGTTTTGATGTTTAATGATGGTGAATTGGAAGAGAAAAATTTTGTTCCTTGAATTAGAAGAGTTAACTGTTCTTCCCAATGGCTTTTTATGTTTGAAGTTGTTTGAACATTTTTATGCTTTGAGTTCATGATTTTAATATGCCCGAAAAAATATTTCCCCTTAAGATACCGCAGTGACTAGCACGTTGGATTATTTAAAATGCTGATTTTTTTTTTTTTAGAGAGGAAATGAAAGTTAGAGATAAATACCTTTGTCTTGTGCTGCATCTTTCTCACTTCTCCAATTAGAATATTGTATACAAAGTCATTAATCTAACAGGTTGAAATTTTTCTTTTTCGCTTAAATATCAGTGACAGCACTTCAATAATTTGAGATGGCGCTACTTTCTTTTTATATTCAGGAATGGATCCAGCAGAATAATATATTATCAATTGTGTTGAGAGACAGTCTTCATCAACCTCAATATGTAGAGAAGTTAGAGAAAAT
This sequence comes from Nipponia nippon, assembly GCF_047370975.1. Classification (NCBI taxonomy): domain Eukaryota; kingdom Metazoa; phylum Chordata; class Aves; order Pelecaniformes; family Threskiornithidae; genus Nipponia; species Nipponia nippon. The sequence goes on along the minus strand of NW_028262336.1, from coordinate 37,791,959 downwards.
TCTTCGTTTTGTCATCAAAGAGAAAGCCCTCACTTTGCAGGATCTTGACAACATTTGGGCTGCACAGGTAAAGAATTCAACTGCTTGTCTGCTACTGTGCAGGAGGGATCTTGTTCTGTGTCATGTATTGAGAAGATGCTTGTGCTCCTTATGTTCAGTGTTAGACAAAACTAAAGAAAATTCTGAAATCAAATGGTATTCTTTTTTGGGGTCCTGGATCTCAAAATTGTCTTCTCAAATGTCTTCAGTAGAAGGGGCCGACTACACATATATGTAAAGTCTAAAGGAACAGTTCAGAACGTGGTGCAAAGATTATCCTTTTTAAGTATTAAGGAACCCTTAATGTTGAGTGAAGTCTAGATTATGAAAGAACATGATACATTATGACTTATATTCTTAATGCATTTTAAAATACTGTATTGCTAATCTCCGAGTTCACCACAGTTGTATTTTTTTTTTCCCCTGGGTAAAGTGCTATTAATAAGGATTATGATAATGACCGTTGTAATTGTTGTTTAACAGCAAATTCTTTCAATTTTGTTGCAATGATTATTTTTGAAAAACTATAAATTTTGCAGTATTGGCTTGTTTACTTAAATGATAGGCAAAGCTGGGCTTCCTAGCTGTGGGCTGCATGAGTTTAGCACACATAAAGGGCAGCTGAAGAGACAAAATCATTAATTATTGAGTAGACAGAAAATAAAAGGTCATTTTAGGATAAAAATAAGCACGAGTACGTATATGCTTGTTCCTAAGTAATCGGTAGTGAAATTCTTAATTGTACAAATAAGGCCTTAGGCCAATCTTTCAAGTGTGGGAAGGCTAAATCCAGTTTCCAAGATAGAGGGCTTTACTGGTTTTGGCAGGGATAGAGTTAAATTTCTTTGTAGTAGCTTATATGGGGCTCTGTAGCTAAAGTAAAAGATTTACCTGCAAAACTCTTCATCTCAGCCCACGAGTTTTCTCAGTTTTACCCTTCTGATTCTCTCCCCCATCCCACTGTGGGGTGGGGTGGGGAGTGAGCGAGCTGCTGCGTGGTGCTTAGTTGCCAGCTGGGATTATACCACAACAAGGGCTAATACAGGAATTGGGTATTGTGTCCCTAGTTTACATGTGTTCACGTTCTTCTGAAACTGTAACAGTTTGGCTTAAGTGGATTTATCCAGGTGTCCCTGTTCTCTGGCATGCTATTTTCAGGTTATGTTTAAAGCACTTGGGACTACAGGTGATGTAGTGGAGGGTTGACTTGAGATCTCTGGTGTTTGAACTAACTTCATAATCTCTAGACTCCAGTTCCAGCATGATAGTAACTGCACAGGGTGAAACTCAAGAAAGTCTTTATTATCTCGTTATCCCTAGGTCCTGTTTAGTAAATTACATCATGTAACACAGATTACTTGAATTAAGGTCTGATCATACCATTAGTTTTCAACTTGTGGTCTGTAGACCTTTCCAGATTCTCTTTGTAAGAAGTCTGTAGGGAAAAAAAGACTTTGAGAAGTTAGTTTGCTGTTAGTAGGCTTGTATTAGATATATTAGAGCCTCACCTTTTATAAGGGTGAAAAAAAAATTGAAATTTGGAAAAAAAGTCTTCCAAGCAATTATATTACTCATAGTGCCTGGAAATGGGACATGTGGATAAGCTAGTTTAAGCCAAACTTTTTACCCTTCCAGAAAAGTGTGAACAAGTGGTGCAGCCCTTAAAAGATAGGGATAGTCCACTCCAACAGTTGCGCAAAAAAAAAAAAAAAAAAAAAAAATTAGGAATAAATCTCCCATGCTCTCAAATACCAGGCTTTCAATTAGGTAGTTGCCACAGTGCATTTGCTGCAGTTTTGCCCTATGGGGTTTTTTTGTGTGTGTGTGAAAGTTGAATTCAGTATTATTCAAGTAGATGATGTCACTGTGGCTTTAGCCATGGAATTCGAATAGAGTATAAGGTAAGAATACCAAAATCTGCTAATATAGAATGATTTTTACCAACTTCACTACTCCCTGTGTTTAGTAGTTTTTAGAAGTTCTTATTAAATGACTGCTTCTAAGAGCAGCTGGAGCATGAAATTCAGTAGCGAGGCGTTGATTTACTGTGTAGCTTTATATAACAGGCAGGCTATTTTAGCTCTGGCTCAGTGCAGCAATGGTGTGGTTTTGCTTTCAGGCTAGAGTCGTTATGTTGCTGCCTGGGTTTAGAGGGTGAGCGTGCAGAAATTTACAGTTGACAGTATAGAAGTGCCCTGAGAATCTCAGTATACAACTAGAATAAAAATAAGTAGTTTATGAAAAACAATAAAATCATGCTGCTTTTGCCTTTAGAAAGCAACATAAGTTTTATTGAAGTGTTTTCACGTTTTACAAAGTGAGTGCTCACAAAATAGAAGTATATTTGATTCAAGGAATAATGTTGGAAGTCTCTGAAGGCCAGCATTAAGTTGCAGGGAAAGATCTAGCTGGACAAGAAATAAAATTGCAGAGGTTAGTGTTGGAGTCTCACTACTTGCATTCTGGAGCATTTAACTAGAACTTGACATGTGCTTCCCTGTTTCAGCACAGCAAGCTGACAATTGACACACCAGGTTCCGTACCTCCTCCTCCTCTCTTGTACTGCTTCCCCAGCCTTTTCTGTCCTTAAGGGCTTCCTCATGGCTGTTAAAAACCTCCCAAGACAAGATTGTTATATGCCTTAGTCTTCTTGCCCTGCCCCCCCTCCAGCAACTGTGCATACTTCTCCTCTTATTTGTTATATTGTAGATGCTTGTTCTGCCCTGTACGCTCTCAGTTTTTCTTTCTATCCAGGAAATGGTCTGGTCAGATAAAAAAATTGTACAATGTTTTGCAAAATCAAGTGGAATAAGTGGTTTAGTAATTCCCTCTCTCATAATCTGACCCATAACATGAAAACAAACGTTATTAGTTAAATTCACTTTTTTTAAAGAAAAATTTGTGTCACACTATAAAGAATTTATGGCACAGCATGTAACAAAGCTGTTAGTCTATTTTTTTTTTTTTGTTTTTAAGTGCACTACTGATGCAAACTTTTAGAAGGAAATGAATTTCAAAACTGCTCATGCATGCATTTTTAATACTGTACAAGATTAATTACATCAGAGTTTGTTTTCTAGGTATTTGTTTTGCATTTTTTATTCTACACTTACAGGAAATTTTTCTACAGTAAATCAACTATTGATTCATGTAGTCCAAAAGTGTTGGTTTTGAGTGCAGGTTTAAAGTACAGGATGCATTTTCCAGCCAGGGCATGTAGGAAGGAAATTTTCTTCTTGCCCAAAGTTAAAATCGAGCTAGCTGTTTTTTCCTTATTGTCTTCCTCCTTATATGTCACCATAGTGATATACACCAAACTCATTTAAAACAGTGGCTAGTATAGAACTCAACATCTTGCCATTAGTTGTTTGATTGTTAGACTTTGTAAGTTTATAAGCTGCTGGACTTTAAAATGTTGTCTGCCAACAAGTTGTTTGTAATAGAAAGCTCTAGTTGTCCATGAATCCACTAGCACAAAGGAAGTACTTCAACCTGAGAAACTATGTGGAAATGCTAAAAATTGCTTTACAGCGTAAAACACCTCGATGAAATTCATTGAGGAAGTGGATTTTGAGTCCTTTCTTAAACAAACAAAACCCCACCCCCCATTAAATTAAAATACTAACTTGTAAGTTAAAATACCCTTTTAGATTTTGTTGTTTACTGTCCCAGGATGATTTCATTAAAAAAAATAAATAGTATGACACTGCAGTATTTATATTCTAAATAAATATTTGTGTGCACACACACACAGAGCACACTTAGGTACTTACACATACAAGGGAAATCTAAATACTGTGACTTCCCAGTGAAATAAGTATTCAGTTTGCTGCACTGCTCCCACTCCGTCAGCTGTTCTTGCTGTCCACCTCAAACAGTCTTCTTGTAAAAATGATGTAGGATGTCTTGCTGCTTGACTTAATATGCATTGCTACAAACATTGGTGGATTCTTTTTGTCTTCTTGACAGGCAGGAAAACATGAAGCCATTGTAAAAAATGTACATGATCTCCTTGCAAAATTAGCTTGGGATTTCTCTCCTGAACAGCTTGATCACCTGTTTGATTGTTTTAAGGTAACTATGCATGTTTTGACTGTATTCAGGAAACGGGTTGTGAAGTTGGATACAGATTTGTGACTCTTTCAATGTCTACTTTCTACTTACTTTAGATATGGGCAGTTGCCTTGTGCTAAAAGACTTCTTAATATGTATAGCAACAGTCTCTAACATTTAATATTAGAAATGCTAGATTGTGCTACTCTTTAATGAGCATTCATCATGAAATTTTTTGTTTACTAACTGTCTAAAGCAAAGACTAGTTATGTTAGTTTAATTGGCAGTTTTGTTTTCTGGTTTGAACACTTTTGGATAATGCACATCTGTTGAGGCCTCTAGTATTAAAGTGACATTTAGCAATCCTAGGAATATTGAATTTTTCAAATGAAATAAGTTTTATTTATCTTAAATACCTTTTTGCATTTGTTCCAAATTATTACGCGTTGGTGGTTTAGTAAATAATGTTTTTCTCCTAGCATTAGAGTAGGTTTCATCAAGTTTACCGGGCATTGCTACTTTCTTTGCTCCTCCTCTTTAAGTAGAGGAGATCAAGGGCTTCCGTTCCCCACTCCCCCAGCTTCCTCTTTATCATGTAATATTTTTTTCTCTGGGTAACATAGATATAGAGGGAAACAGTCTCAGGAAGATAATGGTGAATGTTTATAAACATATAACGATTTGATTGAAATCGCAAACCAACTTGTTTCTGAAAGTTTATGTTACTCACTGACTTTTTATGTATGCTAACACTAACATTTGTAGCTTCCAGTAGTGGTGCTATCTGGCTTGTTTTCCTGTTTCACTTCTAGGAGGTGATCTGCTGTACTGGAAAACGCAAGCCAGCTTCGTAGACTCGGTTTTCTGTTTTTAGATAAATGCGTTACAGTCACATTTTGGCTTACATGCAATTTGTGCTCCAATTAATGGGGGTTTCCTAGTTTGGTAAATGTGGGGCTAATGTTCTGTAATCTAGATACTGAACTAAATGCTCAGGAATTCGATGTGTAAACTGTCGCAAGTTGTGTCTGACCTTGAGAGACGGATATGAAGTAATGTTATATTGGAAACGTACTCAGAAAAAGGTTAACTTAATGCAGAGCATGTTTGTTTCAGTGGTACTAAAATTTTACTCTTTTAGTGATTATAAGTTATTTAAGAAGTCTTTCATGTGTAAGCACGGGAGTTTTGAGAAAGCATTTGCAAGGAACAGCTGAGTCCACTCTGTTTTGACTGTTGGTGAACTTGTCAGTGGTAACGGTAACTTTTACAAGCACATTTGTGACCTTTAAATAAAGATCCTTTTTTTTTAAGTCTCAAGTTGAACACACTTTAATTGTAAACACCAGAAGAGCTATTCAGTGGTGTCTGACGTATGTGTTGATCTAATGTGCTATTTATTTTTAATGAAAGAAATTAATGTGAAAGTTCTTTATATAGTTGTGTCACTTTATTGTTGCATCGTTTGTTAACGGTGCAGGTTTTGTGTGGAATTTAATAAAAAAGAAAGACTGGTTTTCATATCAAATAAAATCTTTTCTTAGGCAAGTTGGACAAATGCAAGTAAGAAACAGCGTGAGAAACTACTTGAGTTAATTCGTCGTCTTGCTGAGGATGACAAGGATGGTGTGATGGCACACAAAGTGCTGAACCTTTTGTGGAATTTGGCTCATAGTGATGATGTACCAGTTGATATCATGGACCAGGCTCTTAGTGCCCATATTAAAATCTTAGATTACAGCTGTTCACAGGTGAGTAATTTGGTATGTTCTATTGTGAAATCAGTCACTGACAGTTTCCTTCCATCCCCCATGAAAAATTAAAGGGATTTGGTAATTTAACAAAAGTGTTCCTTATCATAGATTTGTATTATTCTACCAACATGCAGGTATTTTTAAAATGTTATGGGACATATTTTAAATAGCACAGTTGGTGCTTTAATTGGAGAGTGTGAAGTATATCAGTTTGCCTGTCTTGTTGCAATTGGTAACATACTGTAATGACCACATTGGATGAATTGGAAAAGAGCCCTACCAAAGTAAATAGGGAGAAAGGAGAAGCAGCCCTTCTCCTGTCTTTGCTTTTTTCTGAACTCAATTATGCTAATTTGTTTGGGTGGGATTTTTTTTCAGTAAGTCTTTATATGTCTTGTATAATATTAGAAAGGACCTAGTGAAGGACAGTGAAAACTATGACACGTTCTCATTCCCCACCCAAACTTCTGTAGGAGCCTACCAGAATAATAATTTATTGTGGTTCGAAATTAATCCATTATCTGTCTTGACAGCCACTGGCAGGTTTTGTTTCTTAGTTGTTAAGAAACAGTTTCTCATTGTTTCTTGATATTTTATAGCAGTTTACTCTGAGTATCAGTGAGTAGAAATAAATGAAATAAGGGAAAGAGTGGATTATGTAAACATTGATGATCCTGTCTGGCTACAGGTTTTCTTAAATACCTACTGAATGTTTGAGTGCTTGAAGGCAGAGAGTTTGTAACACACTGATAGCTTCTGCCAACACGTAGTGCTGCTCAAATACTTTTCTTATGCTTGTATGCTTCAGAACTCAGTTGATCTAGTATTTGTGTGGCTTCGAATGTTCTGTTGTATCTTAGAAACAAATCAAGTAAAGGAATGATGATAGTTTCTGCAATATACTTGATTTTGATTGTATACACTTGTCCTTTAAGGATCGAGATACACAAAAGATCCAGTGGATAGATCGTTTTATAGAAGAGCTTCGCACAAATGACAAATGGGTCATTCCTGCACTGAAACAAATTAGAGAAATTTGCAGTTTGTTTGGTGAAGCACCACAAAACTTGAGGTAAGAATGGAATGCAAATAAAATTTTGTCTGTTAAAAGTTGAATGGGTTGGAATAAAGCAAATTTTATTTTATTTTATTTTATTTTTTTTTACAAGAGGCAGGGAAAAGTTTAGATGAAATCATAACCAGTGTTTGAAGATGTCCTTGAGTTTGTTTTAATGTGTATAAATAACCTCTAAAAATTCAGACACCTAGGTTCAGTAAGAGAGCATTAACTGTTTCCTCAAACATGCTTTTATTAATTTTTAGAATAGTAGTCCAATTTGTGGAAAATCTGGGTTTGTTTTTCTGTTAATCTATGGACTTCCCTGCCTAACGATGGAATTAGCTTACAAAGTATAAATATATTTTATGTGCATATATGTATGTATACACACACACACACAAACATACCCACCCATCCCTGTTCTTTGATGATAAATTTATACAGGTCATGTAGCTTATTTACTTGAAATAAAAGATTACTTTTTTTTTTGTCTGGGAAAAATACTCTACTGCTTCTCTCTCCTGAATGGAAGAGTTTAGAAATGTGTTGGGTTTGGTTTATTGTGGGTTTTTTATTGTTGGGGGGTGGGGTGTGTGTTTTTGTTTGTTTTTAAAAGGAAGAAAAAAAAAAAAGAAAAGCCATTGTCTATTTTGACATGGTAAAATATATGTGCTTATTTTCATTATTTTAAATGTCTTCTCACTACAGACATGTCTGAAATTCTGTGCCCCTAATGTTTTTTGGTGTCCACATCAGAATTTGTAAAAATGTTGTTTGATTATCATTGTTGCATAATTGCTTTGTTTTAATTCTTGTAAGCAAATCAATGTTGCTGTTACAGTCTGCTTACAAGAAGGATCAAGGCAGGGAAAGTTGAAGAAAATAAGCCTTCCATTTACACAATGCTATCTTCTTACTGATACCGTTCTAAGGAGTTGTCAAAATATTGCATTCCTGGATTCTGGATGTTTCTTTGTTCATTTAGTTTGCAAAATCGTTCTCAGTTTTCATGACATTTTAATCCTTTACAGTTTCACCTTAACGATTGTTTGAAGTTTTTCCAACAAGGTTACAAAGTTACCTGCTTATTAGCACATAAGTCTATTTTCCGTGTCTTGGAGTCCTTAACCTTTTATGTGCTGTAAGGTCTGGGTGAATGTAGCTACCTGGTTATTCGTGGTACTTGTTCAAGTTGGATGCTTTTTAGTACAATGCCTTAAAGAGGCTTTGCTTTAAGTAATTATTGAAGCAGAGCTCATTCAAGACACTGATTAGGTTTCTGCTCTGAAGTAATCTTGAGAGGGACCTAACTTCTTATGATTGTGGAAATTTAGGTTCCCTGTATGGTATATGTATAGTTAGATGGCTTGAATATCTCTCCTTTTTTTCTGTCAGACAGTCTCTTCCATTCCTCAGATTTCAGGGAAGTCCGCGTTGCAGTATGTGATAATACCTCATTTTTATGCAGAATTTGAAAACGCTCATGGCAGGAAAGTAAACTTTGAATGAAAGGTTTTAATCAAGGGACTTATAAAGACCTCTTTCTGTGGAGAAGCCTTTGTTAGCAAGATACTGTTGAGGGAGTTTTGTTAGTCAGGTAGTATTACTGCCCAGGTGACTGGGAAACCTAGTGAGTGAGAACATCATTTTGAAGTAATCAGTGACTTTCCAGTCCTCTGAATTTTGTGATAACTCTGTTGCAGTTTGGAAGTTGCAATGCATGCATCCAATACCTGTTCCTATCAACTTACCTTATCTGACTTAAAACTTTAATCTCTAGCATCCTTCCAGAATTTGGATTGAAAATAGATCACAAAAATTTGTTAATGTTTGTGACAACTGCCTCAACAACACTTCACAGAGCTTCCTGTGTGCAACATGAATCCCATGATCTATATACTACTCTTTTGGGGTGGTTCAGTTGATTGGCATCGGCAATTAAAAGTTTGGTCCAGAACAACTAAGGCTGCTGATTCTTGGCAAAAACAAGTATAAATTATCTTATGCCATTGGCGCTGTAGAGAGTCTTTTCAGGAGGAGGATTTAATTGTTGTTAGTTATTCATGCAGTTGAGCAAAGTGACACATTGGTTATACAGTTGCTTTGGCAAAACTTAACTCCCTGACCACAAAGAAATGCTATATGTTTTGGGAAGATTAGCTTAACCAGAATTGCAACAGCATAAGAAAATAATTCTTATTTAGGTGCAAGGATTCTTAGGAGTGCAAGAATGCTTATTAGTATTAAGGAAAAGTCAACTTTATTACTCAACATACTGACCTTTAGTTTACAGATAATTAATCATCTTAATTCTGTGTTGGCTGATGGAGTTAGAGCCTCCTGTTAGACCAATTTCAAACACTTAAGTTTGACCTGTATCTACTCAATCAGTATAAGATTGGTCTCGTAAATTACTTGCCCAGACGAATTAACTGAACATTGAGAGGACCTTCTGTAAGAGCTTAGGGGTTTTGTTAGTGCTTTAAGGCAACAATGATGCTGACTTTAAGTCACTTTTTAGCCTAAATAGTAGAATTTGCTGGGTCTGGTCACTGCTCTTTGGACCTTTAATGTCTGCTTTTAGTGGTACATAGCATTTGTTCGTCTAGTAGAAGAACTCTCAACTTCAAAAGCTGAGTTACGTGTGCAGTATTATGTTGGGCAAGTTATATGTGCAGGTAAATACTTTTTAAAAAATCCATTTAAATTGTTTTGGAATTTTGCCTTTGTCACTTTGCCAATATTTTTCTAGCAAATAAGCATGCATTCTAACTATTAAATGTCCTTTTTAGTATTTCCAAAGTACTTTGGCACCCATTTCAAAATGCTAATTTTTATTTTCTGATCAAAATAACATCTTATATGTTGCTCACAAATACTATGTAACAACTCACAACTCATAGCTCATAACTCTAGTTCTTGCAATTATTCAACTTTGAAAGTAGTTGCTAACTAAGATGAATCCACGTGTCCAAATTTACTGTTTGTGCATGTGGTTGAGAAAGGAGAAAAATAAAAAATGTCTAGCACAGAAGATGTATTTAGTCTCCTGCCAAGAATGCTTTCCTTTTGTGATACTTTGTAAGATTGATACAAATGCATAATATTATGAATATATAGATACACATGCCAATAGCTTGATTCAGCAAAATACCCTGTCTTGCTTCTGCTTGTTCCTTTAGTTGTTTCATCATATATATTACCCAAATAGTCAATGTTCTTGTTTACAGTTATCCTTTGTAAATGCATCGGTCTATCTAGAGGTAACATCTCGAGTAGCCAGTAAAATAGACATCCAATCTATGCTGTTTTTACTGCTGGTTTATGCTGAGCAAGGAGCGTTGGCGGAGATGGAATGAAGTGTCATTGGAAAGTTTCTCAAAGTGAAAACAGAGGTTGTTCTTTCTGGGTATATGAAGTCCTGTATGTTTTCTTCCTTCATGCATCCATCCATTTTGTTTTCTCTCTGACTGGGTCTTTTTTTAAACACAATTTGTGTTTTAAGTGCCGCTTTGCATATTATGAAATCTAATCTTCTGAAGACGTCTGTGCTTAGCAGGCCAAATTCTGTTGGTTGCAGATAACAAAATTATTGGAAGGGTGTTGATGCCTTCTGTCTTTTAAACCCAGATTGACAGTTATCTTTGGCCCAGCGAATCAGTTTGTCTGTTCTTGTTACATGTACGGTGAAATGTGCTTATCAGATGCAGGGTCGTTATCAGCTGATGCTGGAACTGGGATTTCTTGTATTCCCTGCTGTTCTCAAAAGATGTGGCGATACTGTAGAGTGCTGTAGGTCATCTAGTATGGAGACCCTGGTTCTAGGAAGGATGAAAGTTTCTACCTCTAATGCATTGAGCTAATTCTGGGATCTACTTTCTTCAGTGTTGAAGGAAAGGAGAACAGTTCTGAAATCACATTTATATTTCTTTAGGGCAGGCTATGGGATCAGCTGAGTGGCAGTACAATGAGGAACGCCTCTCTTTTTCTTTCTCCAACCCCCCTCCCCCCTGCCTTCTTTTTTTTCTCTCTTTACCATGGAAAAGCAGTGCAAGTTTGCATTGTTTATGCAGCCAAGATCAGTACTGATCTACAGAAGTTGAGGCGTTTTGAGCCTATTCTGCAGAGGTGATTAGTCCCTAAGTTCTAGAATTTGATACTGTTCATGGCATATGGGTTTTGGACCCAAGCTCTGAATTTTCTCTTGCCGTTTACTTTTGTAATCTAAATATGTCTGGTATTGTTTGAGACAACATTTTTGGTCAGATCTTGATAATAGACTTAAATTATCATCTAATTATTTATTTGAGGTATTTCTTTTTTTAAACTTTTCTGTTTTTTCTTAGACTATATGCTCTGCATAACTATGCTTTTTTATGTTTGTACCAACATTTTTTCAGATAGATATTGTTAGTAAACCCAAACAATGCAGAGTTGTGCAGTTTTTTTGAAGTATTGAAAGAATTGGCATGATAGTTGGTTAGTATTCATTCACTATAGTTTTAAGACCATGAGCTTTAGTTTTGGAAATTGGCCTAGTTTTACTTAGTGTTTTACTATTAAATTTAGAAAAGAATATCAGATGGATGTGGAAGAAACTGTGGTTATGCATATTATACTACAGTTGAGGGTCTCTAGCTTTACTTTGCAGTTTGTGGGCAGGTATTTCTGTTCCTGTCTTGCTGTGGATATTCTCCCTGCAGCGTACTGAGCTGCTCAGATTGCTTTGATATTTTTCATACATACTGTAACTGTATAATCCTCATTAATTAACTGCTTTTAATAACTGGTAAGAACTGTTGATGTGTCAGAAGAAAAAAGAAAAATATTGTCATAGACTTAATGTTCTTTCTATTAGAGCTCTTTTAGAAAAAATTGGGAACTTCCATCAAAGACACGTTACTTAAATGGATTTCTGAACTGTTAGGTGCAAGACATCTCTGCTTTTCTTATAACACTTGTATTTTAATTTCAGTCAAACTCAGCGAAGTCCCCATGTGTTTTACCGACATGACTTAATCAATCAACTTCAGCACAATCATGCCCTAGTTACATTGGTTGCAGAAAATCTCTCTGCCTATATGGAAAGCATGAGGCAGTATGCTAAAGGTAAGTCAAACTAAAAATCGCTTCATAAGTAGAATGTGTGAAAACTCCAGTTGAAAATGGAGTTAAAAGCAAATTCTTCTAATGAAATAACTATTAAGTTTATTTGTTTAATTTTTGAGCATCTGTGGGGTTGATTGCCTTTGTGGTATCTGATTGGGCAAGAAGAGCTTAAGATGTAAACGTTTTGTTTCACGGTTGAAAATGTGGTGTGTTTTACAGCAGAACATGGGGAAGTGGCAGCTCTTGTTTATCTGTGGATTGATGAACATCATTGTGTCCTACTTAGGATAGGGTGGTTATTTTTGTGGAAATTCCTAATAATAATAATCTTGGATTTTGTCCCGCTTCTAGTTCTGACTTTTTCTAGGCTCCTTTGAGAAGTTTTTTAATCACCTCTATTTGAAGCCAGTGTTTGGAATTTGTCAGGGAGAAGGACTTTAGACCACAGGGATACCGTTTCTTTTTACCATGCAACTCCATTTCAGTTTAGTTGCTTTCTCGCTGCATTTGTTATCAGCAACACTTTGGCAGCACATCATGTTAGTATTAATATATTTCAGGCTAAACTCAAACCTTTTCTTACAAATTTACACACTTATTCTGGGACTAGCTTTCTAGCTGCTGAGGTAGAAGTAGGGAAGTGAAGGAGAATGATGAACCAGGAAACTCCTTGTTACGCTGGACCACAGTACTTAATATATTGAATTAAGCCAACAGAAGTGAGAGGGGGAGATTTACGCCCCCCCACATCTACTTTACTGACTGGAACTAGGGACCATTCTACCCTGGCATCATCACGTCCTATCAGCCTTTTAGTTACATCTCAAAAATGACACAGTATGTTATGTAGGAATTCACTGTAGATTGTTCAGAGAGGACAGGATATTTGCACATTGTAAAGCATGTGTGTGTGTCTTCCAGTGCTTAGGTAAGTTGCCTAGACACCTTTAATTTTGGAATTAATTTAATTTTGGAGTACTTGATAAAAGATATCCAAAATATGTCCTTGAAGACTTGTTTGAATAGTGGTGCTATATGAAGATAATAGCTTCAGCCAGGTATAGGTCAATGAGAATGACATTTAAGCTAAATCTGCGTATTGCAGCTGTATTTCTCTGGTCAGGAATACATGAGGGGGTTTACCCTAATTTGAGTTCCTTAATTAATGATAGCATTGCATTAATTAATGTTAAAATAATACTAAATGCTTTGTTCTGTTCTCAAGCCATACTGTCTTAGGCTTAGTCTTCTCCGGGAAGGTGGAATAGAACAAGTGTTATTTCATGTAACTTCTGTAAGCTGTTGGAGTGCTCTTTAACTTTGCTGAAGTGATGCAAAAATGTTATTTCATTTGTGACAAACTTTGCATCTTAACTATATGGATAGCTTAGAATCTGTGATTCTATGATTCTCTCCTCCTTTTGGACTTTGGCCAGCTATGAAATATGGGGTTTGGCCTCAGGGTTATGAGGGAAGCATAGTCAACGACTATATTCTAATGCAATGTTGTCTTTGTCCAAAATTAGCCTACACATACCATTAATGTATGAACTATTATTCATTAATTTCAATTACTTTTAAACTCTGAAGCCAAAGGTCATTTTTGACAATGTTGTTTACCTATCAAATTGTTGATGACTTTGGCAGAAAAATGAGGCTGATGTCTTGCATGATTCTTTTCTTGTGCCAAAAAACACATCCCGTTGGCCTGCCCCTCCCCAACTATAATGACTCAGTAAAGCAGTAATATAAACATCTTCAGCACGGTAGGAATTACAAGTGTGTAAAGAGTTTAAATTGAATCTAATTACAAAGCAAATAAATTACGCTTTCTTGAGAAGAATTTGCTGCAGAACTTCTACTTGTTTGCATCAGAGTACAAAACCAGATGAACAATAGTGTGGATCTTTTTTTTTAATTAGATACTTTATTACATGATTAAGGGCAGCCAGAAAATAGCTCCTAATGTTCCAGATACTGTTCTAAGACTGTAATACACAGTTCCAGTGCAACTTCTCTTTCAGTTTCAGTTTTATATACTAAATAGAGCAGAACATAGAGAGAGCACTGTGAAGTTTGCCTTCCATGCCTTCCTGGAGGAAAAGAAGAGGTGGCGGGGGGGCAGGGAAGGGAATAAACGAAAGGAGAAGAAAGATTATGATTGTGAGGACAGAAAGATAGAACTGGACAACTGTAGAATTAAGCTGAGCTGGAGAAGGTGAATGAGACAGACGGAGAAAATTCAAGGCAAACATCCAAACAGCAGAGGTCAAACAAATGCCACAGGCAAAAAAAAGTCCAATTGCCTGCAGGTCTTTTTGGCGGTTAGTGCTACAATTACTGTGTAATTTGTGATTATTTTTTTGTATTAATTTTGAATTTGCCATATTTTTTATTTTCCTCAAAGCTTCCATAGTTGTGTTCTGTGATGAAGAACGATGTTCCTATTCTCCTGTTATTCACTAATGCATATTCTTTTCTATCATACTCCCTTTTATATGATTGCCTTTTTAAGGTTAAAGAAAAGCCTAATCTATGTTTCAGAATTTTTTCCATGATCTATGGCTTTCTCTTCTACTGAACTCCCTCTTTCTTCCAACTCTGCAAAGTGCTCCATGAGATGAGACAACTTCTGTTGCATTGTGTAGTCCTGAAGGAGGTCACAGTTTCATCTTTTTGACTATTTATCAAAGACCTTTTGAAAATTTGAAAAGATTGCCAGCCAGCTCTTCTTTATCTTCTGTTTTTCCGAAGTAATAAAAAAATCCAAAGTGTTAATGAAATGTAATTGTTTGTAGAAATCATGCTATATGATCTTCTATGTATGTTTATTACTAATTATACTTAAATTTTCAACCAGTCGTTTTTTGATCTGTAATTTCTCTGTTCATTCTTCTGCTCCTGTATGTAGAAAGAATTTTTAAGGAGATCACACTTAGTGTTGCTGTGGGATGCACAGTGTAGAAGATAAATCAGGGAAATGTAGAAAGAAGCTGAGATGGAGAATATTTAGGGAGACATTTTTTTTGTAGTTCAGAGCTTTTCAGAATCCTTAAGTACATACATACTGCCTTTGGGCACCTGAGTGGCCTTTAATACTTGGATTCTTCTGTCATTGCCGCTATTGACACTTGTGTCTGTGAATTAATATCTGTTCAGAGGAAAAAAACCCAGATAGTCCCCATAGTTAAAAGAAACAAACACCACCACCTCCCTCCGATCAAAACAAAATCAAACAAAAAACCACCCAAAACACCCAACACTTGAAGTAGTTAGTTTTAATTTCTCTGCAATATGCTTATCTACCATAATTGTTTCTTCTGCTAGATCCATAGCATATTTTTCAGGTTTTCTACTTCTAATATTTAAATAATTTTTGTTCTACTTTTATAGTATTTCTCCAGAATTTTCTTCACATTTCTTCTTTTGATAATTGCCTGTTTATGCTCACTTCATTAGGATTACAATTTAAATTTTTGAAGGATTTCTGGTGAACATAATGTCTCCAGTTTTGTAGACATCAGTTAACTACTAGTCTTCTGTTTTCCCTTTTATTTATTTTTTTTAAGCTAATGTACCCTTTCCACTTCTATACAAAGAGCAATATTTATGACAATTATTTTTTTCCTAATTTTGAAATGCTGATGATGCACTTCAGGTGTTAGGCTAGTTTGGGGTGTTTTTGGTTTTTTCCCTCCTTGATATAATAGGAGATACTGATTTTCAGTTCTGAAGATAAATTTTATGAGTCTGGATTTTGTCATGATACAGTCTCCCACAGCTTGGTCATCTTAGTTAAATGCAATCTGTATACCTTTGCAAATAAGAAATATAGCATTAATTAGTTTATAATGGAGCTTTCATAATGAACGTGTGCCATGATGAAATATTACTAGTACAGGTCAAGGTAGTGCAAGTACAGATCTAGATTGTATCTTTAATTTAAAGACAAAATCAAATTTAAAAAAAACAAAACACAAAAAAACCAAGCCAAACCAAAAACCACACCAAAACCAAGTTCCTATGAAGCAAACAGCTATTTGTTAAACAAAGTACTATGCTTTGATAAAATGCAGATAAAAGTTAGACTTCTTGCCTTACTTTCAAATTACTTAACTACTTCTGTTTCAAGCTTGTCAGTATTACAGGCATTTGTTTCTTGTACTTGGAAACTTGTAGTAAATAAAGTTGTTATATACTTTTCCTCCTCTAAGTGATGTCACGTACGTAGCTACTTATAAAGGTGTCAAACAACTGGAGTCGTGATTTCCTCTGGAGGGGAAAAACCCTAAAAATAGAAAACAGAAATTTTGGAAAAGATGCTCTGTAACAAAACTAAAGCATCCTCAGAAAAAACACTGGATAATCTGAATTATATGCTTGGTATACGTCTATTTTAACTCACATCTGACTTCAAACTGACTACTTGAAATAAGGAAAAATTGATTCGAATAAGTAGAATGCAGGTTTTTAATTCTTCTGTGATACTTTCATTATACTGAATGATGAGCACATGTATCTGCGCACAAGTGTTTGTTGATTTGATTATAGACCTCAGTAATCTTTGCCTATACCCATTTTAATTTAGGATGAAATACTAACTGGTAGCAGGGTGCTGAAAATTATTTTCACCGTACTGAAAATTTATTGTTCTTTGAGTGGTTTTAATTGTGTTCAGACTTAGAAGTCTTCAAACACATCCTGGCTTTTAGAGTCAGCATGTCTTTTCTGAATGTGTATGTGTTGAATAAAACTTGTTATATTTGCAGAGCATGGTGAATATGATCCTCAAACTGTAAGACCAGGAAGCAGATACAGTCATGTGCAGGAAGTACAGGAGCGACTTAACTTCTTACGGTTAGTTTTAACTTGATCACTTGTTTAACTTCTGTAAGAATTCTTTCAATACTTTACAGAAAAAAAAATCCTTGGTATCTCTTTCTCTTATCTAGTTTTAAGTTGCTGTGTTAACTTCTTTCAACACTCAAATGCAAAAACACACCAAGTGTTTTTTTTCTGGTTTTGTTTTGTTTTCTCAGAGGGCTTCTGTGCTAGTATTGGAATATTCAAATAAAGTTTATTGGAATCTTCGCAATCCAAGGCTCTGATTCTGCACTAAGATTTGTATGGGCTTTTTCTCTCTCTGTGCAGAACCCTACTGACTTGAATACAGTGTGCATGCGGATATAGTTACATACATATTGGGGTAACTTAGCTGAAAATTTAAAATAGTCCATGTAGGGATATGCCCGTGTGTCCTTATTTGTTGTATCACACGAGAGTTAAATCCACAATCATAAACTGACATATACGTGTGTCAGACACTGATGTTAGGTTGTCAGCGACTGAGCCTTAGAAAGAGGTTGGAATAAAAAAATTATTTGGGTGACTTTTGACCAGCTGCCTGTTTGAGTAAAATAAGAAAACAAAGGATCTCTGCTCATCACAGAGCTGCAGTATGTTGATGCTTTTTAGGCTCTGTCTTGGCTTTTTCTTACTTGGTTTTAACCTTTTATACACAAGTAAAAATACATGAACTTTCAGAACTTGACAGTTTGATGTATTTTTTACTTGTTTTCTAACTGACTTTTTTTTTTGCTTTTTAAAAGTTTACCAAGAATTTTTATGAATTAAATTGAAGTGTTAACTATTTAATGAAATTATACAATAGCAGACTTAATTTATCATTCCTGCATGTTAGAAATTGTAACTTCCTTTAAGTTCACTAGTTGCTAATGTAAAGGAGTTAATGAAGTCGCATGGCTGTCAAATGTTGAATATGTAGGTAGCAATTTCTGAAAAGCAATGCCATAACTTAGTCCCTGATTTCTTTTACAAAGAAAAGATTTTGAATCAGAAGAATGATTCTGAAGAACTTTGATTATCATTTGTTCTTCCTGAAACATTCTTAGTGTTAACTCTCAGAATTCAAGTTCTTTAGTAACAACAACAAATCAAAAACTTACTTAAATAAAAGGAAAAATTTCTAGTTCATTGACTTCTCCTTCTGGTTCTATTCCATAGAATTGATACCTTATTTTGTGATTTTTGCTAAAGTGAGTGCTAAAACATAGTGAATGATTGCAGAAGTAATTTAATCTCGTTGTGACCCAACTTCCACACTAAATAGTTTACATTAGGAGATGTGCATTTGTTTGTATATAATATGTAAACAGTGCTTGGTATTTTTGTGTAAAACATTTTTTGCCAAATTTGATTCCTTTGTTTAGACTATAAGGTCTTGATCCATTCAAACTTACTAAGAAATCATGGGGCTAATTATGAGTGGATTGTTGATGTAAATAAATTTTCCAGGGTCGTACTTATGACATATAGATGTATAATATACATACTCACCTTATTGCCTGTACTTTTTACTGAATTGTAACTCTAGATGTCTGTTAGACAGTGCTGTTAATTGTCTCTTTGTTTTGCTCAAGATTTTTATTGAAGGATGGTCAGCTGTGGCTCTGTGCCCCTCAGGCGAAGCAAATATGGAAGTGTTTAGCTGAAAATGCGGTTTATCTTTGTGATCGCGAAGCCTGTTTTAAATGGTATTCCAAACTAATGGGGGATGAACCAGACTTAGACCCTGACATTAATAAGGACTTCTTTGAAAATAATGTGCTTCAGCTGGATCCTTCCCTATTAACAGAAAATGGAATGAAATGTTTTGAACGTTTCTTCAAAGCTGTGAACTGTCGAGAAGGAAAGCTAGTAGCAAAGAGACGAGCCTATATGATGGATGATCTGGAATTAATAGGATTAGACTACCTTTGGAGGGTAAGTGAATCGGAGGAAACATCTGAAAGGTTAACTGCTGAGTCTTCCTCAGTCTCTTTTTATATTTTTAGGAACGTGTAATTTATTAGTTATAGACTGAAATTACATAAAGCTACTTTTCAAACTTAAATGCATGGATATTTGACTCCACTGTCTTCCCAGCAAGTATGCAAGTTGGTAACTTTGCAGACTGATGTTTAATGGAAGGTTGTTTGAAACATCAAGTATATTTGTGTATGCACATGAAATTAAAAATTTGCCTATACTGTTGGAATAAGAAAGGATCATTCCAGGTGGATTATGTGTAGGTTTCTCTCTTTCACATGCGCATTAGAACTAAACTTTGTTTTGTGCACTTCATAAGCTAGCTCGCGTCATTCATTCTAGTATGGTGAACTGGAGTGATTCTAGATTAGACCAAGTGATCACTGGTCTGATTCTTTCTCTTATATCCCTGACCTTTTGCCTAAACATGGTTATAGCTTTTCATAGCAAGACTGTACCTTTCTGAAGCTTGCCAAATCTATTGGTGGAAAAACATTAGTGTCTAATTTGATACTTAATTTTCTCAGAGTATTTCTAGTTTTCAAGAGCTGCATTAGAACCCACAGTAGCACACTGTGGCGTGATTATCATGGCTGTGTTTTGTAAAACGTGCCCTATATAAAGCAGCAGTCTTCATTAATTTTGGTTGTGGCTTGTTGAAGGGTTAGGTATTTTAGTCATGGTGATCATAGTTAAAACCAAAGTAGATCACAATTTTTATTCAAATAAGTTTTCACACAGTGTTTGTGTACACAAAATGCCCACATAATGCTAGCATATTTTAGTTGTGGGAATCGACTTACTTGGATCTGCCCTGCCATTTGGCAGCATGACAAAACTCAGGAAGCTTCAGCTCAGTAATCCTGCAGGGGTTGTCTGTAAGGGCTGCTTTCAGACCTGGTGGCTAGTAATTAAAATATAGATTGTCAGGTTAGAAACAGAACTCATTTGCCTGTCCCCCTTCCACCCACTCACAGCCATTTAAATACTTGAAAATTCTGGTTTTAAATCTTCAGTAATGTAGATTGTTCAAGCATCTGAAAAAATAGTTGTCTTATTCTCTGAAACTAGTGAAAATGGAAATGTAATGTGAAGAGGAATATATAAACATTACTGTCATTCTGTTTATAAAGCATCAGCTTTTTTTTGCTAACTCTAAACTCCTTTAAACTAGTTAATTCTTAATTTTTACTCTTTAACTTTAGCATGAGTGGTATTGATTGTATTTTGTAACTAAGCATTTTAGTCACTTTCACCTCATAAAATAAATAGACATACTATTGTGTCAAGATACTTATGTAGTCGTTTTGTTTTTAAATTTTGTACCAGAAAGTTTTAAGATGTTCTAATGCTTTTTTTATTATGCTAGGTTGTGATTCAGGGAAATGACGACATCGCAAACAGAGCAATAGATCTTCTTAAAGAGATCTATACTAATCTTGGCCCAAGGTTACAAGTTAATCAGGTAAAAAAAACAAACAAGCAACAAGAAAACTGGACTATAATATGATAGAAAAACAGTGATAAAATTCAATTTGGTGATACTTTTATACTTGAAAGCTTTGAAAACAGAATAGTTTTCATGTTTTGGAGCATATACTCCTGAGTCCAGCCGTCAGGTCCTGGTCAGATGCAGAATTAAGAGTTTGTTCTGATATTTACAGACTGAACTCTGATAAACCTTTTTTATTAAATTGATCTGTTGTATTTGGTCTCTATACTCAGAAAACAGTTCATATCATATACTTAGCTAAGCCTTTTGTTGAACGTCCAGTTGTGGTACTTATTTGTACTAGTATGTTCACTGGATGGGTCTGTTAAGTGTTGTCACAAGCTAATCTAATCTTTTTTTATGTCGTGTCCCTTGCAAAGGGTCACAGAGTTTCCATGTAATGGTCAAGCTGAGCTCTAGCAAATGAGGTATTTTCTCCCTATGTTAATATTTGCTGGAAGCTGTGTTTCAGTGGACAGAGAGAAGAGATAATGAGTTTCTGAAAGGTCAGAAGTAGTGAACTGTTGGGATTTCACAAATTGGGGGGGGTGGGGGGGGGGGTGGGGGATACTGTCTTCCAAACAATCTCCAGTTGGTAGCTTGCTAGGTGTATTTCTTAAAACTCCAATTTTCATACTTTTCCTCAAAAACACTTCTATAGTCTGCAGAGCTGCCAGTCTGCTAGGTACTGCACAGCTGCTCTAGGTAGTACATTTACAGCCATTCAAGCTATATTTTCCTGTAGTGGCAGATGGGCTGTATGCTTCTTTCTTGCTGTAGGTCTGGGTTTACTAAGCATGCGTAGATCTGTCCATCTGCACATGATTAGATATGACACTTCCAGGAAGTGTTGGATTTACTTAATGTGCACACAAGTATTTTGTGTCAGTGTGCTGGTAATTCCTCTGCTGCTGAGCTGCCTCTAAGAAAAGTGGCTACTGGACAGTGGTTTACTGCCACAGCTATGACTGTTAATGTTTCTATTGCAGGCTACTACCTGGAGACACTGCAGACTTTTTACAGTGATACTATAGGTTATATGTCAGTCTAGGTCAGGAGCAAGGAGATGTTAGGTATCAGGAAGAAGAGATTTGCTGCAGCTGCCACTATACTGAATTTAGCTCAAAATCCATTTCTGAGTTTATGCAGGAAAAGAGTGTATCTGGAACTGGGTTATGTGATTGGGGGGCTGGGGCAAGGATAGTTGTTCTGGTGGTCTGTAAATGTTCTGTGTTCACTCTTAGTGTAAAGTAAGTAAACCTGTACTAGATTGTCATCTAGAGATTCAACATAGTCTGAAGAAATTAATAAGAGAAAGTCCAATTCAGTGTTTTCTGTGCAAACTTTCACTTTTTCTATTTAAGTGCAAGTTTGCACTGTAACAGGAGTTACAGCTACTGATGACATGCAATATTTTTGAAGCGCACGCTAAATTGGAGCTATTTATGAATGGGAGTTTATTCTGAAGTGGAATAAAACAGCTTTATAGAGTAACTTGCCTGGTTTTGGTTTGTTTGGTTGTTTGGGGTTTTTTAACTTCTACCATTGGATTATACTGCTGAAAAGATGGTTTTTAATATTTCTTGTAATTGCACCAATTTTTTTAATGTAATTAGGTAGTGATTCATGAAGACTTCATTCAGTCCTGTTTTGATCGTCTAAAAGCCTCCTATGATACATTATGTGTGTTGGATGGAGATAAAGACAGTATCAATTGTGCAAGACAAGAAGCAATACGAATGGTGAGAGTGTTGACCGTTTTAAGAGAATACATAAATGAATGTGACAGCGATTACCACGAAGAGAGAACTATTCTACCTATGTCAAGGTATGTATGAGAATGCGCTACTGTGATTTTGATTTCTGTTAACTAAAATAGTACTAACATCTTTGTGATTTTTACATTCTAAAGAGTTTCTATTCAGGGAATGTATTTATAGAGTTTAAAAATTCCATTTTCTCTGCTAATACATCCAAACTCTGATCTATAGTAAAAAAAAAAAAAAATTGAAAGATGAGGCAGATACAGGCATATATGAAAGGGACATCAGACCTGAGAATAAGCTTGTTTCTGGTGTTTTGTTCTATAACTAGCACAACGTACCTTGTGGCTACATGATTTTGGATGTATTTCTTTTTTTCAGATAATTATTTAAAAGCAATACCATTCTTTAAGTTAGCATGAGCAAACCTTCTTTGTTTTTCATAGTCCTGTCATACAAAAAACATGTTGTTAATGTATATCTTCATCTTCCAGAATTGTTAATCTTACTTTGCAAGCTTAAATTTAGGATTATCCCTGAGTGAAATATTCTGTGTAAGAAGAGAACAGCACTTTGAAATATAGTTATTTTCTGTATACCTTCACTTTTCTTATACTTGTCCTTGAGTAAAAACTTAGCTTAAGTCCTAGCTGCTTCTCTTTAACTCTTTGGTACAAAAAAAAGGAAGCATTTAAATCCAATGTCGTGTAGATATTTTCACAAAATACTTTATTTCCTGAGAGGAAGGTAGAACAGACAACTGTTTAAATGTTCCACTGTTAGTAGATGCTGTGTATGGGAAGAAAGTCTCAAAAATACGTGAGGAATACACTTGAGATGCTATGGATTTATGACTCAGCTAACATTTTTAGACGTGGTGGGGCTTTGTTGTCCCCTTATTTTAAATGCTCTTTTTGTCAAGAAAATTGAAGAGATTGCTGTTTCTTCATGATGTGTCAGTTATTTGCAGTGCTCCTACAGCATTTTTATTGTAGATATTGATTGATTAGTCCTAAGTAAGTTCTCTTTTTGATTGCAGGTGTGTCTTTTTTATATGGGCTATTTGATTTTACTAACTTTTTCACAGGTCTTGTTAGCAAGGAGCTTTTATGAGGAATTTTTGCCTTCTTTTGTTGCATGGGATTAGTTGTTTGGGCTTATCTGGGCACATCTTTCCTAACGAGTTCCCTGCCATTGTGCAAAGTTTGATCACTGCTGCTGTGAAAATGTTTCTTCTTTTTTTGACGTCTTTGAATTTTTTGAAAGCATTTTGATTTTTGAAATGGAATTGTAATATAAAACTTTTAACAGCTTTTGACAGAAGTCATTAAGACTTGGTGACCTGATGGCTTTTTCTGATCTTGGTGTGTTTAAAACTGAGTTGTTTTGCTAAAAGAGCAAAACGTAGTTGCCAGTCTGAGCTTTATTTACGCATTTTGATCAGGAAATTACAAGCAAGAGAAAGGATCTAAAACTTCATAAGAGACTTTTTAAAATTCTGTCAATGTTCCTAACCTGACTGTAAAGTTGACCATTTGTTCAATGCAGTTGTGTGGAGTGTGGCTTCTTGAAAGTTTCTGTGTATGTTATGTTTGTGTAATTGCTGGTGCCTTCACAAAATAAGCTCGTGCTGGAGTGTACCACCATACATAAAGATTTGATGTTCAAATATCTGCAACACAAAATACAGCAGGAAAAATAATTTCTTTAATGAGGGCAAAAATAACTTTATCTGGTTTGTTTATTTTCAGAGCTTTCCGTGGTAAACATATCACACTGGTAGTTCGTTTTCCAAACCAAGGTCGACAGGTGGAAGATCTGGATATTTGGTCTCATACAAATGACACAATTGGCCAAGTACGGCGTTGCATTCTCAATCGTATTAAAGCCAACAGTGCGCACACAAAAGTAGAACTGTTCATTGGTGGTGAGCTGGTGGACCCTGCAGATGATAGAAAATTAATTGGGCAGTTGAATCTCAAAGATAAAACGGTAAGTGGTGTTGCAGGTTGATTATTTATGTCAATTCAGATGTTGCTTCCCTTTTGTAAATGCTTGAAAAATACCATGCGTGGGATCACTTATTCTTGTGAAATAGTTCTATTCCTTCTCCTTGTATTATGCCATTAACATTATATCAGATGCTAATTTAGTAAAGAATTTTCATTTTTGCATAGTATTAAAACTGTGATTGTGTTTTTCAGCTAATTACAGCTAAGCTTACACAGATAAATTCTAATATGCCCTCAAGTCCAGATAGTTCTTCTGACTCTTCAACTGGTTCTCCGGGCAACCATGGCAATCACTACAGCGATGGTCCAAATCCAGAAGTTGAAAGCTGTTTGCCTGGAGTGGTAAGCGTATACTTAACTTCTGAAATGAACAGTTTAAAAGCATTTTTTTCCCCTGTACTTTGTCTTTAACTAATTATTTTTATGGGTTGTTGTTTTTGTTTTTGTTTTTTTTTTTGCTTATTTTAAGATCATGTCACTGCATCCTCGATACATCTCTTTTCTTTGGCAAGTTGCAGATTTGGGCAGTAGCCTAAATATGCCACCTCTTAGAGATGGAGCACGTGTTCTTATGAAGCTCATGCCACCAGGTAAAACTTAATTTTGTCCTGTTTTATATTGTAATATCCTGTATAATAATTTCTCACCTGTTACATAAAAATGAAGTTACGGGAGTATTTTCCACTCGATCGGTAGTTCATTGATACTGCAATTCATGAGTGTTATCCTAGTTAGGATTGTATGTATTTCCCAAATAGTTATTTCTTGTCTGTCATATGAAGTTGCATAGTTTGCAGCTGGTACTGGGGCTCAGTGCTGCAGTGCACTGAAAATGGGGAGAAGCGTCGTATTTTGAAGTGGTTCTGTAGCACTACTTCAATAGCATCGCTTTTGTCCTGACAGAAATAATTGTTGCAGCACACTTCATAGTCTGATCTTGTCTGTCAGTTACGTTTTTTTGCAACTTTTCTCATACACTTAAAATTTTTCAGATTTATAATTGTAAATACTTCTGGCTTGTTCTGGAGTAGTTGTGTTATAAAACGTTTATAAGTTGTGTTTTTGTTACAGATAACACTACGGTTGAGAAACTAAGAGCTATTTGTTTAGATCATGCAAAGCTTGGGGAAAGCAGCCTTAGTCCATCCCTTGATTCTCTATTCTTTGGTCCTTCTGCCTCACAAGTGCTGTATCTAACAGAGGTTTGTGATACTTTGCCTGTTCTTTAAAAATCTTCAACTCTCTCTTTGGCAATCCTTTCCGTAACATTGTGGAAGCCTAAGATCAAATTCTGGTTTGAAATTAACAATTGAAAATACTTAACAATTTACCGGAATAAACTGGTGTATGGCCAATGCTGTCAAAGCATTGCTTAAGTAGTATTCCAACATAGTCTTACGTTCAATCGTCTATAGTCAAGCTAGTGCATTTCTGTTAGTTAACTCTGTATTTTGTTCTACAGGTAGTTTACGCCTTGTTAATGCCTGCCAGTGCACCTCTGGGAGAAGATGCCAGTGACTTCCAATACAACTTCTTAAAAAGTGGTGGTTTGCCTCTTGTATTGAGCATGCTGACTAGAAATAACTTCCTGCCAAATGCAGATATGGAAACTCGAAGGGGTGCCTACCTTAATGCTCTAAAAATAGCCAAATTATTGCTAACAGCAATTGGATATGGCCATGTTCGAGCTGTGGCAGAAGCTTGTCAGCCAGTTGTGGAAGGCACAAGTACAATTTCACCGGTAATATAAATCTTCCTTGATGCAAATAGCAATGTACTCTGGTTTTTATATTGTCTGTAGCAACATCTGTCTACTCTCCATTGATAGTCTGTTTGAGTGAGTTGCATGTCAAGAACTTGCGGTACTTTCAGATAATGTTGTCTGATGATTCTAAAAAAGGGACCAACTTAGTAAACAAATCCTGTTTCTTTCTGACTGTAGAAAAGTTAGGTGTGAGATCCTCCTGCTCTATATATGATTTTCAGTGGTTTGCATGATTGTCAGTACAGGTAACTTTCCATTTTCAAGTACATCTGGTCCATAAATGCAAATTCTGATTCTTTTGAGCTGTTGAGTCTATTGAAGGATGTGCCTCTGACTTTCTTGTATCTCCTATTTATGATTAGAGCATAAAACAACAGAACTGACGTTGAGTCATGCCAGCCCTTTTTCTACACAAAAATAAGTCCTTGGCTTGCTAGATACCTAATCCTGTCCATTGCTTGTAGAAAATTCTTGCAGAGAATAACTAGGTACATTGCAAAGTTAAGTGTTGATAGTTGAAAGGTGTCCTACCCTAAGACTCCTCAGAGTTGGAAAGGGAAAGTGTAACACACGTGTTCTGAACTGTGATGTCACACCTCTACAGTAGTAGATTTTGTGCATGTTTAATATGGCTAGTTAGTTTTTCTACATCTGGAAAAATATGTTGCGGGTCAAGATTTTATTTCTGCCCTCTTACAGTAGGCGTACAGCATAAGAGCCCAAAAATTAAAATTTGCTGCTGTCCTTCCTGGGCATTTGCTTCCAGGTATTCCAGCTTTTTGTTTTGTTTTGTTTTTGTGAAGTACTGTCCCAAATAGTTGCTTGAGCTATCAACCTATACTCAAGAATACATAGAGGGCCCCACTTCAGAGCTCTTTCTTCCAGAATATTTACTAAGATCCATCTCTGAAGCAGAGAAGTACATTCCCCTTAAGTCTGAAAAATAAATATCGGTTCTGGTTAGCTCCATCTGTTGGAAGATTCATTCTTTTTCAAGGAAATCAAAACTCTTGACGATTACAAAGAGGTGAAGATCCCTTTTCATGTCTTGTGTTAGAGTTAGAATATAATACAAACATCTTAAAGCAAACATGTTTGCCACCCTATCCTTCGTCTGTTTAAAATGAGTAAATTTTACTGTCCTGTTTTCTAATGACGATTATTCAAAAGGCAGTTTGGAACACAAATAACATCAGTTGAGTCTTCAAGTGCTGTTTGAAACGACAATCTTGAAGTACTGTTTGAAACAGATTTATGCTGGCCACTTAGGAGGTAGTAACATTTGTCCGTGACTACTGACATTGACTGTGAAGTGTTGCAAACATCTAACTTTATTCTTAACTGATTTGTTGGAAACAACACGGTTATTCTTGCTGTCATCGTCATCCTGTTTGAAGGGCTTTGGTCTTGATCCTTTTTATTGCTGCAGCACCAATAAGCTTACACCTTGGGATGGAGGTGGGATTTGTAAATACCTTTCATCTATTGTATCTAAAGCATAAGCAGGATAGCATAACTTCCTGTCTTGGCTTTCTCCTTGTCTGCAGTCTTCCAGTTACCAGTCTGCTGCTGTCACTAGGACCTTTTAAATTTTTATTTTCTTCTGTGCTTTCATAGAAAGTTGAATCAATAAAGTTGTTAAACATGGTATTCTGGTACATAGATCCTGATTTGCCCCCATATATATCGTTTGATCCATTTACAGCCCACTTCTGAAAGCTAATTAACTGTGTAAGCTCTACTACAGCCTTCCGTGGGAGTTCTGTAATTTTGCTCCCCGAATCAAGTGTCTTAGTGAAGCTGACAAAGTAAAGGAATATGGCCAGCGCCAGGTGTTACAGACCGACTTCACAGCGTGTCTTTTGAGCAGCATTTGAGACAGGTTTTTTGGATGAAATGGTGCTAGAAAATGAATAAATGCTTTTGTAGAAGAAGCTTTAACTTCTAACCACAGCACACAGAGTCTTTTCAAGCAAGTTTGTCTATGAGAAGGAAACAACCATTTCAGATTTGAACTGTCAAAACTATGGAGCTCTGTCAGCCCAAGGAGAAGGAACTCTATGCTCAAACCAATACAGAAAAGATAAAAACTTGTCTTGCTGCTATTTCTGTTGTGAAAGTATGATAGAGAAGAGAACAGGAGGGGTAATCCAGAACAGAATTCTTCAATAGTGCTCTAACTCAGATGTTCAAAATGTACTTAACTATCATGCACACTGCAACCATGTTCTGTCTGGACACTATTAGCTAATCCAGAGGGAGAGCCATTGTTTTAGCAAACCCTTTTTTTCTTACATCAACAGAAAGGGAAGGAAGCATTGTAATTCTGAACATTCTGTTAACTTGAAATAGTCTGATCAATAAACAAACCCCCAAACATAAGTAGTTTTGAGCAAGTGCCTCTCCTCTTAACTGCTTGTACTGTATGATAGTGCACTGTAGTGATGGTATCTATTTGAAAATGAGGAGGTTTATTTTTCTTGGTGTTTGCAGTTTCTGTAAGTAGTTTTCCTTCCAAGATCTTATCTACTTCTACCAAACCTTTCCAAGTAACTTCATATTTTCATATCTTCTTGCTTTCTTTTTTCCGTGTAAAAATAAGTATAAGAAATACTTTCTTCCAGATAAACCAGGCTACGCATGACCAGGCAGTGGTGCTACAAAATGCCCTACAAAACATTCCTAATCCAACTTCAGAATGCATGCTAAGAAATGTAGCAATACGTCTTGCACAGCAAATATCTGATGAGGTTAGTGAATTCCTTTCTGTATCACCTTTTTTCTATAGTATCTTTTTTTTTTTTTAATCCTTAAATTTATTGCTTTGTAAGACATGGATTTTCCTTCTAAAATGTCATGAAACGCTTTAGGTAATGTTCATATGGTTCATAAGCTGTTAACTGTGTTCAGTTTTGGGCCCCTTGCTACAAGAACGACATTGAGGTGCTGGAGCGTGTCCAAAGAAGGGCAACGAAGCTGGTGAAGGGTGTAGAGCACAAGTCTTATGAGGAGCGGCTGGGGGAGCTGGGGTTGTTTAGCCTGGAGAAGAGGAGGCTGAGGGGAGACCTTATTGCTCTCTACAACTACCTGAAAGCAGGTTGTAGCAAGGTGGGGGTCAGTCTCTTCTCCCTAGTAACAAGTGATAGGACGAGAGGAAATGGCCTCAAGTTGCGCCAGGAGAGGTTTAGATTGGATATTAGGAAAAACGTCTTCACCAAAAGGGTAGTCAGGCACTGGAACAGGCTGCCCAGGGAAGTGGTTGAGTCCCTCTCCCTGGAGGTATTTGAAAGATGGGTAGATGTGGTGCTCGAGGACATGGTTTCGTGGTGGACTTGGCAGTGCTAGGTTAATGATTGGATTTGATGATCTTAAAGGTCTTTTCCAACCTAAATGATTCTATGATTCTAACTAATTAAAAGTATTTAATTAATTGTTTCCATATGCAATTATGAAATTCAGTGTCTAATAGCATAAAGAGGCTTAAGTGCACTAGGCAGGTTCTGTACAAGCTCTTTAATGGATTGTGAATATTGTTACACTTAAATCAGAACTTGAGAAACTTGATGTAATAAAGAAGTTAATGGGTGTTTTGGAAACATTTTTGTGATACTTCTTTTTTTGGTCTTTAATGTTTTGGTTTCTGAGTAACATTCTCTTCTTGAAGAGAAACACAGAAAAGGGAAGGGAGTTTTTAAATATTGAGCATGATTTTTAAATGCTGAAAGATAAAAGTCTCAGATTGTTGCCAGTGTATCTTTATATATTGAAAATGCATTAATGATACGAGTGAAAAATTGGATTGTGAAGCTTGGTAAGGTTAAACAATGTGCTTTGCAAATACAATAGTCTTATCTGCGTGGTATGACCAAACCCCATTTGGATTTGGAATTATGAGTCATGTTAATGAATACATTAGTGAATTCTGCTGAATTCAGCAGAAGCTAAAATCGAAACTATTGCAACTTCCACAGTGAATCAGGATCCCTCAGTTTCCAGTGTGGAAGCAGTGAATATTGTTTTTCTGTACTGTATAGAATCTCTGCAAAGCTATCACCAAAAGAGTTCTGAGTTATCTAAATAAAAGTAGTCTTGTATTATCATCTTAGTGTTGAAAAGCACACTATTTCTTCTGAACAAGAGCAGTGTCTAAAGAAAGCACAATGTACTAGCCTGCAAGACTGAACCATCTGCCTTCCATTAGTGGTGGTATTGCATCCATAGGTGATTTTATGTGTAAAATCAGCCAGTTGAACTCTGTTTTAATTAACTTCCTTCCACAGAAGAAATGTCTTTTGAGGTGAGGTATGAAGAAAGGTTTTTAATTGTGCCTTTGTCCTTTTTGGAGGACTTTTAATAAAGAAATATTTTTTCTTTCACCAGGCACATCAAAGCAAACAAAATCTGAATCTCTTTTACAAGAGTCTACACAGTATTGCTGTTAAAGTACTGTCTATAATTTTCTGAAATTATGAAAACTGCTGTAGATCTAGATTTCATATGTATTGTAGTTTGCCTTTGAAAGACTTTTTTTTTCTTTTAATGTTTTGATAGTCAAAGACTCTTTCAACTGACCTCACAATTTTTAAAAAAATATATCTGACATGATTTCTATAAGCCAGACAGAAGACTGCAACACGAAAAGAAATCTTTCACCTTTTTAAAAAAACTTGGTGCTTCAGGATTTTAAAACTACAATGAGATTAAAAAAAGAAAATGTTCTTCTTCTGTGCGACAAATTTTTCTTGTGGCGCTATTACTGTAAGGTTGCTTTCCTTGTGGCAGAAGTGAAATACCTATTGTTTTTCTTGTAACTACTGTTAATGTCCATATCAGTAGCAAGAATGCACGTTGTTCAGGTTTCCTGAGGCAGCTAGCTTATTAGTTAAGCTTCTTAGAGTCTCCTTATTTTTACTAAGTCTGACTATTAGAAAAATGAAATTTGAAATTTTTGAGAACTGTCTACCATATGCTTTTAAAGATTGCCTATTTTTTGGACAGTTCTACTTTGAATATAGACTCCAGATAGCTTTGGGGTTTTTTTGGAAGTTCATGCAAACTATAAATAACGGCAGTTGTAGTATGTTTTGTAATGTTCGTATACCAGTAGAAATTATGGGATGTTAACTCCAACCATGCAGAAAATACTGAAGAGTGAGTCTGCATTCATAAGATACATGATCTGTGTTCTTATTAATTTTGAACCCTGTATAACTTGAATGTAGAACAATCCCTTTATATATTAATCACATACTTGATAAGTGTTAGTTTATCTAGCTGTCAGCTAGCACAATAAATATCATGGTGGGGACAAACCCTAAAATAACTTCAACTTGTTGCATTACTTAAGAGGCTAGCCGCCTTCCAGATGCATGCTTGGTGGTTTGTAGGTTTGGGTTTTTTTTTTCCACAAAACAAGAACGTTCTGGCATTGAAGTTGGTAGTTTCTGTGAAATCTTACTCAGAATCAGAGAGCTGCTGGTTATTTACCAAAAATGTTCACTTTCTTGTAATTCCTGGTACTTGTAACATTACAATTTAAGATTCTGTAATATATCTAAAATACATGCTACTTTCTATTAAAAAATGAAATATTACATAAGTGAAGTATAAATGCTTTTCAAGATACAACATCTTTTTTTCTCTATTTAAGGACAAATTCTTTGTTAAATTTTAAATTTTTAAGTTTTAAACTTTCTATACATACATTTGTGAGAATTAGAATCCGTTGTAATGTTATTTGCAACTGCATTTTAATGTTGCTTTGGTTTATTTCTCTTTTTTTCAGGCTTCAAAATACATCCCTGATATCTGTGTCATTAGGGCAGTACAAAAAATTGTTTGGGCATCAGGTTGTGGGTCAGTTCAGCTGGTTTTCAGCTCGAATGAGGAAATTAGTAAAATCTATGAAAAGGTAAGAATTCCTAAGCAACTGCTTTTCTATATAACTGTTCCTTTGTTTACAAAAGGGACAGTGTCAATCGGGTCAGGCTTAGAATGCGATGAGCTTTTAGGTAGTTATCTTGGTGATGATGTATTTCAGAGTCTAGTATGATATGTCAGTTGTCCTACCACAGTTTAATTTTCTATTCCAAGTTCCTTTTCTTGATAGCTATTTAATTGTAACTTGAATCTGGTGTCAGTTCAAAAATGCACCACTTTCGTAAGCTGCTGTAACATGTTTTCAGCCCAGTTAGATTCTGTATTTGAATAAGAAATAAGCACTTCTTTGCAATGCTAACTTTTCTAGTCTTTCAAATTTAAAAGGTCTATTCTACAGAAGTTAATTTAAAGCATATGTGCAGTCTAGAATGTGAAATGAGCCAATTGATCTGAAATTAGCACTGAAACACTCGTAAAACAAAATAATTGCTAATCCTGTATGGCTTTTTCCCTTTTATTCTGTAGATATGTAGACCATCTTCATGGTTTCACATGTAGTTTACACAAACAAGTTTGGAGTAGAGGGTTATATATTAGTATGTTATTACACATCTTGTGTTTAACAACTGTTGCTTACAGTTACAGGAAATAGTAATCTGTATTTTGGCAGTGATTAAAAAAATATTTTTGTTCTATAAACACCTTCACCTATTTGCCTTATAAAATCAAGTTTATTACTCACCAATACTTGCCTGAGAGTAAAAGGGAAAGGAATATATAGGGAAGTTTTATTCTTGGTGTATTAGCTGTTGTGCTTAAATGATCAATTAGAGGAAAAATATTTACTTCAGCAAATGCAACGCCTTTCCATTTAGCTTATGTAGTGGTATAATGGCATCTGCTTCTATTGCTGTGAGTATGACTTCTTCATGAAATAAGTTGGGGTTTTTTTGGTTGGGGGGAGGGGGGAGAGGTGATATAACTTGCATGTAAAAAGTGGTTTAGTTATCGTGACAGTCCAGGCACATGAAGATGTGCTC
This sequence comes from Nipponia nippon, assembly GCF_047370975.1. NCBI lineage: Eukaryota > Metazoa > Chordata > Aves > Pelecaniformes > Threskiornithidae > Nipponia > Nipponia nippon. The sequence continues at coordinate 37,759,164 of NW_028262336.1, read as the reverse complement.
TTATATCTATACATTTGATGTTTTAAGAGCAGTAGTGCACTAGAGAAAATACGCCTGAAGGAAAATATACCTATATGTTCTTTTCTGACGTTTTTCTGGGTGAAAATAGTACAGTTAAGTTCTGCAAAAATTTTTTCAAACAATGGAGGTTTTAAAAAAGGTGAAACTTAAGCTGTGTGTTATCCATCATCCTTTTTTTTTGTGTGTGTGGATTTGGGTTTTTTATTTTTATTGACACTTACATGGACATTTGTAATAAATGGCAGCTGCATTTGGTTTATCCTAAGCAAAAGGGAAATAAAAATTGAAGGGAAAAATTGGAGACTAAAAAGAAGAAGAAATTTCAGAAGTAATAAGAAGGGGGAATAAAGTACACTTTGTTAAAATAACATTAAAAGAGATGAAAGTATCACAGAAATAGAGAGATATGATGCAAGAAAAGACACGTTCTTAAAAGAAATGCATTTGGTTATAGATGAGAGGAAGTAACTCCTATAGTAGTTTTATAAAGATTGAATATACCAGTGACTGGCAAACAGTGGCTTAGAGGAAAAAGTATTTCAAGAAAAATGCTTTCAATTTTCGAAGTTGACCACTAAACCTTAGACTTTTAACTCATAGGTCATGGGAGCATTTTGCAAAGTCTGTGGGGTAGAGATTTATCATTAATGTTAGTTTAAGAACAAAAGCAGGCTGATTTTTGTGGAATCAGGAATGACATGTCAGGATTCCTAAAAAGATCAAAGGCAGCTATGGTAAATGTTTTTTTAAGAGGCACTTCAGAGTAGTTCCATCAAGTATGACTTCTGAAAGAATGTTCTGAGCGCTTTAAGAAGCTTTTGAACTTAACTGGTGAATTCAATTAAACTTTAAAGTCAAGATAAATTATTTTGAGAGCATAATTTTTATGGAGTCTCGTCTGCCTCCTGCCTCAAAAAATTCTGGTATGGGAAGTCCTCCCAGTTTTTGAAGAAGACTGACACCACTGGAAGTCGCACAAACCGCCATTTTCTTATTAGCTGAGAGAAGGCCCGTACCCATCTGAAACACTGCAAGTATGCTGCTTGTACAGACCCCTCAGCTCTTGGTGCCTGAGTATAGGGAGGTACTTCACTGAGTATGAAATACACTTTGCCTTTCTACTAGGTCCCTGCACTCACGCAGAAATAACTTTCTTTTCTAAACAGGGCTTCAGTGCAGAGCAGGTGCAGTCCTGAACTTGTTGAAAGTATTCTGCTTTTACTTTCATATCTTGAGATGTGTCAGAATTACCACATCCTCCCGCTGCAGTGGTAGTGACTGTCTCTGATTTGTAGCTGTTCTGTAAAGACAAATAGTGTCTGTTGCCAGAGCGAGACATACTTTGTCATCTGCTGCTGCTGTTTACAATTGGTTATCTCTTCTGCATTGTAATCCCTTCTTTCTGCCTACTTAATCTTGATAACCTTTCCGTATATAAAACAAATGCTTATTTTATGTCTCTGGTTAATATTGCTAACCTGCAGCCATGATTACTGATGAATTAAGATTGAAACCTGCTTACATTTAGTTTCTTCAGAATTTTCCAGCTAATTAATTTTGGCTTAGATGGAGGAGAGGGCTTGCCTTTTTTTCCTCAAGGTATTTATTTTGGGAAAATGCACCAAAATCAGCTCACTTGATTCAAGTGTTTAATTGAAAGAATAACCTGTGTACCAATTAGAAATATTACTCTTTCTTATTTCAAAAGTCACCACAGCAACTATGTTTGAAATTTGGTTTGGCTGTTTCTGGTTCGTGTTCCTAAAAAATAGGGAAGTGCTGGATAAATTCTAGCAGCGTTAAGAAGTTTTTGGTCAAATGAGTTGTGAGTATCAAAGCTTTGTAAAACTGGACTTCTTGATGAGTTATGCAGCACTACAGCCTTCCTCTGTTTAAATAGTAACTGTTTCCAAAGCTTTAAACTCAAGGTTCTGAGTAGTGAAGAAAAGCATCTTATTTAAAAATCAAAAAAACAAGCAAACAAAACCCAAATACAAACCAGCAAAGAAACCCAACAGTACTAACTGATGTAACTTTTGCCTACAAGCTTCCTGTTTAACCTCTGGCTCCTTAAGTTGGTACTTGGAATCCTCCAACAAGAAGCACAGTAGTGGAAGTTCAGGTCATCCCGCATAATGTTTTGAATCACATCTGAGTGGAGTGCATAAAATACTTGGCACTGATAATCACTTAGTATACAAATTTGTGGTTTGTGTTTGTATTTAGTATATATACCTTGGAGCCAGTTGGGTTTCTCGGGATTTTTTTCTATACCCATTTTGTGCTCTCTTGTTTATTTTCACAGACAAATGCAGGAAATGAACCAGACATGGAAGATGAACAAGTTTGCTGTGAAGCATTGGAGGTGATGACCCTGTGTTTTGCTTTGATTCCAACGGCACTGGATGCGCTCAGTAAAGAAAAGGCATGGCAGACATTTATCATTGATTTGCTATTGCACTGTCACAGCAGGTAAGTTTTCGTGGTGGGGTTTTTTTATCACATGTATTATTTTGCAATTCAAAATTAATATAAAGCCTAAATACAGAGCAGTGACTTCTTATTTAAGTGATTTTTCTTCAGTTGTCTTAATTTATTTTTTAGCAGTATAATTCTGTAATTTGGATACCTGTCCTAAAGTGGTAGCTATATCAGTCCCATCTTCTTTGTTCTCATAAGGAGGATATTGTGAAGCCAGATGGACGCCTGGTAATGTGCTACTGCTGGCTTTAGAACAACTTATTTAGAATAAAGTAATAGGTACTTTATGTTTTGCGGAAATTACGTGAATATTCGCTACATTAGAATATTTAAGCGACTTAGGTATAGAAGATATTTCCTATACTTTTTCTGATAAGTAAAGACAGGATACAGTGCTAGCAGTTTGAGGAGGGGGGGAAGTTAAGATTTAATCGTCTGGTTTTCTTGCACTGGGGTGGTACACTTGTGACTCTTCACGTGATTCACATGTTTTACATAGAGCTGTTGCACTGGAGCTGTCATCTGGTGCAGTAGCAGCGTCTTGGTGGAATCTTTAGCACTGTTGGGGGACAGATGGACAGGGAAAACCAGCAGGAGCTGCCAAGAGTGATGTGGTACGGTTGACCTGCAGTCCTGCTGTAGAGTTCAGGGATCTCTTGTTATCTCAAAGCTATTCCTACAGTTCTCCTTAGACAGCATCTGCATGATACAGCAGTCTGTATGATGTGTGTCTTGTGACTTCTAGTCCATCTGAAATTGTGATGTGAAGTATTAGGGTGTGTATTTGTAGAAGCCATCCAAGTGGAAAGTTTTTGTATGTTGTTATTAAAGTTACCAGTGCTTTGAACTGTTACTAAAGATTTAATTCTAGATATCTCCGCTGTTGTTCCATGAGTATTTTAACTTTTCTTTGAGAAATGGCAGAGATCAGAAATTAGTGAAGCTGTCTACGCCTTTCAGTACATTTTAAATGGAGTCAGATTGTGGCGCTCTGAGATGACTGGGGTCGGAATTTCAGTACCATGTTTTGGGTTTTTTACTTTTCTAGATAAAACAGGTTGAAAAGTCTTATGTTCAGGAATATTCACCATAACAAAAGGATCAATAGTATCATCAGAGTATCTCTTTACAGTGAACTACTTGCACATGTTGGTGAAACTGTGGAGTGTTATTATCAGAACCCCACAAGCTTTGTTAGCTTGCAAGCTGTGATATAGGATGTTGAATTTTCAGCTTCCCTGAAGCTTGTTATTATCACTTAAGTTAGATAAGTTTAACAAACATGCTGACAAATGTATGTTGTAATTTTACACATTAAAGAAACAAGCTGTCTTTCACTATTTTTGGTAACTTTCAAGGCTGATGAGTAAGAAATCACTAAATTTTATTTTTAAAACTGTCAACAGTTGATATCAAGTTACTATTTTGACAGCAAGTGTATGTTGGCCACATGTCAAATTTGGAGTACCAGTACAGCTGAATAGCATAGGCAAGTGTTGGTGTTGCCCCATCCTTTGATTATTTTTTTTTTTTTATTTGTGGGTCCAAAGATTTCAGATTCATGGCTTTTTTTACATGGTCTTAATTGTACAAATATAAGTAATGGGTGATAATTTTTATAATAAATTTTATTGTAGTTATCTGATGTTTCTCAAGCGTTTACCAACATTTGTTTATATTTCAGTTAGTGTTTGGTATCAACACTTTGCAGACAGAAGTATTTCTTTGCATATTAAGTTCAGTGAGCAGTTCTCAGGTTTAGTTTGTAAATAAGAAGTGTGTTTGCACAAATAATAACTTCGCAGAACTTAAAGATTATTATCTAATACAGTGGCCAAATCTGTGTGATCCCTGTGCTTATTTATTGGCAGTATTAAAACTTCTGGGGCTGCTTCTGGTGTGACGTCTCATGAAATGGTCTTAAAACCTTTATTTAAGCTTTGAATATCACAGACTGAGATTCTTGTCACTTTACGTGGGCTGGAAAGCTGTCATCACAGCTAGGTATCTCTCTTCTTTTGTTTTTATCTCTGCCACCGTTTATCAGGTGTCAGGGTTAAAAGTTTCTTATTTGCTATCACTTTCACTGGTTTGGATTAATAGGCCAGGATTTTGTTATCAAGAATAACTGAAAGAAGAAAGTACTGGGATATTTTTTTTGTTACAATGAATCTATTTTGTGGTCCTTCCCACTCTAGCCCATAACGCCTTTTTTGCTGCAAGAGCTCACAGAACAGCTGTGTTAATGTTTACTTTTAAAAAACCACAAACAAAAAAGAATGAGTACATTTAACTGTCAATTGGTTACAAAAAGAATGTCTGCTTTGTTTTACGTTTACAGCACAATGTAAAATATTAAAGTAGTTACTAGCAACATAGGAATGTTCTGTGTTTACAAACAGAATAGTGCCAATGACAAAGGTACACCAAAGATGATTTGTTCCCACTTTTTCAGTCTTTGAAAACTGCAGATGCTCTTTGCGAGGATTTTTCTGTTCTGGTCGTATTTCCCTAAGGAAGTCAACTATTGGTTCAAATTGGGAACTTTGAAATCTATAAGTCTTCAACAGTTTAGTCTCTGAATTTCATTGCGCAGGTTCTACGTAACGCAGTTTGTGATGGAAGTAGAAGGTCTTTTTAGCAAAACCTACAGTCTTGATTTACAGATGGGAATATCTGTCATGGTTTTGCCAATCTCTTCCAGTGGTTACTCTTCTTGTTGGTTTGAGCTTTGTTGACTGAATTTGAATCCCAACTATTTCGTATTGTTATGCCTAGGGAATAGTTGACGGTTATACTTCTCTTCCTAAAACACTGGAAGAAACTAGATGTGTCCCTAAGCTGGGGCTTCTCTTTTCACATGTTTTATTAGCACGTCAGCCTATGTCTGAACAGCAGTGGCTTAATTCCCCAGGTTTGCTAGCTTTTCACCCATTAAAAATAAGAGTAGCATTCATGGATGGGGTTTGTTCGGGTTTTTTGTCAGAGGGGATAAAATCTTTAAAGGCATATCTTATCCAAGTGGACTGCTGCTCAGCTCCTTATCTCTGCTTTCTCCACCAGAATGGGAAATGAGCTGAATTTATTGTATGGAAAAATGGTTCATACTGGTCAGTACAAGAAGCTAACTTTTGAGCTCTTTTCTCTCATATGCTTGTAAAATTTCTGAAATATGTGATGATCTCACTTAGAATATAACTGTTCATTATTACATTATGGTTAGAATAGCATAAACATGAGAGAAACGGAAGACCCCTTTGAAAATGACGACAGTGAAGTTGAACTAAGCTAAAATAAAGTTCCTTTTCTGAATTAATGTGGAAACAAATATAGTGTTTGCAGTGCAGAGAAAGTCTAGCAAATACCAGACAGAATTCTGAATATACTTCCATTTTCAACTATTGTTCTCTAATCTCCTGCCCTCGGTCAGAGAACAATGTGAGCAAAAATATGCATGTGAGAAAATGTTCCTGGTGCACCATAAAAGACAAGGAGGATGATCAAGGTCAGATCTCACAAATATGATCATTTTGGAAAAGATCAGATGGATTGGTGGGTCTTGTTTGTTTCTTTCAGAGGTTGAGATTGTATGGGACTTCCGCTGTTTCCTCCTAGGATAACCGTGGTACCTATAAATTGAGAAACAGAATGCGAAATGTTTTAATACTAAATACTAGAGCAGTTTTTACTCTCCAAAGTAATTGATTTTATAGTGGTGACCGCTGAATACAAGACTGGCTTAGTCAACAGTAGATAGCTGAACAGTTAGTCCTAAATGGTCCTGGAACCCAGAAGTTTTCCACTGATGGCTGCGAAGTGTTTGGTGGTCATATATATGTGGCCCAAATAAATAACAATTCTTACTGACCGTGTAAAGCGCTGGCGCTTATACCCATTGAATAGGCTGACTTCTGTTAACTAAACAGAAATCTGTATCCTGGAGCTATCAGTAGGATAGGATTCAGGTTGCCTGTCTTAACGGAGGCATTTGGCCTCCAGCTGTTCCACTGGGTGAGTGTACGTTCATCATGCAACTCGTGTCCTATCTGCCAGCTCTGCGCTGTTGTCATGGTGTCTAACATGGCACTAGATGCCTGCGTTTGGGCAGCTGCATCCCTCCCATGGTTCCTTAAGAGCTCTAAGATTGTTATAGCCTCATGAAAATACAATACTTGTGTTCAAATACCACATGCTCCTTAGAGACCTAACAGCGCGAAGTATGTGTTGCCTTGGTCATGTTTCTCACTTTAGGAGAATACCGCCTTTATCTGTTTCATTCCACTTTTAAGTGCGTGAACCTGAGGAGTGTCTATGTGATGTGTCCCAAGCAGTTGAAGGGTTGCATCTTAAAAGAAATTTCTGTGAGAAGTCTTACGAAAACGTCAGCTCAGCAATCAGATCCCATAAAATGTCAATTATTATTAAGAACAAAACAGACCTCCTCCACCCCACGGTCTTCTGCAACTCAAAGCAATGTAGTAGAACTTGCAAAGATCAGAGAAGGGTGACAAGGGAGATCAAAGCTCTGAAATGACTTCCATCTGAGGAACAGCTGAATGGCTTGGGGCACTTCATACTGGAGAAGAGATAAATGGTGGGAGGAGAATACCACAGAGACCTTTAAAGTCAGAAGTAGCAAAGGGAGAATAAATAGAGAACAGTGTTTCTTTGTATAAGAACTTCTTCAGCATAACATTTAAGCAGTGTCAACCTCCAGTTTGGAAATACTTTGAGGGGTTCTTTCATGAATTTGTCCAGTGAGGGCTATGAAATACTGCTTTTGGTAGTCTTCCTGAACCACAAATTGTTAGAAGCTGAGAGAACGTTCTGGAGAAGTGTCACTGCGTGCTTCCCTTTTCTTGTGCACTTTCCTAGGTGTATGCCAGAGACGCAGTGCTCAGCTAGGTGCATCTTTGCTCTGACATCATGGTCATTCTTCATGTCTTTGAAGCACAGTTAACCACACAGGAAAGACCTCTGAAGGAAATAGGATTGTTTCGTGTGCTTTCCACAGTGACCTTATGGGCAGAAAACAATGACAGCCACATCAAAAAGACACTGTAAAATTCAGTTTCTCATACGTTGAGATACTTTAATAAAGCACAGCATTCATTTGTATTCTCTCCCCACCCAAGCAGAGTTGTTTCTAACAGTTTTTACAAGCTATAATGCTCAGACAATTAATCTTACAACTTGGAAGACTAGAGTTTGCCTTAATTTTTTTTTTTCCCTTAAGCTTATCCATTCCCACATTATTCCAGTGGTTAGATTAAGTTCTTAAATGAAAAAATTCCTTTAATTCTAGCCACTTGAATTTTCAAGGGGTCATTTTTTCTCATTTCTTACTAATGATAAATTTTGATGACTTCATGGATGCTCAGCAAACTGCTGTAGTGATACATAAGAGCGGTTTTACTAGGATAGTTTTATTTTGTCTTCAGGCACAACTGGTGCTTGATTAGAAAAAATTTGTTTAGGGTTGCAAATTGCTTGTGTTATGCAATATTTGTTGGCAGTTGCCAAGATTTAGTGGTTAGGTGGTGATAAGGTTTTGGGTTTGTTTTTTTTTTTTTTTTTTACCCTTAAATCTTTGATTTGTGGAACAGGTTTTGTAATAGTAATTCACGTGTCTAAAATTTCCCTGCAAGGAGAAACAATATGATAGGTAGTGAATAATTAAAGTATTCTCATTTCTTACATTATGTGCAGTTTTAGAAAATGGCATTAAGCAGATAAGCACAGATTTAATTGGGTTTTTTTAAATGTCCTGTTTGGATAGGGAGATTGTATTTAATGTTTCTATTAAATGATTTCCAGAACTGTTCGTCAGATGGCACAGGAGCAATTCTTTTTAATGGCTACCAGGTGTTGTATGGGACAGAGACCTCTCCTGTTCTTCATTACTCTGCTGTTTACTGTTCTAGGGGTAAGTTTTTAGAGGTAAAGGCTTCAGTACAATGTGAATTTCTGTAAAAAGTAATAAGAGAAAATATCTGCAAGAAAAGGCAAATTGCTATTAACAACAGTCACTAAAATACAGATTCCTTTTGACCTATAGGCAAGCAGCACAGTCTATTTCCATTTGAGTTAGATGAGGGAGGAGGGGACTTCTTTGCATTTTCTGATAAGAATATGATCAATGAACTTTAATATATGCATTTGATCTTCAGTGAATGCTAACCTTCAAGTAAAAATCATTAGCAGATTAGATAGTTACCTACAGTCGTTGCCTTCTTTTACTGGGCCTGCCAGGGTTTTTCGATTCTACGTGCTCATGGCTCGCTTGATCACTTCATTGTTTGTTTCCCATTCAGGTATAGAAATTGCTACTAAAATAGTCCAGAAGTCATTCATTAACAGCTAAATACAACTGCAAGCTTCTAAAAGGTTAAAAATTATCTTACACTTCTTCTCTTTTATATTTACTGCCAGTTTTAGGGAAGATACGTTAGTGTTGCACTGTAAGTAGAAATGTGTATGAATTCTGTATCATTTGTTTTTTGTTTACGTAGAGTACTGCAAGAGAGAGAGCTAAGCATTCTGGAGACTACTTCACTCTCTTAAGACATCTTCTTAACTATGCTTACAACAGTAATATTAATGTACCCAATGCTGAAGTTCTTCTCAACAATGAAATTGACTGGCTTAAGAGGATTAGGGTAAGTTTTAGGATCAATTTATTTCTGATAATCAGCTTTTTGCTGCTTTGTTGTAAAGTGCAGTTTTAAGCTTGGTAGATGTATATTATTTAGAATATCCTAACTTTCTCTTAAATGGCAGGATGAAGTAAAAAGAACAGGGGAAACAGGTGTTGAAGAAACTATCTTAGAGGGTCACCTTGGAGTAACAAAAGAGTTGTTAGCATTCCAGACACCTGAGAAGAAATACCACATTGGTTGTGAAAAAGGAGGTGCTAATCTCATTAAAGTAAGTTCAAGTTTTTTGACCTACAGAGGTGGGGGGTTTTTTGTTTGTTTACTATAAATAGGTAAAAAGAAGCTTTGCATCTTGTGGTCTGTAACCATAAAAGGTCCCAATTTAACTGTTTGACAACGGCTTCTAATTGGAGTTTAATGTTTTCTTTAAAAATAATTTTTTAAAAAATTTACATTTCACTCATAAGGGTGCTTAACATTCTCATTCCTCGGAACCACTGCGTATGGAGTCGTTGTAACCTCGTGAGCTGTTATTCCAAGACTCAGCAAACATCACACAAGGATAGTGAGCTAGATACAGGATAGTCCTGTATAGGACTGCTTTATTATATATATTATTATTTATAATAATAATATTACCTCTGTATTGTCTTTTCTCCACATGTTGTTAATTAGTGCTATTAATGTTTATGTCAGGTTTGAACAAATGCATGACATCTGAGTGTCTCTCTAATCAGACATGTTTTCTCTGTACCTCTGATATTATACAGCAGCAATGTTGTTTTCAGCACTAATTGATAAAGAGCTTTGTAGATAATACTGGTTTGGCAAAAGAAAATTTTTACCAATCAAGAATACAGATTTATTTTTAACTTGCAGTGGAGGGGGGTGGGTTTGCAGGGAACCGCTTTAGAATGGAGTTACTCTGTCCTAAATTTAAAAGCTCGTTACGGTGTTGGTCTCAATTTTAACTCGTGTTTTTTTTAAAGTACTCCTCTGTTTCTCAGACATTCATTTATATAATAATTCTTATTCTGTCATAAAACAGTGCACATTTCTATGGTAACAGGAGATTTATTTTCTTTTGTTTTTTTCAGGAGTTGATAGATGATTTCATCTTTCCGGCATCCAATGTTTATCTACAATACATGAGAAATGGAGAATTGCCTGCTGAGCAGGCCATACCAGTCTGTAGTTCACCAGCCACTATTAATGCTGGCTTTGAGCTACTAGTTGCACTAGCAGTTGGATGTGTCCGAAATCTCAAACAGATAGTAGACACCTTGACTGAAATGTATTATATAGGTACAGCAATCACTAGTATGTAATATTTTTAATTACCTATTTTTATACTTCTTAATGTATATATTATGCATAGGTTTTGTTTATATTATCAACTGAACTAGATGCTGAGTTTTTTTTAGTTTGTGTTTTGTTTGTGGCTGCTTTTAACGTTGCAAAATCAGGCTGTCAAAATCTAGAAAAGTTTGTCAGTGTAGCCTTTATTTGTTCTTCTTTATGCAGTGAATGTACTGGCTTGCATTACATGGTTGCATCCAAGTTCCAGCCCCAGTCACTTACACAGTCTGACCCTTCCTACCCTGATCTCTGGCTACTCCCCTTTGTCCCTAGCAGCTCCCAGGAACCTCATTCTGTCTGTATCTTCTACTTCTGTCTCATCGTTTCAGGCTCTGCCTAACCAATCCCAGAACCTCATCAGGTACCTTCGGCTTAGTTTTAGTGCCAGTCTCTCGGTTGCTCACCTAATTTGTCATCATTGTCCACACACAGACACAGGTCCACTATCCTGTTGCCCTTTTTAGTTCTGTACGCATTCTCTGCTTGTCATAGGCCTTTCTCAGACGTTCTCTCAGTTTTGGACTTGTCTCAGCACAGCTCTGCACTTAAAGAACTTTCTCCTCACTGGAGAAAGATTATAGCAATTGCAGTACGTACAAAAACTTAGAAATGTTAGTGTTTCAAAAGCTGATAGTCAAATGAAACTTGGGCTAATTTTCACAAGGATGGCAAAAGGCTCATACTTAACACAGATTTTTGTCATCAATAAAAAGCATGTAAGACTTTCTTAAAAACAAACGAGCATATTTTCTGCAGCCCTAAATGGGATAGCTAAACCATTTTGGCTGTCATATTAACAGGGGAAGTTTAAAAAACAAAAAAACCCCAACCAAACAAACAAAAAAAAAACACGCAAACCCAAACTCGTATGGGAAGAAGGGGTGGGAGAGTTGGGGTTGTTCAGCCTCGAGAACAGGTCTCCAGGGAGACCTTAATTGCGGCCTTTCAATACTTAAAAGGGGCTTATAAGAAAGATGTAGAGAGACTTTTTACCAGGGCCTGTAGTGGCAGGACAAGGGGCAATGATTTTAAACTGAAAGAGGGTAGATTTAGGTTGGACATAAGGAAGAAATTCTTTATGATAAGGCTGGTGAGGCACTGGAACAGGTTGCCCAGAGAAGTTGGGGATGCCCCATTGTTGGAAGTGTTCAAGGCCAGGTCGGATGGGGCTTTCAGCAACCTGGTCTAGTGAAAGATATCCCTGTCTGTGGCAGGGGTTTGGACTAGATGATCTTTAAAGGTCCCTTCCACCCCAAACCATTCTGTGATTTAACAGAATGTTTAAACTTGTAGAGTTTAGCAAAACTATAAGCAACTAGAAATAGTATCCCATAGTGGGTATTGTCCACTACCTCTCACAGTAGCAGTGCTACTTGCCCAGTTGGTGGTATCAGTGAGTCATTGGAGGTTTTGCAATCCCTTCCTGTTTGGTTCCATCTCAACAAATGAAAAGGGCAGCTTTATGATTTCCCTCCCTCCCGCCTCATCCTTTTTTCTTCACTCCTTTCTGTTGGGAAATAGTGTATTTCTTATCACCTCACAATTAGAAGGATTTTATGGCATTTCCTTCCACTCAAATATTTGATAAGCACGACAGAATGCCAGATCTCCATGGTATGTTAGACAGAAGAGAGAACACGTGTATGAACTGTGCATGCTGGGGGTTTCACATACCAAGTAAAGCTTGCTTGTAAATATGCATGCTCTCTTACTTTCTGTTACATCAGAATTTTTTGTGTTAAAACCAACAAGTTAGCGTAGGAAACCTGTGATTGTAAATGTACTCTGAAGAGATGTGAGAGGTCTGAGGGAGAAGACTCAGGAGAAAAAAAATCTATCACAAGTCACATAGATACCATTATCTAAAACTGTTTCCTGTCCTGGCAAGGAAAAGTGAGGCATAAGTGAAATATTGTAATTTTAAAACGATTATAAATTTGTGAAAGGCTTATAAATTGATGATATACTCTAGATTCATTCAACTGAATTCTTCAGCTAAGAAACATGCTGGTATTGAGGGAGACTTCTGTTTGATACATAAATAGACTGAATTTTTGTCTGGCCACCTTTTTAGTTATGCAATAGAAGACAATTGTGTAATGTTAAGATTACAGATAGAACTATCATTCATAGAAGTTGTGTTAATTTTAGCAATTAAGTTTTCTGGTGGAACATTTGTTTTATTAAACAACAATGTGATACAGACTTACACTAACTTTATGCCACCGCCCTTTGTACTCCATTGATGGTCTAATTCTTTTATAACAAAATAGTTTCCTAATCACATTCTGCTATTTTCTTACAGCTTGTGAAGCACTTACAGAATGGGAGTATCTACCACCTGTTGGGCCTCGACCACCAAAGGGATTTGTAGGACTAAAAAACGCTGGTGCCACTTGTTACATGAATTCTGTCATTCAGCAGCTGTACATGATTCCAGCCATCAGGAATGGGATTCTTGCAATTGAAGGCACAGGCAGTGATGTAGATGATGACATGTCTGGGGATGAAAAGCAGGACAACGAGGTAAATTCAATTACAGAGGACTTGCTTATCTTTAGAACTCTTTTTAATGAAAAGGTTATAACAAATAAAAGTTGCTAATCACTTTGCTTTCTACTGCTAGCAGTGAGGACAATAGCATAATATTTCTTAATTGAATAGGCTCGCTGCCAGAGAGGCAGTTAAAAAGATCCAAGTAGCAGGGTTTGCAGACTTCCTCCTCATGGATTTGTACTTAAAAGTACTGTACACCAGTTCTGCCACCATGACTCCATTGATGCATACAAAGACATGATTTGTTTCTTCAGATGAGAATATGAAACACCTTAGATTGTTAAATGAAACAAGGGATACAACTAGCTATGAGATAGCTACATATCAAAGTTAATTGCACAAATTTTCTTCTGCTTTTCAGAGCAATGTTGACCCGCGAGATGATGTGTTTGGTTATCCACATCAGTATGAAGACAAACCAGCGCTGAGTAAAACAGAAGACAGAAAAGAGTACAACATTGGAGTTCTGAGGCATCTCCAAGTAATTTTTGGTCATTTAGCAGCTTCCAGGCTACAGTACTATGTACCAAGAGGGTTTTGGAAACAATTTAGGTAAATAGAAAATTTAGTATTGATGTCTGTTCACTGGAACGCTGAAATGCAGCAAAACTAATAGTAGTAGAAGAAATTATAGTCATGTTAAGTGTAAATTAGCAGAACTTGTGCAGCATTCTATCTGTTACCCTGCCTGTTCACCATTCTGTAGAAGTCTGTTAATAAACCAAAGTTTACAGCGAGATGGTTATTCTGAATTCTAGCAGTTCTTGACCTTGATATCGAGACTTTCAATTAAGTATGATGTTAAACACAAAAGCTTGTTTTTACTTAGTGGTAAGTAAGTGTCAGTTGATATATTGCATCACAAGCCAATAAATTGTTTTGCCCAGTAAGAAGGAGAGATTAATAGCTTGAATAATGGTTTTTTAGAAAAGAAATTGTTGGAAAAAATATTTGACAAGAATGTGCTTTTGTTTTCAGACTTTGGGGTGAACCTGTAAATCTACGTGAACAACATGATGCTTTAGAATTTTTTAATTCCTTGGTGGACAGTTTAGATGAAGCTTTAAAAGCTTTGGGCCATCCAGCAATGTTAAGTAAAGTTTTAGGAGGGTCCTTTGCTGATCAGAAGATTTGTCAAGGATGCCCACATCGGTAAGTGTTTAAGATTCTCCTTTCTTAGAGAAAAAGAACCTGTGTTTGTATCCTTATAAAAGTGACTAAAGAGTCAAAAGTGGTTTTTTTGTGTGGTTTTTAGGTTGGTTTTTTTAAAGCTAATAGAATTTGCTACCTTGTTTTTCTACAGCCTTAACGTTAATTTGTCTTCAAGTGCCTTGAAATACTTGATTATTACTGCTTCTACTTAGCAGATTGTATATGAAGCATTGTGTATTGATCGGGGAAGAAAAGATACAGCTTTTTCATGTTGAAAGTGAAAACACCTTAGGATCCAAATGCAGTGTATAAAATTTTAAGACACGACCAACAGCTGTTGCTGTCTTCTGTCTTCCATAGTGTGTGGATAGAGCTGACCCAAGTATGAATCTTTAATTCCAATGAGTAAAACTCCACTCGTACTCACTGTGTAAGCTGTAATTAAAGAGAATGGTGTAGAGAGTTTATCTTTTTCTTAAGATGTTTGCTGCATTTTTAATTAACTTAAAATGTGAATATTGAAATTTAGCTTCATATAGGGTATGTAAAAAACCACCCATACCAAATCAGACTGAAAGTCTAGCCCACTATCTTGATTGATGGTGATCAATGACAAATGCTTAGTGAAGGAACTGAACAGTTATACTTCTCTAGACTTTTTCTTCTATATCCCTTTTGAGGTGGATGATTAGAATTGCCTGCAGGATTCAAGATGGCCTAATGATGGGCTTGTTCCTTTTCAACAGCTGGCTGCTTTTATTATTTTGTTCAATTCTGTATCACTAGCAGTTGGCCTTCTTACTATTCACTAAATCTTTCAGATCATGGGTGATTCTTAAGTGATATAGATCTCTCTGCACATTACCATTGCAAATTCTTTTCATTGTGAAAGTTGGCCATTTACTGTTATCCTTCAGTTAGCAATTATAATACAGGAGAAAACACTGACACAAACTGATTTTATTGTGGTAATCTTTCAACTTCATTTGAGCTCATTTGTGAATTAGAAGAACTTATAAGTGGAACATCTTAAATTTCATGGGTTAAAATGTGTGACTAGAAGTAAATTGAAAAATTGCAAGATAAAATGAAAACCCTGATTTTATTTTATATGCAATGGGTAATTAAATGGAAGATACAGATGTGAAGCAATGTGAGTTACCATTCATTCCTGATATTATGTACTGCTGTGTAGTATTACGTGTCTTTTTGGAGCTCTACTGGATTTGCATAATTGTATTTCTTAATAAAAATATTACCCTGATTGTAGTTTAGGGAGGAGAAAACTGATTACAAAATACTGGATTGGGGTATGAGAGATTAACAGCCTTTCTAAATTTGTAAGTTATTTAATAGATGAATGAATGTTACTGTTTTGCTTGAAGTGTTTCTAAATATTAATTTATTCACTGTTACAAAAACCTTTGTATGCTTGATTGCATATCAGAGAAACAAGCCCTGCAGGGTTATGTTGGAATAGATGCAACTTATAAAATTTATTCATCACTTCTTTATCTTTAAAAAAAAAAGAAATTATTTCCAAGGTGTCTTAACTGGTTGTCTCTCAAGCATTGCTGGGTCATTGCTAGGAATTTGAAGGTCACATGAGAACAGAGTAAGTCAAAGCCAGTCATAAATGTGCAAAGTAGTTTTATGAAGACAGCTATTCATTTTTTTTCAGATAGAGAAAATTAAAAGGCCTTTTTTTTTTTTTTTTTTAAACTGTTGTCTTTAGGTATGATACAATGTTTGTGTTTATCAGTCTAATTCCTGACAGTGAAGGTCAGCAATGGAAAAAGTACTCTACTTTGCTATCTGTGCTTCTCTACTAGCTTAAGTAGTCTGTCACACTACTTTAGCTGCTTTAAAAACAAGATGTGCTAAAAGATTCAACTTCCATGATCTTCTCAGTGAACTTGACACATACAAGTCATTTCTATGACGTTCATAAAATAACTATAGTTAGTGCAGATCAAAAAACACAATGTGCAGATACTGTAATGTAATTGTAGGAAGACTACAATAAAAGAGAGTTCAGTTCTTTTTTTTTTTAATTGCTTAACTCCTTTTGCCAGAAGTTGACATTGAATGCTGAATACAGCTTTTGCAGTAAGGTGCTGTGTAGCACCTGTAAAACATAAAAGTTGAACACATTTCTACCTTTCTCTTACATCTGTCTGTTCATTGGTAGGTACGAATGCGAGGAATCCTTCACAACTCTGAATGTAGATATAAGAAATCACCAAAACCTTCTTGATTCTTTGGAACAGTATGTCAAAGGAGATTTATTGGAAGGTGCAAACGCATATCATTGTGAAAAATGCAACAAAAAGGTAATGATTCCTTATATATTAAATTTGTGTACAACTGTGATGTTATATAGCCATACTAAGTTCAGTCTTAGCTCATGTTCAGGGAAGAAAAGTTATCCTTTAATTACTGAATTCAGTTGTTGGTAGGAGTATATGAATGGAAACTTAAGAGTGATAACTGTTCATGTCCTTTTTTAGGTTGATACAGTGAAACGCTTGTTGATTAAGAAGTTGCCTCCAGTTCTTGCAATCCAGTTGAAACGATTTGATTATGACTGGGAAAGGGAATGTGCAATCAAGTTCAATGATTATTTTGAATTTCCACGAGAGCTGGACATGGAGCCTTACACGGTGGCAGGTGTAGCTAAATTGGAAGGAGATGATGTAAATCCTGAAAATCAGATAATACAAAATGAACAGTCAGAAAATGAACACTCTGGGAGCACGAAATACAGGCTTGTTGGTGTACTGGTACACAGTGGCCAGGCCAGTGGTGGACATTATTACTCTTATATTATCCAGAGGAATGGTGGAGATGGTGAGAAAAATCGGTGGTATAAATTTGATGATGGAGATGTGACAGAGTGTAAAATGGATGATGATGAAGAAATGAAAAACCAGTGTTTTGGTGGAGAATACATGGGAGAAGTGTTTGATCATATGATGAAGCGTATGTCCTACAGGCGCCAGAAGAGATGGTGGAATGCTTATATTCTTTTTTATGAACGTATGGACACAATAGACAAAGACAATGAACTAATAAAATATATTTCAGAACTTGCCATCACCACTAAACCACATCAGATTAAAATGCCATCAGCCATTGAACGAAGTGTACGGAAGCAGAATGTGCAGTTCATGCATAATCGTATGCAGTACAGTCTAGAATATTTCCAGTTCATAAAGAAGTTGCTTACTTGTAATAGTGTCTACTTAAATCCTCCTCCAGGTTAGTATGTTAGTGCAGTAATTATGGATTAATTTCTTGCAAGAAAAATTTTTGTGTTGTCAAGAATTTGTCTAGCCAGTGAAAATTTTGTGCATTCTGCTTTGAATCCTGTGTCTTTCTGGACTTCTGCAGTTAAACATCTGTTGTTGAGTTGTTCATCAGTGATAACGTGTCAGAATATTTAGCAAAAAATACTTTGATAAACTATCAACTCTTATTCAGCTTTTATACTAAATCACATTAAAATACTTATTCTTGTGGGCTGTTCTGCTGAAAACCGTTCTCAAAGGTGAGATGCTGAATTTCTAAAAATCAGACTTATATTAGCCTCAAGGTACTTGTTACTGTCTTAAAGCTTACATTACAGAAGCTAGAGGCTGTTTTGATCAAGTTCCCTGTTAAAATTGGAACACAATGTCAGGCAAAATAGTAATCTGGAATCAGTTAAATTATTGAAAGTAAATTGCTTTTACTTTGTCTACATGTGAGTATTTTGATTTTTCTTTAGGACAAGATCATCTGTTGCCTGAAGCAGAAGAAATAACTATGATTAGTATTCAGCTTGCTGCTAGATTTCTCTTCACCACAGGATTTCATACAAAGAAAATAGTCCGTGGCCCTGCTAGTGATTGGTATCTTGTCTTTTAAAAACAATTATAGTTTTGAAAGTTCAATGTCTGTTAAGATCCCAGTTATACATATATGACAGTAAAAGGTGTTAGTGGTCTGTCCCTTTTTCACTCCTCCCCCAAATACGTGGTCAAGGTGCACATGAAAAGGGGGGAAAATTTGAACAGAAAATACTGGGAAGAAACAGAGCCTTAAAATAAGCTGCTGAGATGAACAGCTTCAAAATTCATTTTCAAACAGAGCTTAAATCTGCCTTTTGTCTGTCTTTTAAAAAGAATAAAGGAGTAGAATCTATTGCTAGTGTAAAACGAATAGGTCATGCATTCTGACTTTAATTCAGAATGGTTTGTTCATAGTTTGAGTAGTTTTAAACAAAGGTCTTTTCAACCCATTTTTGCAGCTTTTATTTGTATTCTATTTCTGAAACATGTATATAATCTTTTCGAGTCTGTTAGCAGAGTGCTTTATGTACATTGCTACGGGGCCTGTAATTCAAATCTGTAGTATAACAAACACTACAATATTACTCATAGCACCACAGCATTTTAGTCTTTAAGCTAGGTTATTCTGTGTTGAGGAGAGGAGTGTGGGTTACTACTGGTAGAATTAGAAAGAAAATCTAGTATTCATGATGACGAGTAGTTTACCAGCTACTAGTAAGTAGTTGTGTAATACATGGCAAATATTTATTTTCTCCAATAGCAACTTTCAGAGTAGCTGAGTTACTTCTGTTACTTTAAGAGATCAAGAGGAGTTCAAATATTGCTGCAGGAAGGAGGACAGTCACACAAAGACCCTCTCTGGAACAGATATTTTACTCTTTGGGGTTTTGGGTTTTTTTAGATCTGTAAATTAGAATATAAATTCCTGATAGGTTACCTATTTAGTTACCTGTCTTATACACAGCTCGTGAAATCCACTCCTCGCCTTCTCCCCCATTTCCAATACAGAGGGAATCATGGCTGCCAATTTAGGACCTGCGTTGAGTAGTAGTTGGGGAGTTAGGGGGTATAATCCTGTCTTAGTTCTTATCGGTGATAGAAGTAAAATGCTACAGTTAAATGTTAGGTTTTAAATTGAAGTATCTTTTTGTGATTGCTAGTAACAGAGAGTATCACTGTAGGAACTACAATTTATCTGATTGTAAGCATTTTGTGAGCAAAAATGTTTAGGGATCACCTTTTACATGTATTTTCTTCAAATTCTGCAAAAGAATACATCTGCCAAAATTCATTAATGTCTACATTTGGTCATAATCTCTCAATTGTATCATCTTCTATTTCAGGTATGATGCATTATGCATCCTTCTTCGTCACAGCAAGAATGTACGCTTTTGGTTTGCACACAACGTCCTTTTTAATGTTTCAAACCGCTTCTCTGAGTATCTTTTGGAATGCCCTAGTGCTGAAGTGAGGGGTGCATTTGCAAAACTTATAGTATTTATTGCACATTTTTCGTTGCAAGATGGACCATGTCCTTCACCTTTTGCCTCTCCTGGACCTTCCAGTCAGGTATTTAATTTTCTAACAAAAAACTTTGAAACTTATTCTTACTTCTTCATTACAAACATTTAATGTAAAGTAAATTCTGGAGTAGATGCATCAGTGTTTACAGGAAAGCTGTACAGTCTGTTGTGCACTACATACGTCATGTTAACTCGACCAGTGTGTGTGAGAGCTGTTGTCAGAGGGGTTCAGTGTCCCCTCATTTGTAAACCTCTGTGAAGACTAAGCAGTGAGAACTTTGAGTTGAGTTGCAAGTGTAAAATCTGCAAAATAAGTCATGGCTTATAATAAAGTAATGTGTAGGGGAGTGAACCCTTGTTTTTAATTTAGAATTTAAAAAAAAGGAAAAAAGAAACCAAAACCAAAACAAAACCCAAAACCAGTCAAACAAAAAACAAACAAACAAACCCCCAAACAAAAACCACGAAAACATGCAGCAGTTCCCCAAGTTCTCTTCTCTTGTATCCTGCAACACTGAAATTGTCAAGAATTGTAACTTTGCATAGGAGTAGACAGTGAATTGTCTAATTTTATACACCTAGAACTGACAAACAAAAAAAAAGCCAAAATCTTAATGTAATACTTGTCATAACAATGTTTTTGTTTGGACTATATTAAAATTTAAAAGATCAACCTTTTTGAGCCTTTGCTTTGTCGTGTTTTTAATGTTTACAGTAAGACACTTTTTATTTGTATTGTTCTACTTACCTTCTCAGAATGTTTTCATTACTGTATCCAGCAAAAGAATTGGTATTAAGTTAAAGCTACATATGCTTTGACAGTGTTTTGTTTCATGAGATATTTGAGATACAGCTGTAGAGATGATTTCATTGTCTGTCTTAGTCTATGCAGTTCACAGTGGAACTGCATATGCTTTTCTGAGTATTTCAGCCTAGCTGCTATTGGGGAAAAAGTTCAATTAAAAGCTTCTATACTTGCATAATTTCTTGGACTTCTGTGGTATTTAGTGATGGGAGTCTTATTCCCTGTATGTCTGTCTGTCTTTGTGGAAGATACAGAAGACTAACCAGCTGCTAGTATTTTGGAGCTTTGTATGAATCCCATACCTCTTAACCAATTATGTTTTCTGCCATAGTAGAAAGTATAATTAAATAAAGATTTTATAGGTTCAACCACTAATATTACATTTTTTTTTTAATAGGCTTATGATAATTTAAGTTTAAGTGATCACTTACTGAGAGCGGTACTAAATCTTCTAAGAAGGGAAGTGTCTGAACATGGGCGCCATTTGCAGCAGTATTTCAATCTGTTTGTGATGTATGCCAACCTAGGTAAGCAAATTACACACACTTTTACTGACGACACTGTAATAAACTGTTTTTTATTGATGAACCAGTTACACAGGTAACAGCAGGAGAATTCAGTTTTTCACCCTCAGGCAGATTGTTGTTATTAAATGCCATATAAACGCTCTCTAGAGCGTCTCTGTTTCTCCGGTTTGGAGTTTGGGGCTTTAGTCTTCCTGCCATCCTTGGAAGATTAACATGAGAAGCTTGGAGCAATAAGAATGTGTCATTCTGAGAGGATGTGGGGGTGAAAAAAATGGCAAGCGAGATGACGCTTTGTTCAGGGCTCCTTTGCAGGGAGGTCATGAGACCCAAGAAGCATGTAGGGCTGTCATCTGCTTTGAGCCTGAAGAAGTTGAGGAAGATAAAAGTTCAAAAAAGAGAGAGATGCATGATTCTCCTTTATGGAAACATAAATACTTTGTCTATATATTCCAACTGTGCCCTTTCAATATTAATTTCTTTAGTTCACCTTTGAAGTTCACACCTATGAATGCAAAACACTGACTGTATCTGTCTTCCCTTTAAAGACTCTTTGGGAGGCCGAGGAAATAGCTCAGTCTGTATTTGTTCTTAGACATCATTACTGCCAGAGTGCTTTCACCATAGACATGATATGAGGTAAAAGAATGCAAGAATCGGGAAATTCCACTATAAATTTATCAGGTATTGTAGTTCCTCCAAGATAAACAGGGAAGAAAAGCCAGTGTTTTTGCAAGGTAAGAAGGCTTAAGTAAAGTTCTCCCAGGCTTGAGACAGTGATTCTTTTCATAAAGACTACAGTCCTAAATTTTCTGATGAAAGATTAAATTAGAGATTGCATATGATCGCAAATGAATTTTTTTTAACACCTTCGAATGCAAGACTAGTAGGACTACCTGTATTATTCATGATTGATTGAATAAACTGTTTCTCAGGTGAGTTAGTCCATTGCTGCTTTACATATTTGCCCTGAGGAAGAGCAATTAAGAGTAATAAAATGCAAGTCAAATGATTAAAGGACTGCTTTTGCACTCTCAGGTTGACGCGGGTAGTCACAGGTTTATATCTAGTGAATTGTCACAGAACTCTACATTCTTACTTTCCCCAGTTACTAGGGTCTTCTGTCAGAGGCCCATTCCTCTTTCACATGTGGTAGCGTAAGTGACAAAGCATCTTTCTCTACGGCAAGTTCTAAACAAGACACGATATTCTATAGTGGAAGAATGCTCTCTCTCTCTTACTCTAATACAAGATATTTTCATCCTTTTATGTAAAGTAGTATGAAGCTAGGAGATTCAGTTCCCTTGGACATTTTACAAAATGCCCATAATACTGAGCAGCTCAGCCATTGCTGGTTATCAGCTCTTGCAGGCAAGTTATAAATGTGAATTTCTGTTAGATTACTTTGTGGCTAAAGTGTTAAGCAAGTGTATCAGTCCAAATGGAGTTATTTCAGTATTTCCACATAGAATTGACACACACAGAGTTCTGGAAGCTCTTTAAAATTGCCTACCCACATGAGAGGGATTTAATTTCCTACCTGTAAAATTAATCTAGGCAATTGTTTTAATTTAATTTCACTTATTATGTGTGTTGCTTTCATATACTTCATCTACCAAAGCATTCTCTGTCAGGCAGGGTTCCGTCATGACCCCCAGAGTGGACTTAATGTCGTTACAGTGAAGAGAGATGCAGTTGTTCTGCTCTAACTTACCTTTTCTTCTTTACTAGCTTTTCATAGTCAGTCAGTGCAGTTGAAGCCTCTGACTTCGTAAGCACTCAGAAGCCAGACAGGAAAGGATAACTAAAATTTTATTTCTGGGCCTGATCATTATCACAATCTACCCCACAAAGATAAACATGGAAATATTAAGCAGTTGTGCTTGTCTTACTACTGTTAACCGAAGGCTTCTGTATGGATGTAGAGTGTTCAGCAAAAGCCATGATACGTCATCCCTGTAACACCCCAAGTTCTGTGAAAAAGATAAAATTGTCTGACATTTTGAGAAATCAAATAATATATTGTTCACGTCAAAGCAAGCAAGAGATCAGTTCTATAAAGGATGTAACTACAAAACTAACGTAATCAAAAAGATACTATAAAAGAGCTCTAATAGGGTGCTATCTGGATTCCTCCTTCTTATCAGAAAAATGGTAGGTAAGGTCCAGTTGTATTTCAGAATAAGAAAAAACTTGGAAATGTATGAAAAATCATAATTTTTAACCAAATTGAGAAACAGAATACAAGATCAGAAGGGCCATAATGAATTTACTGGTAAGTCCTTGTGTAGTAGGTGTAAGGTATTCTTGCAGTGAAACTAGCTGCATGGTTGGGTTTTTTTGGTTGGTTGGGTTTTTTTGGTTGGTTGGGTTTTTGGTTGGTTGGGTTTTTGGTTGGTTTTGGAGGTTTTCTCATTTTGTTTTTTGTTTTTTCTTAAATTGGTTTTGTTACTCTTACTTACACTTACTGCATAGTATAGCACAGTTGGAAACGTCTTAAATTTGTAATTGATGTGTCTAGGACATGACAGAAAAATAATGAAATACACTGTGGGGGGTGTTCATCCTATCCTGGGCCTCACAATAAAAAGATTAATTCTTTGTCCAAAAGCCTTCTCTGAGGCTTTGCTATTAACACAGATGCTAGTTACTTAAGTGCTAATGAGCACTGTTAAGAAATTGTAGTCATTTACAACTCTCCTTCAATGTGATTTTTCAGCTGGACATAATTTTCTTGTGCATCTTTACTGATTTGATTATTTTTTCCCCAGAAACGGTAAATGACGGTTATAATAAAACCCAGCAAGTGAAAAGTTACAAATCATATAAACAGTAGTTATTTTTCTTTAAAAAAAAATTGTCAGTGCCAGAAACAAGTGGGTTTTTTTTTTCTTTTTTTCTTCCCCCCCCCCCCCCGTAAAGGTGTAGCAGAGAAGACACAACTTCTGAAACTAAATGTTCCTGCAACCTTCATGCTTGTGGCTCTGGATGAAGGTCCAGGTCCTCCAATTAAATACCAGTATGCTGAACTGGGGAAGCTATACACTGTTGTGTCACAACTGATCCGTTGTTGCAATGTGTCATCGCGGATGCAGTCTTCTATCAATGGTATAGTGAATTTTAAGTTTTCCTTAGATTAATTGAATGTATCAGTAAATGTCTTTTGTGCCTATTTAGCTGTTACGTGTAAACTGGATTAGCTGGAAAAATGTTTGCCTTTTATGTTTAGCAACTCCTTTTGTTTAAAGACAGAAATCTCTGTCATAAGCAAAACTGATTTGCTATACCAACATACTAAAAAGCACAAGACAGAAATCTGTTCTCTATTTTATGCTTCTTGGCTTATTCCTTAAAGATATAGAAAAACAACTGAGTAGTAAAGTAGTAGTTTGTTGATTACAGAATAGTAATGATTTTAGAATAGTTTAAGCTCATTGTAAAGAGTTGCATAAAGATCTTTTGCTTCTAAGTAGGCAATAAAGCAATAGATTACTTTCATGTTACCAGTACAAAAGTGATCTGTACAGGAAAAACACTATAGCAGGCTCTGAAATAGCTAATACTGCTTATCAGTAAAGAGATCTTGCGTTGTTGTGGATAGCTCTTGAAAATGATTTGGTGCTTGTTCGCAGTCAAGAAGACAAACAGAAGCCAGCACTTTAATTTATAAAAGATAAAGAATCAGCTAGAAATTGGTCGACCACAGTATAAATCATTAATATCTCTAGTAGTTGAATAAAGTGCAGTTATTTTGAGAAATGGTGACAGAATATTGGGCTACGTGGAATTTATAGCCTGCATATATATACATTCTATTAAGCATATTTTAGAAAACCTAATTAGGAATCTGTAGAGAAGCTATTTAATGGCAAACTCATTACAGCTTGATGTGTCAGGCTATAAAGTCAATAGGCTAGAATGTGCTACAGTAAGATTAACGGACTGAAAATTTTACTGTGCTATAATAAGCTTCAGAACCATTTGGCAATTTTGATTTGGTTTTGTTTCTAGTGTGTTATTTGAGGCTTACACTGAAAAGATGTACACTGCCTATGAAAAATAATTGTATATTCACTGTATTCGTAATGTTGTAGTAAAAAAAATTACTTTGTATGAACATTACTCTGACCACTAATTATGATTACTGTTTGCAGAGTAAAGTTATTTTTTGCTTCAACGTATTAAGCTAGAAAAGTTCTTCCTTGGACTTCCAGCTATATTCAGACAATAACTAAAAACACTGCTGAATTTAGAAACTTCAGGAGCAAATCAACAGTCCGTCCTTACACAAAATGATGCTTACTTAAATAAGATACATTAATTTTTATTCTTTCAAGAGTGTATTACTTCTGTCTACAGATTCAGATGGGACTGTTCTGACAGATATTCCTCTGAACCCTTTCCCATTGCCTAGTGAAGTAAATAGACCTTGTGTCCAAAAATATGATAGGTTTGGGCTGTGTTACACAAGCAGTGAAGCAGATAAATTCAGGAGATAAGAGGATTTCACTGAGGAAACTCTCAGTACTCTTCTTGCATATGAACGTGTCTCCAGCTGTTCTGCTTTGATTGTCAGTGCATAATCTTATCTGAGAGGCAGAAGTAGCTCTCTCAGGCAGCAAGCGTCAGTCTTCACAATCGGAAAACTTAGTTAGTTCATACCGTAGTATTTTTCAAAGAAAATCAGCTGTTAGGGAGGGGTTGGGTTTTCTCTAGATCTATTGTTTTTTGATGAGTTACAGCAATTTATATTTTGTTGTGTCTACACTGAAAGTACTTCAGTACCTTTTCATCTGTAATCACTGTTTGTTCTAGGTAACCCCCCACTTGCCAACCCTTATGGTGATCCTAATTTATCTCAACCTATAATGGCACTTCAGCAGAACGTAGCAGACATTTTGTTTGTGAGAACTAGTTATGTGAAGAAAATTATTGAAGATTGCAGCAACTCTGAAGAGACCATCAAGTTGCTTCGTTTCTGCTGTTGGGAGAATCCTCAGTTCTCTTCCACTGTCCTCAGTGAACTTCTTTGGCAGGTAAAAATTAAAAGCTAGGAGAAAGATGGGAATATAAATGAGTATGATGCAAGATTCTGTATTTATATATAGGAATGCTGTATTAAATACTGAAATGTTTATATAAATATATATATATAAAAAAAAAAATATATATATATAAATACAGGTGCTTGATAAATAAACTTTCCTTAAGGTGGCATCCTCTGTCAGCATTTACACTCTTAGATCTATACATGATGTTGGAGTACTATGAGAAGTCCTTTTATGAGTTTAGGAAAGCAATCGACCTTTTATGAGTTAGGAACGCTATGTTAAGGATGGAGAATAAGTAGACTGAGGTGGTCTTTATGTATTGCAAGAGCATTTCCTTCAGCTTACAAGTCTGCAGAACATACTTGACTTCAGAATCAGGAAAGAATCTTTGGGACTCTTGTTTTTCCTTTGTAATCTCTGTAAGGTTAGTCACACTTTTCCACTCCAGATGAAATTTTTTACTTCTGTTAGCTCATCTTTATAGTCACCTTTTTTATTTTTTTTTTCCCTCATGTAAACATCACATTTTTCTGTGTCCTTTTGTTTGGCACTTGAAAGAATCATAATAAAAATCACTTTACTGATATTTTGCTGGCCATGTATTTTACATTTTAGGATAACCTTTGAATGTACTGTCTAAAAATAGCAACATCAGTGAAAAATACCATTTTGTAATTTTGCTTTTCTAAAGGTATTTTTCTAAGGTAGCTTCTTCAGCGTTTCATGCTTGGGGCTTCAGATTGATTGTGTTAGAAACTCCTGAGGAAACATTTTGTCCTTTACAAAACCTGCTATATTTAAAAAAAACCAAAACAAAACAAACCCAAAAAACCCAACAAACAAAAAAACTCAAACCAAAAACGCAACAAAACCACAACACCCCCAAACCCCTGACAGAATCAGTGTTTTAAAAAAAAAAAAAGTATGCCATGTATCTTGAAATATCCTTTAAATTACAGTAAACCACTTCAAATTAATTGTGTTCTTGTATTGCGCAGTGTAATCTGCACGCTTCAAGGAATGCTTTCTTATGTTCTCTGCATTGTTACTTTTTAAGGTTGCATATTCATATACATATGAGCTTCGACCTTATTTGGATCTGCTTCTGCAAATCCTATTAATTGAGGACTCTTGGCAAACTCACAGGTTAGTATTTACCTGTCTTTTTATAATTCAAGATTATTATGCTTTGTACAGCTTGTTTTCCCACTGGTTCTGTTGCTAATCCTTCCAAGAGGTTTGTTTTAAATATATATTAAATCAAATACAGGAATAAAGCAGTTTCTTTCCACTTTTATCTCAATTTTTGAGACAAATCAATTGTCAGTTGTACAGTTTTTCACCTTGACCTTCCTTACTGTGGAGAAGTTTGCTTCTTAGCCCTATAAAGCCAAGATTTTTCACATACAAGAGAATGTGCCATTTAGGCTAAACTCATTGCTATTTACTGTGAGGTGCTTAGATTGATTCTTAGAAACATCTCATTCAAGAGGATCCAATGATTGCCTAGTCTTACTAAGAAGCATGTCAGCCATAGTAGTGATACCAAGACATGGATAAAGTGTGAACTCGGGAGAAAAGCATATTTCATACATAAATATTCTCTATGTGATCACATTTCAATAGAATTTTAACTTCAGTGTATCAAATATTTATCCAGTTGCAAGCCTAA
Source organism: Nipponia nippon (assembly GCF_047370975.1). Lineage (NCBI taxonomy): Eukaryota > Metazoa > Chordata > Aves > Pelecaniformes > Threskiornithidae > Nipponia > Nipponia nippon. The sequence goes on along the minus strand of NW_028262336.1, from coordinate 37,731,531 downwards.
TTTTCATATGTCTACAGAATAAGGCTTTTGAAAGTTGAGATTAAAAAAATGTAATTGCAAATACTGACTATTTGAGAGAATAGTCAATTCCTCAGAGGTTTTATTAGCAGTAGATGAGGTGACACAAAATAAATGTAATTAACGTGCTACCTGTCGATATTTCAAAATGTCGCTGTTTCATAGTAAGTGGATAGGTAGTGTTGGATTTACTAAATCATTTCCAGCCATGTCTCATATGACATTTAAAATACTTCGAATAAAAGCACACTTGCCATGTGCAGTAAGGGTATTGGAGTGAACTCATGTTCTTAACCTGTAGAAGTAGACTGCGCTCTTAGGATTTTATCAGTTGCCTAGCCTTACTTTAGAAGATACTCTAAGAGAAGATGGTGGTCTGGCTTACCACACTCCAAAAGATGAAGACTGAGTTGCAGGGATTTCTTCATTTTCTTTATAGGAATTACAGCTTAGGTAAGGGACAAGGATACCCTTTAAACATAGGCTTCTCAGTTTTGCATGTATATGTATAAGTCATGCATATATAATGCGGTTTGTTTATGTTTTCTTCCTGATAAACAAATACTTCCATAAGATGTCTTTAAGTCCACAGAATGCTGGACGATGGGCATACTTTAGTACATCTGAAGTAAAATAATGTATTTTAAGGTGGAAATGCAGGTGAGAAATCACAGAAGTGTTTTTTTTGGGATAGTGCTATGTTTGAAATAATGGGGTGTGACAGAGGTTGAATGTTGTAGTATGGCTTTCACTATACTTGGAGATGTACATCACTTCGTATTCAAGAGTGCAGTCTTAGGAATAGCAGTATTCATTGGAATTGTGTTAGGCTTCAGCAGAGGGCTGTTAAGTGGCCAGCTGCAGTCATCCTCTGATTTCTTGCTGCCACTTCTGGCAGTAGCTTGAAGTACTGGTCTGTGTCCTGTTCTTGGTTTTGCTGTGATAATCATAGACTTTTTATGATCTTTGTCTTCTCCTTCAAAAAAAACCAAACCCACCAAATAGTGTAACTGTCCCTAGTAAATATCTTCTAACTCTTAGAAAACAAACATCATGTGATCTTAGGCAGTGTGCATCCTTTGGTGCTCCTTGTATTCTTGTACTGTGAGATGGCTGCTGCTGTTCTTTGGCATCAAACCTGCTCTCATAAATTTCTCTTGATTTGACAAGTTCAAGTGCCAAGTTTGGGATAATAGTGTTACAAGTACCATTAAGTTAAATCAGCTGAAGTAAAGCTCATCATCACTTTACAGATGGCATCTAGGTTGCCAACTGCCTGGAGTCTATTCGCTGACTGTTGCCAGGACTATGAGGAAAGAGGGCAATTGCTTTTCCTCCAGTGAGCGTAGCTCTTTGAAATGTCAGTGTAGGTTCCATGTGTTCCTCTGACTGTTTTCCAAAGCCAAAAAGTATGTCAATTCTCAGTTCTTGCACAGTTTCAGGGTGGCCATTAATTCCTCTACCCCTTGTTCGAGAGCAGAAGGCACAGAAAGTGGGCTTAAATGCCCCTGTCCCTTATCCCCGTGCACAAATACGTACTGTTCGTTCCTCTTCAGAGGAACTCCATCTAAAAGAGTGTATCTTTGAGAAGCGAACTATAACTTCAGTAACCATTCTGTTGAGGATTTAACTATTTCAATTCTGTAAGGACCTATTGGGTTAACAGGTCTATTTTGTAAAAGCAGTTGATTTTAAAAATAAGTAATAAAAATTAACCAGTTAAAGTTGATTGCTGTGATTAGAATTAATCATACCTACACGTTTTATATATCTCATTCAGAGAGTTTTAATATTACCAAACGTGCTAAAATTATGTTACAGATGTGATGTGTCAAGTTAGTTTTCTGATTAAAAAAAAAAACAGAACTCTTCACTAAAACCAGATGTCAGAATGTGAGCTATCCCTTTTATAATTACATTGTAAGTGAAGCCTTAATTCAAATACTAAAACTCTTAACACTTGAAGTTTTGGCATTTGTTTTTTTTTTTGTTTTGTTTGTAGGATTCACAATGCACTTAAGGGAATCCCAGATGACAGGGATGGACTATTTGACACCATTCAGCGCTCTAAGAACCATTACCAGAAAAGAGCTTACCAGTGTATAAAGTGCATGGTAGCTCTCTTCAGCAACTGTCCTGTAGCCTACCAGATCCTTCAGGTGATGCCTTTCATTCTGTTTCTTGCTTTTTTTTTTTTCCAGTTCTGTGTAAAAAAACAAAAATGACCGCCATTATTCAGTTTTCATAGCCTTGATGAAATTGCAACTTCCAAGTACAACTCATTTGAACCTTCCTATATCAGAAGGTCAATGTATGGGATTGGGAGCAATTTGGTTAAACTTGTTCTCATGATTCAGCTGCAAATCCGCAGACTTCATGTCAAATTTGAAGTTTTCTTTGTGCAAAAAAAGAGTATTTGAGGGAGTCTTTTAAACAGCAGCCATATGTGTTGGTGGTCTGTTCTCTGATAACTGACGTATAGGAAGGGAAAAATATTTCTGTTTTGAAGAATAGAGAAAATAATTCTGAATTGTTAATTTTCCATCTGCAGAGCAATGGAGATTTGAAGAGAAAATGGACCTGGGCAGTAGAATGGCTTGGAGACGAGCTTGAGCGTAGACCATACACTGGCAATCCCCAGTACACCTATAATAATTGGTCTCCACCAATACAAAGCAATGAAACATCAAATGGCTACTTCCTAGAGAGATCACACAGTGCTAGAATGACTCTTGCAAAAGCTTGTGAACTCTGCCCAGAGGAGGTAAAGAATTAATTTGACTTCCAGTAAAAAATTTGAGTAAAGTGCTTCTATAAATAATTAACCTTAGCAACAGTCTCTGGTCATTATAGAGGTAACACATTTTAGAAGTATTTTATAAATATAGATTTCTATTTTTGTTGGCTTCAGTTACATACTCGTGTGCATTTTATTACTGTTTCTATAGACATCTGTCACTTAAAGAATTAGCAGTATAGAATTGAAATTGACCATTTAAAGTAGATTATGAATGGGTCTGGTTTTCCAATAATATGTCAATAGTGGGAATTTTTATGTAGTACACTACAAGCTGTGGGTGACATGGTGGGGTGGAATTTTTTTCCAAGCATGTCTGAAACAATCGCTTGCATGTAGGATTGGTTCTGGATAGAATAATCATAGTATGTTTTATCGAAGTAAATTAAATGGTTTTTCAAACTTCAGGAACCAGATGATCCTGATGCCCCAGATGAACATGAGTCTTCTCCACCTGAAGATGCCCCACTGTATCCCCATTCACCTGGTTCCCAGTATCAACAGGTAAAAGCTCAGAGTTGAACCATTTATTCGGAATTCTAGGTTAGCTTTTTTTAGCATTTATGGTAACTTAAATTATAGGCATTTAGCCAGAAGCATGTTATTGTCAAATATCAAACTTGGAGGAATAAAGGTACACCTCCATTTTGCCAGAAACAGTTTCACCATCAGAGTTTCAGGTGAGAATTGTAATGTTATCAGGTCAGGGATTAATCATCCATAGAAAGAGCAGGAGGACAGATGTCGTCATAGTCTAGTGCATACTGAATTTGATTCTGTCATGTTTGTTGACATTGATATTTTGTGAGTTGCTTTCTTGTTTTTAGATACAAAATCAAGCCTCAAGGCCTGAATTTCAGTTTGGGTAATTGGAAGGCTTTCAGAAAAATGCAGATGGCTTTGTTACGTATAATTTGTACTATGAACACTAATCTCTAAATCTTAAGTACATATAAAATCTGAATCTGTTTTTATGTCAAATGGCTGCTTTGTTAATATCTTTCAGTGGAAAGCCAGATCTGAAAGAAATCACAACCAGTTTTTTTACTGAATTGACTGAATTAGTAGATCCCCCACTTAGCTGCCATTTTTTGTTCCAATTCATTTTATATATTCCAAATCTGCTAATTTCGTTTCCTTTCCTGCCCAAACCCATTTTCCTTCCATCTTGCTTTCCTTACTTGATGTTCTCAGCAGAGCAGTTGGTAAGTCATGCAGATTTTCCCACTCCTTTCTGAGCTCCTGAGTTTAGACACATACTGTAACCTCACCATTACCATGTGATGTTTTCACTTTCCTGCAAGAGATGGCATTTCTCACTAACACACACAATCCTCATATTCCTGGTTTCTCCACAGTTGGTTAAATTCTGCAAAACAGTAGATAGATGAGATGTTTTCATTTGCCAGATGTGTGTATGACTTTTTAAATTGGGACAGAGCATCTGGAGAAAACCACTGGTCTAGATTTCCTTCAGTTCTGTAACGTAAAAGTTTTCCCTCTTAAAAATTAAAGTATGCTGCATAAATACAGGTATGTTTTTTCCGTTGTCTTTGGAAAAAAGTTCAAGCTGGTTGAATCAGTTGATAAAATATGTCCACAGTTTAATGTCCACAGCACATAGGCAGCCTCTTTTCATCTTCCTTTGTTTCTTTCTTGCTGCTTTTGCTTTGCATGTGAATGTTTGTTATTCAAAAGCTGAGATTACTATTTTACCTAATCCTTTTATCTTTACAAGTTGAAAGTTTGTTTACCTTCTGTGTAAAATAAAAAGGTAAGTGAAAGATGCGATTCAGAGGAGTGAAGAAACTGATATGTGTTCATATAGGTATTACTGCTCAAGAAGTTCAGTGTGCTTGAGGATACTTTTCAATAGTCTGAATGTAAAGGGATAAAGCAAGTAACAGGTTAGGAAACGGTCCACAAGTTTAATGTCCCTTTAAAATGTTTATGCTTTATTACAGAATAACCACGTGCATGGACAGCCATATACAGGCCCGGCAGCACATCATATGAACAACCCTCAGCGAACTGGCCAACGAGCACAAGAAAATTATGAAGGCAGTGAAGAAGTTTCCCCGCCTCAGACAAAAGATTAGTGAAATGCACATAATCAATTAACTTGCTCCATCAAGACTGTGCACCCAGGCCTTACAGTCCAACCTTTCTCTGTGTCTGGCTAATATTTAAAACTAGAAAAACTATTCCTAATCAACATGGAGTGGAGAGTCTATTCACTGTCTTATCTGCAGAAAATTGCTGTCAATATATAACCCGCCTGCAGTGGAAAGTGTATAGTGTTTTGTAATAAATGGCCTGATGCTAATGTGTAAATGGCAAAGGTGTATATAGTATATTAATGTTTGACTGTTAATTCTTGAGCAAGAAACATTTTTTTTGTCTTGATGAGACTCACAGATCTACAAAAAAACAAAAAAATAATTTCTTGATATATCTGCTGCGCTCTGCAACCAGTGTTGCCTGCCTCATGGCAGTCGGATCAGTTCCTTTACGAAAAAGCCTATCCATGTCAACCACAAAAATAGTTTCATGTTAATTCTTTGCCACTGGAGTCGATTTTACTATGAGCAACGTAATGGCTGGTAACCTTTTAATTATTTGGTTGATGTGGAAAATTGGTGATGTAACATTGTTTCTAGATCTTTTTTCATTGCCTTTTTCATTCTGGTATTAGGTTAATCACTTTGAAGCTATAGTTATGCTGTAACATTTAGCATGGCTTCACACCAAGTTAGTGTAGCCAATGAGGGGGAAAAAAAACCGTGACAGCAGTTGTCCCAATGTGACAACTGTATTGCTCAGAACTTTTTCTTCTTACACCTAGACTATAAAATGGGGAGGGAAAATGTGACAAACAAGTGGTTTTCAGTTTCACATATGTTCCTCACATCTGATGTTTGACAGTTCTGTCTCTGGGTGGGATAAAGAACACTTAGTTTTCAGTAATAGGAATTTAAAAGATTTAAAACAAATATGCAAAAATTTGCTATGCCAGGATGCCTGGAGCATAATAGACTGTATTTGGTGTGCTTGTTTTGTTTCTTTGGTAGAGCTTATTAGATAAACTTCTAACACTTTCCTTCTACTGCATCTCAGTGAAGTGGAAGTCAACAAAATCACACAGTACTTGTGAGTGCCACTGCACCAAGTTAACTTGCTGGTTTTCTGCTCGTTCACAGTTCTACTTGAAAGCGAGAATTGTCTTAGCTCTTTATCCATTATACAGGAAATCTTAACATTAGAAGCAGGGTTTAATTATAAAAGAAACTACTGGTTAGTCAAATACAATTCTGAGGTATCTCTATTCCAGAATAAACATTTGTTTAAAGACTTCAAGAAACGCATCAGTAAATACTGTATTTAAATGAAAATTGGTAACTTGAATGTGTGTAATTTTTTTGGAACCTGTCTAAAAACCAAATACCCCTGCAAAACAGATACAGCCCACCCTATACTATTTAAATATTTTGCTGTTTTATTTTATAGAAATTATTTTGCTGAATTCACAAATAGAATTTGATTTAAGAAGAATGTTTTGTCCTGTGGTGTGTGTTGTTTTGGTTGGTTTTTTTTTTTTTTATTGGACTGCACAGAAAGGTGAATTCTGTGCAGTGGCACTATGCTGAATTCTGGAACAACAGTCACATTGAGATTCTGTGCACAAAAAAATTGGCCCTCAAGAATAAAATAATCAGGACAGTTACACTGTAAAAGTTTCTTAATGTGATTTATCTTGTACTTTTTGTATGTTTTTATATATACATATATATATTTAATGAGCACAAGCTTGATGGTGTTTTTTACAAATGAGTTGATAGAAACAAAGCTGCTTATCAAATTAAAAGTCTGTAGTTTTGAAATGAACAAAGGAAAATTCGGTCGCAAGTGCATTCTTATGCATTTTAGTATAATAAGGAAGGGACATGGAAGATTTTTGAATATGCTGTGTAGCGATGATCACTTTTATGCTTCCATGTTCTCCCTAGTGCTCAAGTTAATTCAGATTTTTTCGTAGTTTTTTAGTAATACCATTTTACCTGGACTTAGTAAGTTTGGATAAAGTGTTCCCATTTATGTTTGGGAATGCTCGCTGGAGGTTTTAACTCAAAAATTCTACCCTGAGTACTCAAGTTGAAATAGTTCATATTTATTTGGACCAGTAATTGTTAAGCAAGCTATCTCAGAGGTGATTATTATGTATTTTTTACTATGTAGGTAAAATGTAGTTCAGCCTTGCCAAATGTGTTTGCTTTTAATAGTGCAATGATTGTAGAGACATGTCAAACCTGTGACACTTTAAGGCTGTGACTCTCTTCAGTCATACACACCCCTGTCCCTGAATCGAGAGTGACTGCAGTGGCACTTGTTTTTCAGGCGGCAAATTGTGAGAACATGGTGCATCTTCGTGACTTGGAAGAAGGATAGCCTGTATTGTCTGTTGCAGCTGCTGCTTTTAAACAGATAGCTACAGGAAAAGGTGCAATGCTTTCTTCACTCTGGGCAAAACAATTTTGAATCGTACTTAACAAATATTGTACAAGCAAAAAGTTTCATACGCATGTTACTGTCACAGCGTTTTGGCAGTGGTCATTTTCAGGCGATACACAGTACCTCATTGTTGATGGCACACTTTAAAATAGCAGTACTCAAAGTGCCTAAAGATTTCATTCCCCCATCACTAATTTCAGTTCTCTTTTCTGTTTTAGAACAGTTACTAGGGAATCTCTGGTCTTCCATAAAATGAGCCAATAAATAGTAAAGCAATTACTCATGTTCCTGACAATGTAACATCAAATACATAGAAACTGAAAATTCGTAGGTGATGTTATATGGTGGTTAATGTGTAGTTTGACCTAGGGGGAAACCCATAACCTTACTAGGCAGAATTTCTCCCTCTTGTACATTTGGATTGTGGTTGTTCAGTGACTAAAATAAGCTTTTAACACTTGCTACTGTTAGTGTTAAAAAATCAGTACAGCCATATATAAAAGGAATTCAGTTACTGTTTTTTGTATCAGTAAACGTACTAAGTTTCGGTCACACAGTTGGTCACCTACACCTGTGTTATCCCGTTGACAGTGATGAGATTGCACAGAGTTCAGTCAAAGCTTGTTTGCCGTGCAGAACCTGATTTTCTGGTGATGCGCAAGCAGAAAAGGACTCTGCTTGACGTGGAATTTTTGCAGATTATTTTCCCTGCCATCTACCAGCTCTGAAAATTTAAGTTCTCTATTTTTAAAGCTAGTGTATCTTGCTGAAATTGAGCCAGAAAGAAATGAAATTCCACGATGCCATTTCGGGTTTTTTGGTTTTTGGTTTTTTTTTTTCAGAGTGAAACTTCACTTTATACGACAGGAGAAAATTCCGTCATGGTAATTGCTATTATGCCTTGTCAGCCACTTTGTTGTGCCTAGGTTGTGTGTTTTAGCATATGTATCACGATAAAGCACTTACGGTTCCAAAACTTTATATATATTTCCTAAGTTCCAGGAGAGAACGAGATTAGCCATTCTGCCAAAGCTAAAATGGGCAAAAATTGGCTGCTGTAGCAATTTACTTCATTTTTGGTTTCAATAAATTTTGTCTACCTCCGAGTCTTTTGCCAGAAATGAATAAGCTGATAAACTGTGTCAAGGCAAAGTGGCTCAATGTTTTTGTTGGCATGTGTTTCAGTTACTAGGCATTGCAGTGAGGTTTTTCAATGCAATGAATTTAACTTCAAATGAAACTTAAAGACTAACTATATAAATTAGAGGAAAAAGTGGCATGGTAGGAAATTTGCAGAGTTACCCATTAAGCGTTTAAGTATCTTAGTTAAACCTTGCTAGTCCACACTTGCAAATCCACATTGGAAGCAAATTTACCCCTGTGGTGAAAGACACACACCTTAATTTTGGGGAGGGTGAGATGCTGATGCTGACCTTGCATTTCTTAAGACAGGCGTGGGAGTTTCCCGTTTGTGGCCCTGCTGCACCACAGGGTAATCGGGACAACCGTAATTTTGGCTCCCCATCTTCTTACCTCCTGTGCTCTCCATCATGTTCATGATACCACTTCTCTCACAGCCGCGAGGTCTTGGGAATAAAGTCTAAACCTGCCTTCTATCTAGAGCAAGATGAGGCTTTCTGGGAGAGAAGTAGGAACCGTCTTGTAAATACCGCATGGCTGCAGAGTGGGACTACAATAAACAAAGCAAGGTGAAAGAAACCCAGCTACATCCTTCTGCATGATTTCTGTTCCTCTTGCGAGTGGTCTCGTGAGGAAGATGACAGCAGGCAGCTCTTTAAAGCTCAGTCCGTTTTCTTTCTGGCTTGCAGCTAGGATGAGTCTACACTAGTGCAGTGAAGATGGCTGCGCAGCAGCAGCACAAGCAACACCCCCTATATATGCCCTCCATACTGTTCCAGAGTGTTCATTGTACCTTCCTTCTGCTGGTCTTTGGGGTTTGTCATGTTAATACATTCATTTACGCTGAGGCTTGCCCTCCGATACGGACTAGACGGCTCTACAGCACTAGAAGGGCTTTAACCCGATCTGAGCACTGTCACTTTTTACACTGTGTAACTTCTTCAGGTTCGTACTATAAATGTCCTTTTATTTCTAAGGTATAAAAATTTCCCTTGGACTAAGTATTTTAAAATGTCAAATAGCCATTCTTTTGTCTTTTTACAAGAGCAAGTGTTCAGCCCTGCCCCTGTAGTGCCTGTTACGGTAGGCTGTTCACAGAAGCGTGTTGACGTAGATTCCAGCACTTAAATTCAGAGATCCTCATCCTGTGATCTGATTTTCCAATGCAAGCTGTGGCGGATCCATGGATTTCAATGGCATTTGTATGAGTCCTGTTGATTTCAGCACCATGAGAGTTGAAGTTGGTGATGTGTTACAGGGATCGAGCCAGATAAGTCAGCGGGTGGCACAAAAGGCGGCTGTCTTACTCACTTTATTTACACTTATTTGCAGACAATGAGATCAAAACAAGCACAGGAGAACCAGTTTCTGAAGGAGAAAAACACTCTCCTGAATAAGGGCTAACTTTTCATCAGACTTTAAATACCCAGCTCTTTTTTTTAGCTTTAGAATTCCTTAAAGCCACTTTTTGATAATAAAACTGACCTACAGGCTGTTTCCATAGAAGAATTAAATATAGCCTTAATTACATCAGCACAATTCTGAAATGACAGTGTCATTCTTCAATGGTCAAAATAATGTGCAAATGTTTTCCAGTTTTTAACAATGAGCTAACCTTGGATAATGAAAATAGGAGGAAAAAATGAAAACAGGTTCTGTGAATTCATCCAAAATCTAACCATAGAAAAACATCCAGTGCAGGAAAATAAGATCATTCCCTTCTTTTCTGTCTCTCTACTATTTAAAATGTCTGATCATGTTAATTTTTATTCTTAATTTGCGACTGCTATTCCAGTAACTTGGTTTGTATTGCCCTAAGCAGTGTCAGCTGCACAGTTGGCAGCTCCCTGATCCATTTGCAGTTACGTCCCCGTTAGTCCTTACCAGAGCAAAATCTTCAAATGTTTGTCTTTCCCATATAAGCCAGTTCCCTGCTCTGCATTTCCATTTTCATTGTCGTGATGCTCTGTTTCTGTTTTCATACAATGACCGGGACTGGATGAATGCTTTCCAAGTGTGATTTCACCTGAGCCATTAAGCAAGCAGTTACGTTCCGTTTCTGTAATGATACCTCTGTGGATGCAGCTTTTAAAGGTATTGGCCTTTTTTGGAGCTTTAGTGATTGAAATGCTGCTCAGTTCTTGTCCATCGCTCCTAAATTCCTGTCCATCATTCCTTATGATTCTTTCTTACCAAGCTTCTCACTCTGGATTGCCAGGATCATTTTCTATTTAATATTTTTGTATTTTCTTGAAATCAAGTCCCTTTACTTCCCATGGTGGTTTTTGCCTCCCTTTCTACCTACACCTGCTGTTTTGCTGTTAGCTGTTACAGAAGAACCACGTTTGCCAGGCAGCCTGGCTCTCCGAACCGGAGCCTTTTGCAGTGCAGTAGCAGCAGCCACAACCTTGACCAGATGGACTTTGTCATCTCTTAAATCCTCTCAGAATTTATGTGGGATATGAAAGCTTCATGCTACTGATGGCAGTCTGGAATTCAAATAGCTTGTAGCTTATTGGGTTTTGTTTGTGGTTCCCCCCCCCCCCCCCCGCTTCATTTTCTATCTTAGAGTTTCTACAGGTGAATAAAAATGGTAGGTCATGCTGGAATCTACTTTGAAAGAGAAGGCTGATTGAAAACTTGGACACTTCTTAATATACTTGATTGTATTTAAATACCTGGTAGGTGCTTTAGAGTCCTTAGAAAGTCTTCTGGAAGAAAATTCAAAAGCTTAGCAACATGAAGACTAGATCTTAAAGATTTACCGAAACTCACAAACCCTCTCGACCTGTCCTGCTGCGTGATTAAGAACAGGTGGAACAGCAGAAATGGAACTGCTGCGCTGAAGGGAGAGAGGTCGTGCTATGTGAAATCCCTCAGGAGCTGGAAACGCTGAGCGTGCTTTGCCTGGGCTCACGCTCCGCCGCTACCAGCGGTGTGAGCCCTCCCAGCGTGAACTCGCCTGCGCCATGGCTTCCCCAGGCACTGAAGAACTGATTTCTAGCTCTTCAGTTGATGAAGTAGCATATAAAACATTTTCTTTTTTTTTTTTCCCTCTAAGATCTGTACCGAGTTGAATCCTCTGAGCAAATACAGGGAGTGGTCTGAGTGAGGGGCTTCGCAGGCTTGTTCTGGTAATACTTTCTACCTCTTGACATTCATCACCGAGCCGCTGCGGGCCGAGATGCTGCGAAGTGGCTTTAGAAGCGTGACAGTTTCTTTTGGGTCAGGCCAGTACGGGTGCAGAAATACCTGGTCAGGCTGTCTGCTGGGCAGGCGCAGGGCAGTCCCTGCCTCCCCTAGGGATGTATGAAATCCTTTGGAATGTGACTCCCAGAGCGGGTACGTACGTTTGCGTCAAAATGAAGGATCCCGCATTTTTTCAGGTGGCACCACATGGACTCGCAAACACTTCTACTCAGTCTCTCGTGCTACCTCCTTACCCACGCGAAGTAGCATAAAATCCTTTCGCGACTCATATTGTTCAAATAACGCAGCCGCAGGGAGGTATGTCGGTGTCTAGCTCTGCTGATGGGCCGAGGGGTTAGAGAGGGAGGGATGTCAGAATGTGAAAAGCCAGTGTTCTGCAGATCAACCCAGGTGTCCTTCTAGAAAGAAATGTTACCGATTGCTGCCGTGGTTGTGTGTAAGACTGAAATGCTGAAAGAGAACTGTGTAACCCTCCCACTCCGAGTCTGAGAGAGACCTGGCATTGGCTTTCTGAACACTTCTGCAACCTGAACCAAAAAACTGCTATGGGAATGTAGACTTACCATATAGCTGTGGAAGAAAACTTCAATCGTGTCTCTTCTCTCGCTCTTCAGAGCAGTCAACATGATTTTGATGTAGGTTTTAGATTATGTATATATAAACCTGATTGAAGTACCAACAGCAAACCGTAAATAAAATGTGGACTTAACTGAAGAATGGGCTAGTGGAGGACTCTTGTGTTGAATTTATTAAAATACAATATAACAAAGTTGTTGATGGAAGAGACTCGCTGTGATGAAGACAGGGAAATAAAGCTGGGGTGTCCTCAACTCGGGAAAGTAGCCAGGTTCGCTGTTGCCTTTGAATCTATTACAGCAGATAAGGACCGACTAGGCTGCGCCGTGGTCGCTGGAGAAGAGCTGGCTGCCTGGGAGCGGTGCCGGGGGTCGCTCCGCCTTCCTGCCGGCTGAGGGCCAAGGCCGCGGTGAATTGTGCTTGCCCGTCTCCTTACTGGGGGGTTATTCCAGGGACGGGCGTCCTTTCACAGGTCTCCTGGTTGGTAAAAGCCGACACAGGCTGCTGGATGGCTGCTGTTACCCCTGTGTTGCCCTAACGTGCCGGTTACCCAGTTGCTTTGCTCTACCAGAGCAAGGGCCATCACCTAAAACGAATTTGAAGTGAGTGAGTGTAATGGAGAGCTAACGGAAACCTCTGGTTTACTCCGTTCGCTCTCGGCACTGGCTTCGAAGACATGTAAATGAAAACACAAAATGGCAAATTACTGGGAATTTGTGGTACTGACATTAAATAAAAAACAATTTAAACAAGACATCTGCAGAAGCAGGTAACAGCTGAGTTTATCACAGCTCTGTTCAGTTGACGTAACCCATCTGAGTGGACGCGCGTGTGAATTCTCTGGATGTCGACATGTTAGCGAAAATAAGAATCCAAGATAAATTTTGGATGTATCCCAATAGTTCATTGCCAGTTGGGGGGGGGGTGTGGGGTGTGCTATAAACTGGGAGAAGAAAGCTTTTGATGAAGACAGCAAAAATGTAAAGCGACTCCCACGAATGTGTTCTGTTCTCGCATTTCTCCGTCAGAATTCATTAATGCCACAGGACAAAACCAGCCAATTTTTAATTTAACTTCTGCGGAGACTGTGAAATAGGTAATGATTTATCGATCACCCAGCTCCCTGAAACCTTTTAGAATTTGGGCTCCTGTGGTTTTTACGTTAGCTGAAAATATGGCCTAAAGCATTTCTCCTGGTTTTGATACTCACTTACCTGGTAACTTCAACATAACAAAGTCAGCATTATAATTTTGTTGCTGAAGCTTGTTTCCCTCTCCTCTTTTTGCAAAACCTCTCTGGGTGGCTTTGCTCTGACCTTTTTCTACCTTACGCGGTTTCCTCGCATCTCCCTTTGTATTTCCTCCCTCCCCGCGCAGGTGCGTAGCAGGCTGCGGGTCCTCCAGAAACGCACCCCCCTTCTGATTTACCGAGGGCGGGCAGTGCGTTTGCGGGGGTCCCGGTAGGACTGGGAGATGGATGGTGGCGTGGGAAGCACCGGAGCGGTGAGCCTTGCCCAGCTCTGGATGAAGTCCTACTTCTGCTGTGCAGGTCTCGGCGCCAGTTAGGATTGTGTGCTGGCTGTGCAACAGCCATCGGGCTGCCGAGATCTCGGCGGAGCAGTCGATCGGAGAAGGATAATAACGTTAATGAGGGTGTTACATTATGATGAAAGAATTTGTAATACATGTCGGTGCTTAGGTAGGGCTTGGTGTTTCTCAATACACGCTTAAGAAAGTACGAACAAAATGCTGCTTGGTCTTTCGTTAGGTGGAAATTTGAAGCCTTTCTAAAGGAAGACTTTTTAGTGCTTCACCGGTAGGTATCTTTTTTTTCTTTTATCTTTTTTTTTTTTTCTCTTTTAGCAAATAAAGCCTTATACTGGAAATAACAACTGAAATTCCTGCATGATCACTTCACATCTTTCTTTAAAACAGAGTTTGCTTCATTTCAAAATTTCTGATGTCCTTGTAGCCATGCTAATCTTTACGGGAGATTTCTTTTATTGTTATTTTAATAATAAGCATGGCTGTAGTTTTTGAAGTTTGACTATATGTATAGTAGCTCATGTCCCTCTGTGCAGCGTTAGGGCTGGGAATGGAGACGTGAAGTAAGTGTCCCGGACATAAGCTATATAAGCAAATCAGCTGCATAGTCATCATGCTGATAAGAACAGCTGGTTTGAGCAAGAGGTTGCTGAATATGGTATACATTTAAAATATAATTACTAGGAGTGAATATAAAAGCATACAATGAGTTATGGGGGTAGGAGAAGCACAAGACCACGCAAGGATGCCATGTGTTTTCTATGGAACACAGTTTGCGTTTATTGTGCTAACTTACATTCGAAAGTGGTTTTGTATTTAAGTTTCTTCAGTAAAGCTCGAAAGCCCGTCCACCTCCTCGCCGGGTTAGCAGTTCTCTTTCCTGCTCTCTGTGGTCAGCAGCTTCTCAACAGAAAGGGGGTTTAGAGCCGGGGGGTGGAGGCTGCGGGGGGGGGAACCGGTGCCTCATGCAGAGGCGGGGGAAGGGGGCGGAAGGGGGAGGCTTGAGCTTTAATTTCTTCTATTGGCACTTCATGGCTTTAGCAGCACCCGAGCTGTGTAACGCCGGAGCGCAGCAGGCATCTGCGTACTGCGCGACGGAGGCGGTACCAACCAAGGCGGGAAATAAGCGGGGCTATTTCCAATCCGTTTATATGGTAAATCTCTCACCTGTGAATCCCAGGACCAGCCATAGATCATGGTTAAATACACCAGATCCTGGTGTATTTAGCATGACAAAACGCTCCTGATCTATCCGAATGCTGTCCCACTTGATACTGCCGTGTCTGCACCGCATTTTTGTTGTTTGAAAGTAGTCAGCCTACACCAAGGATCTTGCCAGCCAAGGTGGTAGAGGACAGCGCCCTGCTTCTTTGCAGTGTCCCTGTCTTGTTGAATTTCCGATTCCTACAGCGTAACTTCAGAAGGAGCCGCTCCCCTGTCGAGCTGCTCCTCCTGCCTGCCACAGGTGCCGGGCTCCCTTCAGCCCTCGCAGAGGCCAGCGACTGACGCTCACTTCAGTCCCACTTTCATTTTCCATTCAGTGCTTTCACAGATCCTCCCAGGCTGAAGTAAGCTTGTTAGTAACTCAATGGTATATTCTTATGCTTTGGTTTTTGGTTTGTTTGTTTGTTTTATTCTTTCCTTGTCACATTGTTAGTTCTCTTCATTTCCCCTATCGTGTAATCTGCTGGAGTTCACTCTCTATTCTACAGCTTGTCTTAAGTTCAGCCTTCGGTTTGGAAAACATATTTCAGTTTATTGAAATTTTTCATTTTAGATTGGTTTCTTTAAAGCCTCTGATTTTTTAGTCATTCACTTTGTTTAATTCCCTCTTCCCTCCCATTTCTTTTCATAAATTTGTAGCACCTGTGGAGCTAGTGCTGGGGGGAGCGTTTCCCCCTGGAGAATGTTTGCCTGTGCTGTGCTCGCCTGCTAATATCACTGGGGCTTTTTTAATTTCAGTTACGTGTTACTGGACTTCAAGTCTCTGGAGTAATTTCCCCTCTGAAAGAGTGAAAAGTTCTGATATTGCTCTTCTATATTTTGTCCTGTCAGATCCTTTGGCAGCCTGGCTGTAGGTACCCGCTGTTCCAGTAAGAAGCTGCTCCTTTCGCACCGCTCCGTCAGGCGCCGAGGGGCTCGGCGCGGCGCCGTCGAGGCTGAGGACTCCCGCGGGTGTCAGTGGCCGTCGGGCCACCTTCAGCAAGACTCGTACTGCGCTTCCACTGGGGCAGGGGGGGTCCCTGCAGCCTGATGCTTGCAATCATAAATTCCGCTCTGCGTGTACGCACACGTGGGCTCCCTGCTATTTTTTCAAGCACCGCCTTGCATAAAATTCCACCGCTGGCTTCATCGGCTTCTCCAGTTTGGTTTGTCCGAGTAGGCCTGTCCTACCGCTCTGAAGTCTGCTGCCCCAGCAACCACTTCGTTACCGATTCACGTGCCCAAAGCTTTCATGTGTTAACAAATGGACATATCTAATGCTTCCTTGGTCGACTGGCATAAAATCCGTTTCGCGCCGTTACGAGGTAATGTTCGGAACATACTGTAGGGTTTTCCACAACCCTGGCTTTCGTTTCCAGGTGGTCTTTCCAAAGGAGCAGGTAGAATGTGGTGTGCGCGTTCAGGCCCACAGGATGCAAACATTAACGATAAGCCTCCCATTTGTAGCAAACTTTATAACAGGAGACTGCACTTTATTGATAGGGTTTTTTTGATAGGGTTTTTAAATTTTTTTTAGAAGTTACTTGCAACAAGAGCAGTTATTCCTCAGTTTGGAGAATGGACTCAAATCTTCACAATCCTCATACTACTCTGTGAATTTAACATGACATTGCATCCTGTATATTTACATGCGATGTGTTTGCAGCTACCTTCAGCGATGTGGTACTTATTTATTTGTGCAGTTATGCCACACCTGTAGATGTAGCGCGCCGATATTCCAGCTGTTGGCCGTGGGCGCCTGGCAGGCTGCGAGCGGCCTGTCAGAGCCTGGGATCAGCAACAAAGGCGGCAAGCGTTGTCAGTAAGCATCTCCCCCTTCCCGAGAAAATGCACGGAGTCAACAGATCCAAGTGTGGTTGGAAAGCATGGTTTCTGCAAGTCCTTTTGGTGCATTTAATGCAAATTGTTCTGGAAGTCCTTTGTACTAACGGCCAGCCTGAAAGAACTGCTCTCATGCAAGGAAACGTCCGCTGTATCTGACGTATTGTGAAATCTTTCTTAACTAATCTCTCGTCAAAGCAGTCATTTGAACGTGAAATACTTCAACCGGGGTTTTTTTCTGATGCTGTGTGGGAGAAGGAGTGTCAGATTTAGATCCGCATCGGAATACGGGCACATAAGCAAGAGCTTCTGACCTCATGACAAAAACGAGACATGAACTTTCAAACACTTTGATGGTATTGGGGGTATAGAAAAAGAAGCAAAACTTGCCAAATCGCTTTTTAGATTTTTCCCAAATGTGATCTGGTGCCTTTCTTTCAGGTGTGTGGTTGGTTTTTTGAATCGCCTTTTGCTCCCTAGACACGTGTGGCCAGCTACAGTATTATTTTTGCGGGTAGGTAGAGAAAATAACTTTTCTTCTTGCTTTGCATTCCACTGGATTCCTATCCTTATAAGGCCACACTCGTACGTGTAGGTCTGGCACAGGCATTTTGGGATCAGTGGCATTCTTTTGATTGCTGTATGTGAACTACCCTGTACCTTAAGGGAAAGAATCTTGATGACAGATTTTTTTCTTTTTTTTTTGCTCTAAGGGCCAGTTCAGGAAGGCTGTGAATTAAGCCATTTTGCAATAAAACCCACAACTTTCGTCTCATTCCCCACCCCTCCAACAAGTTGCCTTTTCACAGGACAGCTCTTCTTACGAGCACACAGCTTCCTAGTGTGGAGCATTAGTGCTTATTGCCAGTGTTGTTACAGTACCCAGGAACAGCCAGTCACGAAAAGCTGGGCCCCGCTCTGCTGAACGGCCTGCAGAGGAGAACTTTGAAGATGTTTGCCCTTTTTCTTTGATTTGGTTCAAGCTTGATGGTTCAAAAAGGAGGCCCAAACCTGACAGTAACAGTAGCTGAAACACTTCCTCTGTAAGCGGACAAACTCTCACGAGCTTTTCTTCCAAAGAAACAGAGCGGATAAAATTGGAAAACCATTATGTTAAGAGCCTATGAACTTAAAAAACTGAGCACCCTTTAACCACTTCAGCTAGATGCCTAAGGTAAACCAGGTAACCAAGGGATTACTTGATCAGCCTGTAATGCTTTGTCAGGTTTAGCAACCACGTAACTAGGCCGGTGTTAACATCACGCCTGGGCACAAGAGCATCTACACCAAGTGTTATTCCAGCCTGTAGCACCAGCCTGCGGGCCGAAAAAATTCCTGCTCTTGAAGGCAGGGAAAAACCCCTCATCTCCACTCACAACTTACTTCCCCTGTTGAAGCTGAGTATTATCCCTATTTTAGCCACACTTCAGCAACAGACAGACAACTTGAACATCACACAAGCTATGTTTTAAAAATTTATTCTGTAAACTCCACGCTGGGTCTTTAGTTCTCCTTTTCCTGGACAGTCTTTGTTCCACGCAGCCTACCCGTACGACGGGCAGCAATGAGACCAACTTTGCGCCCAGCAGGAGCATCTCTCCTGATGGTTGAAGGCTTGCCAATGTGCTGATGGTTACCACCACCAAAGGGATGTTCTACAGGCTGTGGAAAAGGAAAGCGAGTCATCAGTATAATTAATTAACAACAAAAATGAGTAATGATGTTTAACAGCAATAAACTGATTTAAGGGCACAAAAATAGTTAACTGCTTCATTTTTCATACAGTGCAGGAGCTATCGAGTGCTGCTAACTACCCTAACGAAACGTGCAATTACAGGCTAGTCTGTGAAGCTTTCTTTCCAGATACATGCCAGACTCCTCCCCATATCAAACAAATCCTTTCTAAACCATAAAAAAGGGAAAGTGAAAACTCTAATTGAAAATGGACTCACATTCATGGCCACACCACGGACACGTGGCCAGCAGTTTCTCTTCGCCTTATATTTGTGATAGGCACGGCCAGCCTTCAGGATGGGCTTGTCAATACGACCTCCGCCAGCAACGATTCCTGAAAAAAAAAAAATTAATTACAGGAATGATAACATGCAAATGTAACAGACAAGAGTGCAAAAGAAACAGTTTAAGAACAAGACGAATTCCTAATAATATTCAAGGTCTAAGAATAAGCTCGCGAAGACCAATCTCGAACAATCCCAACTGTGCACTCAAACTAGTATTTTCCAGCCAACACACGCAATGAGATTACGCTCAAGCTACTAGCCCCACATTAAGTGATCCGCAAGGAGACGCATACTTTAATTACCATTTTTCAATCCACACAGATAGGACTGATCTTAGCATTTTTTCTAAAGCATTACCAGTTTTATTGCTAGGATCTCTTGGGGAAAAAAAAGTTTTGTTAGTGTTACAACTAGAAAAAGTATGAATTGAAAGAGCTCAGTAGACTTTAGAGCCCTTTGAGATTTAATAGCTAGTTATTTCCTTAGTCAATTTTACTAGAGTAACAGACCAGAGACTATTAATTTTGATGTCTTCTATTTGGATGCGGGGACATTTGGTAACTTCTGTCTCATCAAGACAAGTAAAACTGCTTCAAGCCCAACAGTGCGCACGCTCTCGCTCTCTCTCTCCCTGCACCTTTAACGCTTGCCCAGGACTACATTGAGTGCCAAAAACCACGTACACCTGTCAGTCAAGTGTATAACAAACCTGGTAAGACATCTCCTTCTTGACAATAGTATTTTTATTCCTTGTCAGACCTTCCAGAATACTTCACCCAACTGACGACACCTACAGCGGCTAAGCACCTTCAGCACCACCCCTACAGGCTCAGTCACTTTATCAAAAGCAGGAAACCATCAATGCCGTTGCCTGCGCAAGTTCTTCCCCTAAGACTGCAGATTTTATAGGCTGAGTGATTCCATTACAGCTCGAGGACAACCAGCATCTACTTCTCTGTCCTCTCACTAGGTCAAACTATCTCCAAGTTTAAGTCCCCATTACCAAAAGTAATGCAGGCATAATGCACAAGTTAGTTAGCCACCTGTGTACAGACTGTATCTGTGCATAATCCTGGGTCCAGCCTGTAATTTATGCTATTTTCTAGACAGCATTGGGAACTGGGGCCCTGTTTGAAAGCTTGCTTAGCAGTACAGACAGTAACAAGACAAGCTCATAGTTGTCACTCCTTACCAACAACAGCTCTGTTTGCAGAAGAAATCACTTTCTTGGAGCCAGAGGGGAGCTTCACTCTGGTTTTCTTTGTTTCAGGGTTATGAGAGATAACGGTGGCGTAGTTTCCAGAAGCACGGGCCAGCTTTCCACGGTCACCAGGTTTCTCCTCGAGGCAGCACACGATGGTGCCTTCCGGCATGGTGCCAACAGGCAAAACATTGCCAATGTTCAGCTGAGCTGGAAAGAGCAATCAGAGCATCAACAGCTTCGTTCAGGCTCCTGTACTTGAATTACAATTCTCTTTAACACAGGCCTCTGTGCATAGAAGGGCACCGCACAAACGCTTCAGTAGCAACAGCCAGGGGCACTTTTTACTGTTTGGCTCAAAACAAGTTTCACATTCAGTCTAACAGAAAGGCAGGCAAAACAGGACTCTCAGTAGAGCAATCCAAACACTTGACAAGAACTGCGGTTAGGCTTGTTAATCCAAACAGGTTGTGTGAGGAGACCACAATCTCCAAGAAGAATCTAGATTTGCTTGAAGCTAGTGGAAGTTGGGATGGCTCACAACTGCACTTAAATATCCTGAACTTCACGTATTCAGATGACCGCTGCTTTAGCCTTCTGAAACTGCCCAGGCAACACGTTTTCCATCTTAACTCACCTTTCTTACCGCAGTAAACAAACTGACCAGTATGAATACCCTCAGCAGCAATGAAAAGCTCGGTTCTTTTCTTAAACCTGTACGGGTCACGGAAGGCGATCTTGGCAAGGGGAGCGCCTCGGCCAGGATCATGAATGATGTCCTGTTGGAACGTAGATGTGCTTTAGGACAGGATACAGCATTTGTCACGGGTTCTGCAGAAATCAAAGAACTAGAAAAACTAGAGGCGACTACTACTGAGGTCATTCCCACGAGGATCCCCTTTTCTCAGAGGGATCTTGATTTCTCCTGACGTGAATGAGTTGAAGATTCATATTTGTAAGAATATAACCTCAAGTATCTGTATCACAAAATAACGACTCTGATTAAGCGTGCTGCTCCAAACTAATCGTGTCTGAACTGTTTTACTCCTGACATCCTGCAGGTATCAGATCTCTCCATACTAAGAAATTCGCTTTCACTAGTTGCCCAATCACCTTTGGGCAGAGACAAAGCTGGACACAAGCAGCAACGTCTCTTAGAATGGAAGTGCTTCTAACCTTCTGATATTAAATACACTGGAGTTATCCAAGTCCCTAAATGAGGAAGCACGGACTTACTGTTTCTTTTTCTCTTGGAAAAATACGTCCATTCTGTTCCTGAAATACACTGAGATTCCAACACACCACCACATATTCAGACTACAGCTAAGGGATTAAAGCTCTTTGAGATGCGTCTGTTTCCTAGGAAAGCTCAGATGTTGTTGGTGTCCAGTATTAATGGGTTTTTTCTGCTGTTTTCAACCCTGTTGGGCAAAACCCGCCCTGTGTACTACGTAAGTTTAAGTCAAACCTACCTACCTACTTTTTATCATCAAAGTCAACTACGGTGAGCGTGAAGAAAGTTCTTTCTGCAGCCTGAAGACAACCTTGCTCTAAAAGGCTGAGAAGACAGCTGGATGTTCAGGGCATCTCGCTACGTTCCCAGTGGCTACGTTTGTAGCCTAAGTCACTGACACCCCAAAAAATACCTCAGCCCACCTGAAACACACAGCCCAAATAAAAGTACCGCCTTGCCCCATCGCTCAGGACTAAGACGGCGGGCACTACTTATTGTGTATGGAGATTGATTTTTTTTTTTTCCCCCAAAAGATGCAATCAACTATGCGGACAACTCTCCCCACCCGTGTTTCGTGAGGTACCGGGAGTTCTGAGGCGACGTAAAGGCGCGCTGGTACCCCCACGTTAGCAGAGCTCTGGCAGAAAACGGCATTGCTGCCCACGTGCTGCCAGCTGCTTCATGCAAACGCCGTCACAAACCCAAAGCAGCCGAGCGTTTCAAGGAGCGTGACTTATTTAAGAGACCACGAGAAGCCCGAGTCGGGACCAGGCAGGCGGCTCTCGGCCCGGCTGACAGCCCCCTCAGGTCGCCCACGCAGGCGGGGAGCGGAGGGACGGGCGCCCCGGGGCTGCCGAGGGCCCTGCCCGCCGCCCGCCGCCCCTACCTTGACGATGCCCTTGATGTAGCCGTGCCTCTCGGCGAAGTCGACGGCGCGGAGCTTGGCCGGGCCCTTCCTGTGCTTCACGTGGGCGCGGAAGACGGAGCCCGCGCCCTTCCTCTGCCCCCGGATGACGCGGCCCATGGCGCCCTGCGGGCAGAGCGCGCCGCGCCGCCAACCGCCGTCAGCGCCGCCGCCGGCGAGGGCACCCCTCACCCCTCCCCCCCCCGCACTCCCCGGCCGTTAACGCCGGGCCGCCGCCCCCCGCGCCCCCGCCCCCAGCGGCCCGGCGCCCCCGGCGCGGGGGCAGAGCCGGGGCGGGCGGCAGCGGCGGCCCCGCCGCGGGCGAGGGGCTGATGGCGGCGGATGGGGGGGACGCGGCGGCCGCGCTCCTACCTCTGCTCCGGCCTCGCTGGGAAAGAAGGAAGCGCCGACGTCACCGCGGCGCCAAGACCCTTCCGGGGCGGAGGAGGGCGGCCGGCAGTCGCGCCGCCGTGACGTCACGCCGCGCCGCTGCCAGGCAACCGCGGTCTCGCCGTTCCTGCGGGGGGGGGGGGGGGCAGAGCGCGGGAGCAGCCCCGCCCCGCCAGTGACGTCAGAGCGGGGCAGCTGACGCGGGCAGAGGAGGCGGCGGCGTCCCCCGCGCTAGCCCGGGGCCGGGGCTTGCCTCGCTTCCCCCCGGGCCCACGCGGGTGGGGCCTGGGGCGGCCCCGGGCCAGGGCGGCCGCGGTAACGGGGCGCCGGGCGGTTTGCCCGACCCGCCCGGGAGGCGTCGCCTGGGCCGCGGCGGAGGGGCCCCGTGGCGGCCGGGGGTCGGCGCCCCCCGCGGGGCCCGGTCCAGGCGGGAGCCCGGGGCAGTTGCGCGGGCCGGCGGCCGGCCAGGGCAGCTTCTCGGTAGCTCCTGACGCCGTTTGACGCAGCTGTGACGGGCTGGGGAGGAACTGCCCCCGCGCTCCGGTCTCGAAGTTCACCGCTCCGCTTCTGTGGGGTTTTCTTGAGGCAATCGCTGTTCAAAAATTGGGAGGGCCGACAGCCTGGTGCCTGGAGACCTCGCGCAAACAGCCAAGTTCCCAGAGCCAGCAGCCATTCCCGAAATAAGCTGTCATGCCAAAACCTTTCTTAATTAGCTGGACCAAAGATGCTGTTTGCAGGAAGAGGCTCCTTGACTGATTATATATATTTTTTTTTTCCACTGTTTCTGTATTGTGCAGTTTAACAGCTGCGGATTTCAGGCTAGGAAGTGACTGAACATAAAAACCCTGCAGCTGTTTTAAGTTGCCTTTGCCAGATTTTTATCAATATTAATTAGGGCATAATTGAGAGATACTGCAAAGCAGAGGTAATCGTCTTAGTGTTCCTAATCAACTCGTGCTATGCCCTGGAAGGGGAAATGAAAAGTGCCTTAACTTCTTTAAGAGTCCGCTAGGTTTCCAGCATCAGAGGCCCTTCTTCCCGAAGAGGTCGCTGCTGATGGCCCGATTCACCAGAGGTGGACTATCTGACTTCAGACTGACTCGCTGGAAATTAGGACAAGTTTGTCAGCGTAGGCCCATATACGCAATTGTTCTCCTCGCCTTGAACTGCGAAGAGCCTCAGCAGCCGCCATTTCTTGGTAGATAAGCTTTCCCGCATCAGTCTTCCCAGAACAGGTGGAAGTTACACCCCTCGTCGCAGGCAAAAAATCCTAACGCTGAGGGCTCAGAGTCACGATCCCTGTCAGATTCGGCCACCACAGGCAGAGAGATCAGCACAGCCCGCTGGCCGCTTGGCCGTTCTGCACGAGGTTACCGTGCCTCCATCAAACAGCTGGTGCGTCAGCTTCTCAGCTTCTGCCCCGTCTGACATGTTACAGCGCGATGTATTAGGACAAACTGCCACTTGCTTCGGTTTACGTTGATACACCGAGTGTGAATATCTAGAGACTTTGATTTATGGTTCTTGTTGGCTTCAGTTGTGGGGGCAGGAGCGTTTTTAATTTTTGCTACTAAATCTGACAAGAATCCGCCTTAAGGAACTATCTGAATTTCCAGATAACGCCCATAGACGCAGCAAATGACATTGGTCACTCCTCTTTCACGTTCTTAGTAAGGACTTAGTAATCAATTATATAAGAAAAGTAGTTGTGTAATGATTTAGTACACTCATTCATGTTATTATCCTGTATCAACTATACTTTGTATTCATTTTATTATTATTTAATTCATGGTGCAGTCTTGCATACTGCTATCACCATCTGTGAAGCTGCAACCTCTCAGTTATATTGTGGGCTTGGCCAGCTGCCTCGCTGCTACGGTATTGCTGCAACACGGAGGGTAAGGCTGAAACCGGAATAATCCCTTGCTCCTCCCTACCAGCCTTTTGGATGTTCTGAGTATTGTTAAAAATGTCCCTGCCGTAACAGCGTGAAGAGTTCTGAGTTCACCATCGCAACAGATGCTGTTTCAGCCTTTCCTCCCGGTAATGCCGAGTGGTTAATACCTATTTGAATCACCTCAGGCCGTGTTTACACGTACCTCTGGATCAGAGCATGCTGCGTGCACAGGGTTCCAGTGCCGGTGTCGTCCAAGCTGGCTCTGAAGTGTTTTTCCACCAGAGAAAACCAGGAGGAGGCTGGGAATAGTATGCATCTAGGTCTCATCTCTATATACGCCCATGATTTCCTTAGGGTACACACATGGACACAAAACCCTGAAGGCCTCCCAAGTTTTCTAGCCTTGACGGAGTTTGGGAATCAGAGAAGACATGCAGATAGATGGCAGAACTGCATCAATGGTGATGTAAGTTCATAACTGATTTCCCCTGCCATAAGAAACAATGTTAGCTAAACACTTTCATCATCAAGGAATAACAGCATTGTGTTACCTGACCCAGCCAAGCATGGACTGAACTCACAATAAGGTTAAATATCTTGTTTAGCTGTGGCTGTGCCTTCAAAATTTCATGGATCTGAAGAAACGTAAGGAAGTAGTTTACACCTGATTGCAATTAAAAAATACTGTCCAGGGTTTGTCAGAACGGTGTTGCTATGGGTCATGCCCTTCGAATCTTGGTGCTGAAGAAATACAAGCGTTGGGCACTACCAGTGATCACTGTTCTGTTAAACTTTTCGGAGGTGGAGGCGGTGCCGTGGTTTGAAATGAGGCTGTTTCCCTCCTCACTAAGCCCCCATTCCTTGGGCTGGCGTCGTCTCCCCAGAACCCACCCGCGGGGGATTTCGCTGTGTGGGGAGGAGGCGGCAGTGGCAGAGGTACAGCAGGACAAGCCCACGCTGGACAACCCAGCGTGAGACACGGGGCTACTGAGAGTACAACAAAAGCATCACCCACCAACGCAGGGATTGCCTGGCATTGCCTACCAACAGCGCTGCTGCGCAGCGGCTGTTCTCTGGTACAGCTTCGAGTCCTGAGATTTTGGCCTTCAGGACATCATCTCTGGTGACTGCAGCTGCTTTGGCTTAAGACGTTACTGCCTTTACCGGCCTCTCTGCCAGGAGTTACAGCCGCGTGGGAAGAGAAGTGGAGGCAGGGCCAGTGTGCTGGATTTCGCCGGCCAAGGAAATCTTTTTCCACCAGAACTCAGGCTGTGCTGGAGCCGGGGGAACTGGCTCATCTGCCCGAGGGTTCTCCGAGGCCTGGCAGCAAGCACAGGGATGCCCAGATAACCCGGGCACAGCCTGCACACCCGCACAGCTCAACTCTGCTCTACGAGGGCCAGAGGTCTAAGGCTCTTGGGAAACCTTGGCCTCATCGTGCGTGCGTTATGCCTCCTAGACGCGCACACAGAAATATGGATGGAAGTCTGACGGTGCTAGGCAAAGTAGGGTGAGTTTCCAAAGCACAGCTGCTGCACGTCACAGCCCGATATTTTGGCAGCAACTTCGTTCTTTGGCTGCTTAAACTATAACACTCGCCTGAGGTGGCCGAGGCATGGCCCCACATCCTTGCTACCAGGGCAGTGACATTCAGCAGTGGAGAAGCACCCACACTGTTGGGGAAGGCCAGGTCTTGTATCACCATAACTGCTTCCACGGGACTGCGTCTGTCGGAGCCCTTCCTCACGCATCTCCTTGTGGCTGGCAACTTTGCTGGAATAACGCAGAAAGGATAAAAACTACCCCCGTGACTCCGGAAGGTTTTTGGTGGAGTCCTGGGTACGTTGCTGCACACGCAGCACACTACGTGCATGGCGGGAACAAGTCAAGGGTGTGTTGCCTTAATTAATCCTTTCATGACAGTCACAGGCTAATTTGCTAAAGGTTACTTGCACTGTAAATAGCAAAAGGGGTGGTGTTCTGCTTGTGACAGATGGCAGCCACTGAGAAATTACGATGAGATTGCTGTTTGGAGAGGGGGAAGAAGCAGCAAGGTTTCTCTAGGACCCCACCTTGAGAAGGGAACTGGGAAGAGGGGAAGTCCCTAACTCTGTGCATCTTTTGAAAGGGAAGGAAATAAAGGATGGCTATAAGATTCACATGAGTGTTTCCTCTCTGGGAGTGGTATGCTACAATGCAAATAATCCTGATCTCCTTCAGGTGGGCACATACCTCTGTTTATGGTCTTGCTGACCTCTCTGGGGCTTTGCATGGGATTAGGAACTGATATGTGGACTCCAGCCAGGCTGCAGCATCACAGTTCCAGTCCGCAAAAATAACATACCTGCTAATCCCCAGCCACCGCACTCTGGGCGATCCCATTAGCATGCGCTGCTGCTCCCAGAGCAGGGCACAAGGGTGCAAACCACCTGCTGCCACTGAAGCAAAGGAAGGGCCATGGACAGGAGCATGGACTGTTGAAGGGGCAAAGCCTCGCCTCCCGCTGTGCCTCCAGAAAAATTCCCTGGACTCAGAGGAAATGTCCCGGGCCTGCAGTATCCCATATGTAAAAGCAAAGGAGCCTGTTGTGAGGATCCCCTCACAGCAGCCCCCCCATACCTCCCTCACCATCCTGGTGAGGCACAGGCCACTCGTCTGTGTTCAACTCTTCTGGCTTTTCAGAGGAGACAAAAATTCCTCTGCTGAGACACCACAGGCCTCCGTTCCAGGGACTGCTTGCAAAATAAATACCTTTGCTCTCTTCAGAGGAACTTCTCCTGAAAGGACCGGCTTCTGTTTGCTGTCTTGAAATAAATATTCTTCCTCAACCGTACCCAGCTCCCTCCTCCCCAGCCTGTCTCATTCCTAAACGCTGGAGGGAGTTCCAGGAAAATTACTTGAGCTTTCCCTTCTGCTCTTGCACGAAGCAGATGAGGTCTCTGGCCTCATGACAACCACTTAATCATAATTAAATTGTAGCTCCTCTCTAAACCTTCCCGGTAGATATAGCACTGAGTGACCTGGAAGGAAACCTTACTCTTTACAGGGTTTCCTGTGTTCCCAGATCATAATTTGCAAGGCAAAAATGTACCTGGAAAAATCCTTGCCAATTACCTAATCTGCACACTCAGTCTGTGATCCCTTTTGAGTTATTGCTTTCATGCATCAGCACAAGAGAAAGAACTGGCACCCCTCTCACTTGGGTAATACTCATGGCATTCACTGGGCTTACAAAGGCCTGACAAAGACGTTGCCCCTGGGGCACAAGAGACTCCGACTGTGCCAGGGCAGGTTTTATCACAGAAGCACGCAGGTAGGATTGGAACCCTGCGCAGAGGACAAGATGCCAGCTGGGCGACTCCGCTTCCTTACCCGAAAGGGAGCTGACTTCTCTATAGCCAAGCCTCTCCAGGAGGGCAGGGGTTTGCAAGCGTTTCATGTTATTCGCCATCTAATGACAGTCTGGATTCCTTGCGGGAGGGGAGACCCAGAGCTGCAGAGGTGGAAAGTCCCAATCAAAACAAAGCAATTTACACTTCACAGATGGGTTTAGCAATGCTTATTAATTAGGTTCTGGTGACCTCTAGAGGCCTTTAGCCCAAAGCACCTGATTTCTGAGGATCTTTCCTGTTCCAGAACAACGAGCAAGACAAGAGTTCTCCTTTATTTTAGTTTCAAACCAAGATTAATTTTAGCCTTAACGGGGAAGGTATTGGAGAATAGTAATTGATGGTTATTCTTTTCCTCCCACTAAACATGGTAGCAATAATTCCCTGTGTGCAGCAACCTCCAAGTCTGCACGGTAACTGTTGTAGGTGTTCTGGAGATTCCCATTTTGGAAGAAATTTGCTTTGTGCATTGTCAAGTAAGAGCGGAACTACTTCTCTTCCTTCATTATCTCTAACGATATATTCAAATAGTCACCGATCCTGGAAAAACTGCCCACCTATCTGGTGAGATAATCCCGTTGCTTACATGCACGTAAGTGATGTGAGCTTAAGATACAGGCGTTACGCGTGCATTAAGATGTCTGCAGAACACAGCCTTTGTGGACTAGTCCTTGCAAGGGAGTGCTCAAAGACTGTGCTAGTCCTCTCAGACTGGAGTATGACCGTGTTTTCTGAAAAATTATTTTCAGCTGCAAACAGGGAAAAATTGACAACCCACCAGATTCAGGGCCAAGCAGCACTGTATGTGGGAAAATTACCTTCTACCGGTATTGTAAAACAGCAATAACATTACTGGCAGGGAAGAGCGATGCAAGAAAATGTCTAAGAAAAATTGTATTGTTTTAGTTATACATCTGGATCGGCTTTTTTACTTAATGAGATAAATAATAGGCGCAGCTGATAGAGAAGGGGAGAAATCCACTGAGCTAATTTTCTTTCCTCTTGAGCAGCTGAGATATGGGATTGAAACCGTACCGAGGAACTAAGAGAACTGGAAGGAGAGATGAAGAGCAGTGAGACCCTGCCCAGAGAGACATTGGGGAGTTAACCGAGAGAGGCTTAGCAAGAAACAGAGAGAAAAGCTGGAGGAGGTGAAGCATATCCGCAGCAATGCACAGCTCAAAAAACTCTTTAGCAAACTTGCAATCTTACAGGGGTGTGTGGGAGACCTCCTAAAGATTTCTAATTTAAGAGCACCCAGCTGTACTTCCAGATTTAGTTATTAGTTGCTTTCCTACCCAACCCCCCCTCAAACTGTTTTTCTCTTTGCATTTCCTAATGGACCTCCTACCAACAGTTTAATGGCAGCATTTGTTTGGTGACAACATCCCTGGAGGCTACAGCCAGGGTAGTCTGTGCATCCAGCTTAGAAACCAAAAAGGATAGCACAGGATTTTCTCTTGCTTGATAGATGTGACCCATAAGAGAGGAAAAAAGTGTATGTTTTGGTATTTGTTGTTTTCTTATGGCATAATGATGGATGAACTTTTTTTTAAAAGAAAATTTCATTATTTTCTTGGGTTTTTTTTTCCCCCATAATCTCTTGCTTTGTTCTTGTTCTTTTTGCCATGCAGGCAATAGAGCTGAAGGGTTTTCATGCCTCAAAACAGAAAGGAATCCTGAGCTACTGAGAGGAATTAAAAATGGAGTAAGAGGGAAAGATTTAAAAAAGGATTTTAAAAGAATTTTTATTCAGACTGTGTAAAAACTCTTCTGAGATTGTTTGAATCCAAACTCCTGAGAAACACATGGGAGAAAAGCTGAATTTGTTAAAGATCGGCATTCTCCTGTATCTTCTGTGTGCAACCTACAAAACTAATTTCATTTTGTTGGTCCTCTGAGAAGTCCTCTAGCAAAAGAAGGCTGGGGGTGGGGGGAACCTCTCTTTTTTGATATTTGTGAGATAAAAAGAAAACCAAGCTCTAAAGCCACTTGCGTAAGCTTTGTAAAGCGCTATGAAGTAAAAAAAAAAAAAAAAAGGCATTTCTTTTTGTAGTTACCAAGAAATGCTGGCTCCATATAGTGCACAAGCATTTTTAATTTACACAGGTTTGTTGGCTGGATACTTTTGATCAATAGTACAACAGCGCTAATCAGAAAATGACAGGTACTTTTAATGTGGACTTTTTCTGGGTAAAACCTTTTGAACTTTTCTAATTTCTTAACCAAAAATAAGAAAAAAATATTGCTCCTGCCTTTTCTGCAGATACTGTTTTTCCTTCCTTTTTCAGAGATAAAATAGGAGATAGAGTAAAAGGAAAGGTGGGAGAAAGAAAACAAACATAAAATGGGAAAATAGAGAAGTGAAACTCCTCTTCCCTCCAAGTAACTGTTCTTTTTTTTCATTAAATATGCCGTTACATTTAAGATTTCCATTTCCAAATGGAAAACAATATGACTGGCTCCAAATATAAGAACAATGCTTGAGGGCAGGCCTAAAGAGAGCAATAAATCAGAGCAGAAAATATTTTGCTTGGGGAACACATCATGATTAGAACATAAATAATCCTCTTTTCTTCTATATGCAACATAAAATAAACACAGCTGCGTGCACAGGCGCATGCACACACACATGCTCGCACACATACACACGTCTCGGCCCCGTTTCCCCGGAGCAGTTCTCTGACGGCACCAGAGGTGAAGGGTTATGACAGAGGGGTCGGTCATGGTGTCTGCTGAAAATCTCAATAAAATAGAGCAGTGGAGCCAAGCATGCCGAGAGCACTCAGAGGTGTCACCAGGAGGAAGCAAGCCCTTGGCTGCTGCCCAACAGGAAACCCTGTGTACCAGTCCCCGCAATACAACACTACTTATTTCTTAGTAATCGTGACAGTCCCAAAATATTGGCTTCTCTGCGGCAGGATCATATGATGGAGGGTGGCCTTAAGTTGGGGCTCTGCTGAGAGAGAGGCTTGCCAGGGTATATGTCTACTCTGAGCTCTACTCCAGAGGTCAGGATCGCTGCACAGATCATGCATAGGTTGCCTGTGTAGGTTAGATGCTCGTATGGGGCTGATTTCAAGCAAAATACCTGGGGCTCTAGAGCCTTCTAACTGACCTGGGCTCTCAGGAGCTTGTTGCTAGCACACAGCAAATTTGAGGCTCACGCTGCTGAATCTGGCCTTGCTGCACGGGCTATGCACAGACCCATCTCATGGCCCATGGGAGAGAAGTTGCTCGCTGGGTTGAGCAAATCCAAAGCGCTGAAGGTGCTGCAGATGTGCTTGTGCACATCCACAGCACCCTGTGCCTTCCCAGTTCTCAACCCAGCCTCAAGAACAAGATTTGTTTTCTCCATTTTGGGCCCTCTCGCTGGCCTTCCAAAGTTTGCCCTCCCAACAGGCACGGTATCATTCTTCCTTGTCCACTTGAACATTTCCTTAGTAATTTTTAGCACCAGAAATAAAAAGAGAGTTTTCTTCATTAAAGACCCCTGAGGAAAGGTAGCTTCAGGGTCTTCAGGGATGCTTCCAAAATCCAGCACAGGTAGACCTGGGGTGAGTCACACAAGTGGGAACGATCCTGGGGCAACTGCTTTTCTTTCCAGTCCTGAGGAACTTCCAAGATGAAAACAATTCCATTCAAAGCGAGTCTGAGGCATCTAGAGGGATCCTGGGTGGGCCAAAGCTCTTTTGCAGGGAGAAAAGCAAATTCATATACCTTCCAGCAGAACTTGCTGGGATCTGTGTGGCAATTTCCTCCCTCTTAGATCTTCCAGTGAATTTTTCCATGACAGGGATAATCCAACCTAATCACTTCCATTTGACCCAGTTCAGTCACCACCTTCCTGAAATGGAGTTAATAGGCGCTTAATGCTAACCAGCAAAGCGAGGAGGATGGTTCATAAAAGATCTCAGAAAATCACTCTGCAGTTCGTAATGCACTCAATTTTTGTCTTTTAATTCGTTAACCAGAGTTGGTAACTTCTGAGGCCTAAACCACAATACATCTTGAGCTCACTAAGCTAAAAATACTGACTTGCCAATGACAGAATGCTCACGAATCCTCCACAGGAAAACTAATCCGTCATTTCCCTCCCCACAGGAACACACACAAGTGGTTAAATATCTGAAGATTTTGTACAGCCTCTCTGCCTGTAACATGGTACACTGAGATCTTGATTCAGGTACTGTAGGCATTTATTTTCCTTCTTTCAAGATTTGTTTTTGGCTTATTATTCCACGTCTGTCATCCTGCAATAGCACTAATTTTAATTTTGTTTTGCAACCATGACAGCATTCATAAATAGAGCCTCTGCTTTTGAGATGGTTTTGGTTTTACTCTTAGATACACGTCAGGGAGCAGCAGGAGTGGGGCTGCTCCATGCAGGAGGACGAGCCGGGACCCGCAGGTACCCCTGAGGCAGGCAGTGCCCTCACCGCCACAGTGCAGACCTAGGTGTGGTGCTCTTGGACAGTGGGTGCTGTGGCGGGGGTCCCAGGTCGGGCTCCTCAGGGCGGCTCAGGCCTGTCAGTGCACTCGGGGCTCCAGTGATCCTACAGCAGGACAGCAGTACCGTCCTAGTTAAAGCTGAAGACTGCGTCTTGGTTTAGACCATTCTATGTTCTCTAAAATTCACATCTGTCATGTTGTCTTGAGATCTCCTGTAGGCGAGGGAATAATGTTCATACGTCATTTGAGCTGGGGTTGTCAAGTTACAGCCACCTCCTCCTCCTTCTCCCCTCCTCCTTCCTCCAAAAAGGTAATTTTACACATATTTCCTTGTTCTCCTTTGAGTGACAACATTTGTAACTGTTGCACTGTGGTGACACATGCACTCCAGGTGTGTGAGCTTGTCCAGCTGTATGTGTATGGTACCCCACGCTCCCTGCTAAGAGCACGAGGGGGAATGTGCACTGAGTTCACTGCAGTTCACCTCCACTCCTTCTGGATGTGAGATGGAGTTTCTTGCTGCAGCAAAACCACTGCTTCCTAGCAACTTTATGCATTTATCACCTAAGTAGACCAAATATTGGTTTTCTCCCTTCCCTGCTACCTGTTGGCACCCCTTTTTTTGGCTTGTGGATTTTCTTTTCCATTTCATTACTGCTTGTTTTTTATGTAATTGATTGTTTGTTTGTTTAGGCTTTAAACATGGATCTTTGAAACAGCAAAGACACTTTATGCCTGGAAAAATCTCACATCCCAAGGTTGGTGCCCTAGTGGACTTACACTGCAACACTCTCAATTGCCTGTTGTCGTCCCATCTCTCACTGATGATACCATCACCCTCTCTGCCTTCAACACCGGGCTCACCTGCTATTCTTCTACTGAGAAAAGGACCTTGGCATCATCTGTGGATAGAGTGCATTTGCTCTGTTCAGGCTTGTTATCAGCATCAGGGGTAAGTGGGATTCAGTGTTCACACAGATACCATACCAGGGGGACTTTGCTCCTGCCCCAGTCAGAGCCGAGTATCACAGAAGAGCTGGCAGTCTTCCTATTGAGTACAGTTCCTGGCTCCTTGCTGCTGGAAACTTATTCATTCATGGCAATGTGGTAGTTTAAGGCAGAGGCTCAAATAGCAGATGCTTATCTTGACACCCTAAGACCCCTTGTGTAATGCTCCTGTGTTGCCAAAACACAGTGAGACTGAAGATGAGGAGGGATTCAGGGGCAGCTCGAGGACTTGTGCCGGCTGTGCATTCTCACTGAGAGGACCGTTGCCAAGGAATGGGAGGCAGTGGAGGTGCACGGCTGGGCTCTGATAGATGTCAGTCCTGAAAAATGACTATTTAATAAATAAACAAACAGGACGTTATATCCCCACAAGCATTGTTAGCAGAGAAGCGGGTTGCTTGCGAAGCCTCACTGCCATGGAGCATGTGAAGATGGCCTATATTTAATCCTTTGAAACTTCCCAAATAAGAATTCTTTTAACATGAACTGAAACCTCTGACCACCATAAAATACACGGTAAGGTTACATGTCCCCGCTTCCTCCCTGTTGCTGCAATCCAGCCTTCATACTTCTGTGTTTGAATCATCAGGTTTCCAATGCGAACACCCAGTCTCCAGCAGCATTACTGCACAGCAGGGAAACAGAACATGTGTCAGACAAAACCTGACAAAGCAACACTTGGATTTAGGTCAGGCACAGCAAACAGGAGTTACTTGTACGCTATACCTGGCTCCCATTCAAACATGGAGCCTGATGAATTCACACTAGCCCAGGCATGCAGGACGGTATCTCCCTTTTTCCTTTCCACAGAGATTTCTTTTCAGACAGTACCTTCAGCTCCTCATTTCTGTGCCCCCACAACTCCCATTCGCCTAGACTGCCTGACTGCTGGCCACCCCCATGGCAAGCAGACACACTTGTGTTGCTCCTACTACTAACACAAACTGCAGAACTCACTGCCGGCACGGGGCATGTTTGAACCATCAAGATACACGTGTACCTCTCTTCTTACTGCAACCGCAGTGCTGCCAGCATGCTGCTACTCGCTTACCCATTACCATTCAATACTGCTACAACTACTGCCATAAAGCAGGCAGCAGACAGTGCTGAAACTCCAACTGCACATCCTAAATCATCCAGATTGTCTCGCTTGGCCTCCTTCATAACTCTGACCAAGAAATCTTCTGCTGGACCTAATACCTTCTGACGGACTATCAAGACTCACAGGGCATGCTGCCTTCATTTGATGATGCCTAAGATGGCAAATTCACCTTCCATCCTCATGGTCTTTTAGCTTTTTTCTCTCACCCCACTGTTTCTCTATCCCTTCCCATTTCCCCCTGGTGGCTACCGCTTCCTGGTGGTAGAAGCAGGCTTTAGTTTCTGTTCCAGAATTGGCAGAGGCTTTTATCTCTGCATTTTAGTCTGGTTTAGCAGAGGCTGCAGTTTGTAATACCTTAACTCTGCATTCGCTGGTTGTTGGAGTTGAATTTTGTCCTTTCCTGTCTCCTGGACCAGCTCAAGGCTCCTTAGCGCAGCTCGCTCTGCAATAATGAAGTTATGGACAAAAGTTACAAATCTTCTGATTAATATAAGTATTATTATTCCATAATAAATGCATGATGAGCTTACACATTTATAGGGATTATCTTTACTTCTGTTTTATGTTTGTTGTGGTTTAACCCCGGTCAGCAACTAAGCACCACACAGCCGCTTGCACACCCTCCCCCCGCCAGCAGGATGGGGGAAGAGAATCGGGGAAAAAAAAGTAAAACCCGTGGGTTGAGATAAAGACA
Organism: Nipponia nippon; assembly: GCF_047370975.1. Taxonomy (NCBI): domain Eukaryota; kingdom Metazoa; phylum Chordata; class Aves; order Pelecaniformes; family Threskiornithidae; genus Nipponia; species Nipponia nippon. Next base: position 37,696,399 of record NW_028262336.1, on the reverse strand, counting down.
GCAGAGGAAAAAAATTATAAAAGAATATACAAAACAAGTGATGCACAATCTAATTGCTCATCACCCACTGACCGATGCCCATCCCATCCCCGAGCAGTGATCGCTGCCCCCCAGCCAGCTCCCCCAATTTATATACTGAGCATGACGCCATACGGTATGGAATAGCCCCGTGGCCAGTCTGGGTCAGCTGTCCCGGCTGTGCCCCCTCCCGGCTTCTTGTGCACTGGGCAGAGCATGGGAAGCTGGAAAGTCCTTGACTGGTGTAAGCACTGCTCAGCAACAACTACAACATCAGTGTGTTATCAACATTATTCTCATCCTAAATCCAAACCACAGCACTGTACCAGCTACTAGGAAGAAAATTAACTCTCTCCCAGCTGAAACCAGGACAATGTTCAAAATAGAAAAGTACAAATATTACAAACACATAAAATACACTGAATTTAGCCATAAAGTATTTCTCAGCTTTGCCAGTTTCTGGTGGAAAAGAGATTAAATCAGACTGAGAATTTAGTAACTTCACCTACAAATTTAAGACTGATTTGGTGGTAGGAGATCACATAGATACTGGTGGTTTCTATGGGATCACTTGGATTAGGTTGCATCTTGAGTATTTTTCAGGCTGTACTAGAAACCAGTGTAGCACGGCTCTATGTGTTCTTCAGCATATACTGGAAGTTTAACATTTATATGCCTCAATCTTGAAATGATTTTCAGTGTTTCTATTGAAAACATATGCGAGCTAGGCACAGTCAACCGTTGTATGATTTCTCTGAGACGTATCTTAAGTGTTGGGATTCCTGAAAAGCTTTCAGGCTGTTCTGAAGGGAAACACACAGCTCCTCTCTATGGCACATGTCCCCCCCCAGCTTTTGCACCTGCGTGTGGGTCTGGAAGGCCAAGTTCACAGAACACAATAACTCTTGTCCTCCCAATTTCTCTCTGCTCGGTGCTTCAAAACAGTTAACTAGCGTGGGTTTTCTTCACATCGCTAATTCTATGTGGGTTCTCACATGCTGGGGCATCCCCTCTGTAGCAGCCAGAGTAACTTTCCAACCCTGGTATTTTCAGAGCACGTCTAGAAATCTGGAATGGGGCAGTGAATTTGAACCCTAATGGTTCCTGTGTGCTGTAATCGTTGGTTTGGACATATTCGCTACTTTCCTTTTCTACCTTAATTGTCTATTTGTATAAAAATTAAGAATCCTGGTGGATATTTTTAGTGCAGGTTTCAGGCACTCCGTCTTTTTCTTAAGGGTTTATATGGAGGACTCCGAGTTCTTTGTTAGCCAGTGTGTTGTCTGTACTGTTGCCATACGTTAAAGGAGCTGGCATAAAATGGGCGCAATATCCAGTTTCACCCAAATGAGGTTGTTGAGCAGGATCCAGAAGATCTGTATCCACAGAGGGCAAACACAGTATTTAAACAGAAACAAAGCCTATGATTTATTTCATTATTTACTAAGTGCTGTCATGGTGCTCAGAACTATATAAACATTCTCTGCCCCGGGTTATTAATACTACCAGGCACAAGCAGGTTCAACACTCAAAATGAAATATTCCCAGAACAAAAGCTTTAAGGACAAGTTAAAAGGACAAGTTATCCGTAGAGGAATCATGTTAATGAAACTTCAGACTTCAAAAATAGCTACGTGTTCCAGTAAGAAGAAATTTGGATTTGGGGACCTAACTTTCTACCTATCCCCGTATAACTACCCCTCACTGACTATTGCTATAATACATTTCTGCCCTGTTGAGTGTGGGAGTGATGCCGGTCTGGTCTTTTTGTTGTATGATAAGGAACATCCACCCTTCCAACAAATATGGAGAACTAGTAGGAGATCAGATTTTGGGGGTTACACTACGTAATGATCCATATTTAAGAAGAAGAAAAAGGTTTTGATCTTAGACTGCTCAGCTCTGGGAATGCTAGGGAGTCACTGCAGGGTCCCCAGCCTGTGTCGTGAGTGGGTGGACAGTAAAATGAAAAATGTCGTGCTGGAGGAAAGACAGTATGAAAGGACTGTTAAAGTGCGTGTCTTTAACTCTTATAGAAGGACTGAAAGAGCTATTTGGAGGCACACTGGCAGAAGAAAAAGGAGTGTTTTACTTAAAGATAACTTAAACACATTATAAAATCTTGACAAGGGCTGGGAAAATTGTACTTTTACCTAAACATACCAGGTTGAAATAACCCCAAAGGTATACGATTCCTTGATGAAAACAACAGTGAGTACAAAAAAATGTGTCTGCGTGCTTAGGTCAGTGAAAATTATATCTTATGTAAGGCCACTTAAAAGACAGAGCTCTCACAAGAATTACAAATTATTCTGGGCCCATGAAAATCATCCTGGTTTTAATTATAGCATTAAAGACAAATCCACAAAGTTATAAGTTCTGCTGGCATGGCAAGCAATTATTATAAATCTGGACAAGGGATCACACAGAAATTGTAAATAATGACTGTGAGAGATTTCAGTACTAGCTATTTTTGTCTTTAGAGATGTTTTTCATTTCAAAAAAGTCATTAGCCCTTGTGCTCAGCCAAAACTTGCTCATAAGACTAACCAGGATTTCTTAACATAAACTGTTCTTAAAAGGATACTGTCAACTCCCAACTAGTCCATTTTCCAGAAGAATTTTAAAGATGATTCAGTACATGAATCCCTGGGCCAATGCCTGTCCTTTTGTCACAGTACTTTACCTTTTTTTTCAGTGCTTTACCTTGCCCTCTTGCAGCATCAAAGGCTCCACACAAGCTCAGGGAACCAGAGAACAGGGAGGAAGCAGTGAAACTGAGAGCCTGGAAGGCACTGTCAAAAGCTGAAAATAAGCCAGGGGAGCTAAACAAAGACCTGAAAAGGTATATTTCTTTTTATTAATTTTCTGTGCCAGGAATCGTTGGGAAAAGAGAGAAAACTGACAGGTAATGATGTCCCTGTATTTTAACGTTAAATTACTGCTAATACTGCAATAAAAAGAGGAAAGACAGCCAAAATGAAAATTCTCTTCTGATATTAAGATGACTTCTAAAAAAGAAAAAGATTTTTAAAAAGAGAAAAATTCAGCCAAAGCAAGAGCGCAGCATGTTGTGGAACAGCCCTACAATACAGTTCCTCTGCCTTGGCACTTCAAAACAAAAGTTTGTTACGAATATCGTGATCCAATGCCAGGATGAGTTGCTGGAGATGACAGTTACACTGGCTTCAGAGGGTACTGCAGGCCAGACTGCGAGAGGAGTCCCTCAGATCATCAGACAAGAGTTTTACAAGTCTGTAATGCATTTTATTACATTACATTTGTTTCAGCAGCCCTATCCTGACAGTGGGATAGGGCCCCACTATAGGGCCCACTGTAGCTGGGCCCTTCTTCTTGCAGGGACCCTAAATGGCAGCAACAAAAATCTTTCAGTAAGGATGAGACTATGAGGTTGTGGCCTGAGATGGTGGAACAAGGTAGCAGTTGGACAGGATGGAAAGTCCTCTAAAGCTAAAGCTGTTAAACTACACTGCTTCTGCCAGGTTTATCTCAGTACTAGTCATATAATTAGTACAACATCAGAAGAAAAGCCTCTGACTTTCTGACTCTAGCTATATTGTCATTTTGCCTGGAATGTGACAAGGATAACTGCGTGTTTATCCAACTTCTGGTGATGACTTCTTGGAAAGTCATTTGCAAAGACGGAAAAACCCTAACTCTTCCTGTTTGTTGGAACAGAGTCTAGATGCCTGGAAATCCGTGACTGACTAGACAGAAACTTGCACAGCTAGACCTGTGTAAATAAGGAGCATTAACTATTACCATGTCCTGGTAAGTGGGAATTCACACCATTAAAATACCACCCAAGAATCAGTTCCTATGTGAGTGGAACGCAGAGGTGGGTGAAAAGGTAGAGCTGCTGACAGTGGGGCGGATACATCTGCTGTGTAATCCTTTCCCTTCTCCTGGCCCCTTTTCAGCAACTTCCTTGTCAGAATTCAAACACTGCTGCCCCGCTTCTGGCGCTGGATTTGCATGAACATGAATCCTACCGGGACCTTCGTTTGGCCTTTTCTCACCTTCTGCATTTGCTTGAGAAGGGCTGCAAGGAGAGCCCTAGAAAGCAGCCCCTGCAATCCCCTGCCCAGTCCAACATCAGCTTTACTCCAGATGAAGAGGTTTGGACCTGGTAATCCAGAACATCCCTGCAAGATGAATTTCATGCATAAATGAGCATGCATATGAGCCTATCATTATAGGCTCATACCACGTAACTTTAGCTCTCTAACGTTAGATGACAAGTAGGCAGAAGCGCCCTTTGGAGGTGCTTGTGTCTCCTGTTGACTCAGCAGGATGACTAACCTCCTCACTGGTGCCTACAGCCAGGCTTGGCATGTTCCCCCTCCCACTGTGCCAGACCCTCGCTAGGCAGTTTTCCATATACAGCAGGCAACTCACATGCTACACATACATCATTCGTGGTGTCTGCTGGTATCTTAAGACACAATTATAAAATAGTTATTTGGAAATGGCAGGGTTTCTTAAAAAGACAGCCTAAGTTAAAGCTTGGGATAGAACTCTTCTCCTCTGCTTTCTTCTTCCCATTTGTCTTCTCAGCTGCTCTCGTTGTCTAACATTTGGCACTGCTGTAAAAGTTGTTGTGCCAGAGTGTTTAAAAAAATAAGATAACCTTCTGCTGTGTTTTATACTGGGTCTGTTCATGTAAGACCAGAACTTTCTATCCTGCAATGGCAAAGAGTTAATATCCCTGAGATATTCTACTATTCTATAGCTGTAAAAAGGAAGCCAAATCAAACCTAAAAGAATTTAGTATGGAAAACATATTCCAGCTTTAACGACACACTGGGATTTTGTTTAGGTTTCTTTATTACAATGAGTCATAGTACGTAAACTTGACATGCAGTTACTGAAGTCATGTGTCTGCCTTATTTTAGCTTTGGAAACAGCAGCAATGCCGACATCCTTTGCTGCCTTTGAGGGAGGACTTGAGAAGTCACGAAAGTCAACAATGTTACGGTACCGTAATAAGCAATGTGTTGCTTTTTCACCCTTTGGCTAGAAAATAAAGGGGCAGATGCCCTAGATGAGCCCTCTCCACATTAAGTCTTCCTATAAACACCTTGGCATTGCTAATGGTGGCTCAAGTCTCCTGGTGTCAGCAACGATGGGATTCCCGTTTGGGATGGTCTGACAAAAGGATGTTCTGTATCTATGTGGCCTGCCTTAAACAGAAGTGAGCCATACACAAGTAAAATCAGCAGAGCTCTGTTAGTACTGGTAGTTCCACTGCTACTTTTATTACTGGAGCTGAACCGATGAGAAATTCCTTCAGGAGAGCTAGGGTGAACGGAGTCCAAAACCACCTCCCTGCCCCTCTCCTTACCTCTCAGCTAGGCCCTACAGAGGACTTAAACTAAGCAGAGAGATTTCCACTGTTCTCATTCATCAGGTGAGTGTCCTGCAGAGCACCTCTGCAGTCCTGCAAACAGACTCACAGAGAGAGAGGGGTGGAAAGGAGACAGAAGACTTCCGTGGTTCAGTAAGCGCAACGCCCAGTCTTGCAGGTGTAAAAGGGCAGCATGCAGTCATCTATATAAAGAATGTTCTTCAGAGGGGTTATGTATAACTCCCTGATAGCAAGGGTATCAAATGAAGGTTGAACATCAGAGACCTTTAGGCTGTTACGAAATATGACTCATGGATTAGTTAACTGCCTGTCAGATTTTCCATTATGAAACTTTAACCACAGCCCGTATCTGCACAGCACCAACACCTGTACAAGTACAAACAAACAAAGTGGTTATGTATGCATTTGCACTGAAGTGGGTCAGGAGATGTGGTGTGGTATCAAGAGAACCTTTTTCCCTAATTACAAACTATTAACTAAGGAATAAAAATTAGGGACGGGGGAAGGGGAGAAAATTCTATGGTAGTAAAAAAGATTGTTTTGAAGTACATATTTTCCAAAGATTCTGCAAGATATAACTTTACAGTTCAACTGTATCACATGTCTAAAAATCAGTGCTTCCTAATCCAAGCATTTGCTTTTCCAACTCCACATGCTGGCATGAGCAGAAGTGAAAAAGCAACTATTCCTGTTCTGAAAAATGATTATTTAAATACTAAACTAAAAAAGAAGGATTTTTTAATTTTGAAAATCAGTAAGAGGATTCAGCCATTTGGTGGAAGACCCTCATACGTCTCAGCAGCCATTACACCTGGCTGTTTTGAGATGGCTGTAAATTCAAACAGGCAGAAGGTGTGCTCTGAAAATTCACCACAGGAAGTCGGGCTTCTGACCCGCGCGTCACCATTTTAATGGACTCCACAGGTGACATTCAGCTCACCTAATTTTAGATGTCTACAGTGTTTATCCCTACATCTGAGCCTGTTGCCCCATAGGCACTGTAAAGGTATGTCTTATCTGATCTGTTTTAAATATCTACCTTAGGATGAGATGATTCATGACCTCAGAATGTCTTTTTCTCCGCTGCGGCTGTAATAGGTGCATGAGGTGAGTGGCTTGGCTGGAGAGCCTTCCATGTAGCCATCTACAGCTGATTAGATGAACCCTGCCTGAATGCTCTGCCTCCACAAGGCTCGTAATTTATGTGAAATGAGTTGGTTAACACTGTTCGTTGCTATTGCAGTGTTTTGTCTGTATCACAAAACCACTACCACATCTGGCACAAATGAATCCTAGCAGGCTGAAACAGCCTAGAGGCTATTGATTAAAGAGGAAATCTGAATCACTTAGATAAATTTCATCACTACATTATCTTCTTGCCTCTAGAGATGTTCCATATCACAACTTAGGTATGGAGTTCTCACTACACCTACCACTGTGGTATCTAATCTGTGAAGACAGAAGTCTCCGTTTCCATGCCTGTTAGTCCAGCTCATTTAAAAAACACTATATTCATTTAAATGTTAAACTGCTGCTCTACTGGAAGTTCAGAAGATATGAACTGCAAGGCACAAAAAAACCCAATTTAGTCTCAAGAAGAGAAGTCTGAAGAGAGGGAAAATAGCAGTACACAGATATATAAAAAGTAACTTCAAAGAGGAAGGAAATAAACTACTCTTCCTGTTTACTATGAATAGGCTAAAAAGCAATGAGCTCGTAGTACAAGACTTAAGTTACTCCAAAGTGAGGTGGCATGCAACAACAAGCCACGTAGCCGCTTCTTGGAGCTGAACAGAAGCATCGTGCCACCATTTAGACAAAGGGGAACCCAACAGGAGCTGCTGTCTGACAGAGAGGCAGCAGCAGCTCCTGCTTCCCTGCAGGCACTGAGCCAGCTGCCTCTGAAAGGGGTGAGAGGGTTACAGCTCCACCGCGCCCCTGGGCCTCTGAAAGGAGCTGGGAGCCCTTGGCTCACTAAGCAGCTTTTCCGTCTCAGCATGAAGCGGGGGTTCCTGGCTCGCGGCTGAGGAGCGGTGGCTGTGGTGACATGATGGCAGCCTGGTGCCCTGCCTCTTAGGAGAGGCCAGTTGCTACTGGGGTTAGGAACCCTCTCCCAGTTTGGGGATGTGGCTAATGTTCTGGAGATCCAGTCCGGTGAACCCATCTAGAAAAAAGACTCTTTTCTCTTGACATAATTTTTTTAATGGTTCTTTCTCTGCTGCCATCACAAGAGATATGACAGAAAGATTATGCAGCTGGGTGCTCCTATTTACTACTCCTTGTTCCTCTGTAGGAAATACCGTTGCGACACTGTATCAACAATGTAGAAAACATCTGGGGGCGGGTGGTGGTGGTGGTGAGAAGGGGAACCTTAAGGAGGAGAAAGTGATTTTATTTAAAATAAAAACTGAAACAAACCAGGTTTTGCTCACCCACATTCACAGTCTCCCTCTCACAAGTGCAGCCACCAGGCGCCAGGTCAGCATGTTCAAGCCATCCATCCAAAATCCAGGCAACATGAAGATTGTGCGCAGATAATATGTCCAGGATCTGTTGTGATGCCATGGAGAACAAGGGATGCCAGCTATCAAGTCCTCCTCATGTATCCTGGGTTATTCTTAGGTTGGTGACCATGCATGGGGTTTGGATATCTTTTTGTGTCTTTTTGGAGCTGTCAGTAGCTCCATCCTGTCCCAACTCTGGCAGTCATCAGGACTAATCACTTTGTCTCCAGATCTGAGTGTCTTGTGAAACAGCAGGTAGATGCCCTGCGGTCTTGATGATCTGCTAATCCAGGTGTCATTAACCCAGGCCATTCAGAGAGCCCTTCCCCTGCTGAGTGCTCCTGCCCCTGCCTCCACACCCAGGCCTTCCCACTCCTCCTCTGTTCACACCTATATGAACCTTCATATTACAAATCTCTACACCGCTTCCATTCCCTTGCGATTGCTGGAGATCCTTCACTGTCCAAGGGACAGACCTAATCAATACTCAACAGCAACAGTGAGGGAACTAGGAAGGCAGGCCTTTCTCTTGAAGCCCAGCATTGTGTTTGGTTCATTTGCTGCTCACGCTTCATGACTTAGGTCTTTTAGTTCCTGGCAGGACACAGCAGGGGCAGTGAGGACAGTGGCTCCTGCCACTGTGGCATCGCTGGGGCAGGGGCTGATAGCCCCGGGGGGCTGACATGGCGTCCTGAGCTGTAGGCAGGGTGGGGGGAGCCCTGGAGGGCTGACATGGGGTCCTGGGCCATGGGCAGGTGGGGGGAGCAGTCCTGGTAGTGCCTTCAGGCCCTGACAATCCCATGGGCATTTTTGAGCTGTCATCACCCTAGTATTTGGTCAGTGACCCTCTAGAGGTTTTTCAAAGAAGGCTCTATTGTGACATAAAAGTTGCACTTGGTATTTAGAAATGGTAATTGGAAGATAAAAGGTTTACAGAAACCAAAGTGAGAAGCATTAGTATCTTCTTCAAAGTATAATACTAATGCTGCTTAATATAGCAGCCATCTTGACTAGGCGCCTATTTGGATTTAGGCAATTAGTAGCTTACCAGTTCAAACCAGTTTGCAATGAGAATGTACAGCACCCAAGATTTACTGATGTGCCTCTTTCATTTATTCTTGCTGCTATAAGTCTCTCTTCTTTTGTCTTCACCTTCTGTCTGAGCTTGCCTACAAGAGAAAGACACACTCATAAAATTGCAATCCGCTTGTAAACCAATAGAGTTAACTCCAGGCATTCATGCAGTGTTCAAAGAGGGGCCGTAGATGGATACGCATGACTTTTTCCTATTGAGCAAGATCATACTATTTTTTTTTTTTTTTGCAACAGGGTACATTTTCAACACCTGTAGGAACGCGGTGGCAGCCAATACCTTGCACAGAGGCAGCAGTGCCTGCTCCTGCTCTATGAGTGCTGTGGACCAGGCTGCCTTGGGTAGGAAAAAGGCAGTTGCTGCAGTGTGAAGCAGCCTGCTTCACAGCACGTGCCAGAACTTAACGGCAGCAGAGGCTGCTGCTTTGTTGGGACTAGCTGACTGGTGGTACGTTACCTCTGTCCAGCAGACTGTGGCTCCTGCTGAGGTCCAGACCATGCCCCCAACCTTTCTTCCCATTTGGAGGACACAATCTGCAGAAGAAGCTTCTGGACTCTCTTTGTTCTGGTGTAGGAAAATTTATTGCTTTGCAAGTTCTTCCTGTTCCTAATCGACCTGATCTAACCTGAAATAAGCCATTTGTATTCCTGCAAAGGAATACCAGGGTATCCACATGGCCTTCTGCCCAGGTTTAACATAATTTCTTTAAAGCAAACTGCAAATTAATAGTAGCACAACTTTCCTGTGCAGGCAAGCCCGTAATCTAATTGGAACATGGAAAACAGCATTTGGGAAGACACAGCAGTGCTTAAGCTTGAAGAGTGAGAGAGGGAGGCAATGTAATTTGGAGTCCAGTGGGGAGGATGGAGAGATCTGAACGCAGAGAGAGAAAAATGATTAAGGTTTTTTAAATCCAAGCTAGCAAGGAATCTAGGGATATGAAAAATAGAGCCTGACTCAGAACTTTTCAGTGTTCATTGAACTGCCATGTTCCTTCCGTTCGTTCTTCCACTCGGGACAACAACCCTCACCATTTTAGTCAAAAGCCACTCTCCCTTCCATCCCCTACAACCCTGAGCCACGAAAGAAGCCCAGCATGGTTCTGACAGTGCACAAGCTGAGGCATACAGTTAGTAACAGTATTTACTACCTCAAAATCTCTCTCTCACTTAATAAGGAGTACTAGCAACGTTGGGCATTCCTCAGACAGCTGAGGCCACTGCTGCTTAACCTGAACACTCCTGGCAGTCGCACCATGTTGCACAACCACCACCTGCAAAGGTCAAACCCGGCAGCAGGAGTCAAACCCGTTCACACAAGAGGGGAGAGCACTGGCAAGGCCCTTCCTTGAAACCCCAGGACCTATCTGCCCCATTCCTCATGTGCAGTGTGGCCAGGGCAAATCCTCCACAGCCAAGAAGGGCACACAGCAGAGTGAAGGACTCGCTGGCATAGCAGGGATATTGAGCTGGGACACGGGCCAGAGGCTGGGAGTGAGGGGCTGGATATTTCACCAGGCTTGGCTCTGGGTAGTAGCTAGTAGCAGCAATCCCTGCTAGGCTGGGCCAAGGACAGCTTTCTTCAGATCACAGGGCAGTGACTCCAGTAGCCTGTCGGCTGTGCACAGGGTGGGCTCAGGGAGGAGAAAGGGCGAGCGAGGCAAGCCTCTCCTGCGGCAGTACTACACTCGCTCTGGACCCAGGCAAGTGAGGCAGCCCCAGTAAGACACCAGGCCAGTCCTTTCTTGGGTCAGGCACATGACATGGTAGGCTCGCAGCAAGCAGCATGGGTGTATCTTTGCTAGTCTGCTTACTCTTGCCTCGAAAGGGGACTTACTCCAAGACCCAAGCAAGAGACACAGAGGAAGGGAATGCCATTAGGAACTATTCACCTACAGCAGACAGCTAAAACTAACTAGTTCGTGTCTTGTTTCCCATCCCTTTGCCCATATTCTTGTTCCCCTCTGCTGCCATTTCAGTGGCAGCCTTGGGCGGCACTCAAGTCACCGGCTCCTGGGCCCTGACCCCAGCTCAAGAAGTATCTCCTGTGTGAAATTCGTGGACTCATTCTTCCCCGTGTCTGATCCCATTGTAACAGAAGAAATAAGGACAAAACTACGCTTGTATTTCCTCAGTTCCCACAGAAGCCTGTGAGTACTTGATCTTGTCACTAAACCATTACAGAAAAGGAGGACTTCATTAAAGGAAAAAAAAAAAAAAAGAAGAGAAGCCTTGAGTGCTGCCTCAGGTAAGGACTAGCATATGTTTGAAACGGCCAAATCCTTTCTGTGTACCCCTATTCTAAAGTCATAGCTTATAAAACTTTTGGATTCTCTCTCTCCTTTCTGTAAAGAGTCTCTGCTTTCTGTAAACAGTCTTTTGTGGCTTTTCAGGACAAGATGTGAATGTCTTTGAAGTTTTCAAACACGCTCCAGGCATCTTTTCAGAGAATCATCATGAATCTGCTCTTCATCAAGGCCTCCCCAATCAATTACGCACATTCTGTCAGCCTCTACCGTCTGGGAGTGCGGAGAAACAAGGGAAGGGGAACTGGCAAGGCCTGGGTGGCAATACACCAGCCAAAGAACAGAGGAGCTCTTAATCAGATTGCCTTTTAATTCTTCATCTAAGTTAAAGGCATAATGTCCTCTCTGAGGCTTAGGGTAGAGGTGTACTCAGCATAGGCAATGTTAGAACAAAGCGTTGCAGCATAGCGGAAAATCTTGTAAATATTCTGTCAAATGCTATCCAGGCACAGTTTAATAGTCATATTTTTATTATTAGCAACTTCCTTTATTCCTTAGAGTAAGATTTTGTATCAAAACAGAGACAAAAGGACCCAAATCAGAAAACCAACTGTGCACATTTTGGCTAAAATACCTAATGTAATTCTACTTGCAACAGAAAACTCTGCCCTGATTTTCCTGCGATTCCCCGCTGACTCCCATGGTTTGTGTAACGAGCACCCCAGTGCATTCCTTCCCTGAGAAAATGTGGGTGTGCATCCTGTGCTCTCCCCTCTGCCCCTGCTGACCCAGAGAAGGAGGCTGCGGCTCCGCACGGGCTTCAGCAGCGGTGCTGGCTGCAGCAGCTCCCGGCCCCCGTCTTCCCTGCCTGGGGCTTGTTACCCCTGCTCTTGTTGGACCCCCACAGGCGTTTGTGTAGCCACCCCAAACAGACTAAAGGACTGATCTGGGTGAAAAATAACACCCTCTCCCCACCGGTTTATTTGAGAGGCTGAAATGAGCTAGGGGTGCAGAGTGAGGTAAGGGACTATGTAAACTGGCAATGCCAGTGAAAGAAACGCCTGGCTTAAGCGCACCGGCTTTGCCTGGCACACGGAGCTAAAGCATAGCGGGAAATAGTCACTCAGTCGAAGAAACTCACTGACTACGAACCAATATCCCACAGGCATTTCTCTGGGCAGAGAGTTGACTTAGGCAGGTTTTTTTTCTACCCCTATGAACAGGCAGCGTTATTTTAAACTCAGATCAGTTCCTCCATTCACTGCACGGACTGGCATCACTAACAGCTATACGGGGACAGCCGAGGGGACACCTTGAGGACAGGAACAAATGGCAAGTGCTGGGAACTGCCGACACCGGTACTGCCGCTGAGGGAATTGTCTCGAGAACGACAGCCTCCCAGACGTGAGGAACCTGGGAAGGCCATCCAATGCAACAGGCCTGGTTCTGTTTTGAAGTCAGAGGAAGGGTGCCAGCTTTAAAAATGCTTTTTCATTTTATTCTGCCACATAAAATTGCTTTTACATACATGATTTTAAAGCTTATCCATTGGTCCAAAGAGTTTTGTAGCCGCTGCTGTAGGGAAATGCAGACTTTGTCGTGAAGGCTTCACTAACAGTACATCAATGCATGTGGTTCTTCTTTTCATGTTATTCCTCCAAAATGGTAAGACTCTGTCTTTTGATGCCTAAAGGTGTCCCCAAAAATTTGGGAACTGATCAGATGCAGCGTTTAAAAATTATGCTGTTAAAGACAGATATCTGGTATTACGGAGAGATATACACCGTTGACTAAAGACTGTCGCTCAGTCCCTTTGCTAATTTGTGGCTGGACAACATTATATTTTTTATTGTCCTGCCAGCTTGCAATATGAAAGACTCACAAAAATATGGTGTGTGGTCTTAGTCTCATAGCTAGCTCTGTAGAACAAGAAACAAGTTTTCAGTACTGCAACCTGAGAATTACATCCATGGCTGGATTTATTTTTTATCACACCCTGGATTTCAGGGCCTAAGTCTGAGTTGCCTTACCATTAGTAAAACACCTCCTTCCTTCCGAAGTAAGCCCACAGTTCTGCAAGAAACAGAAAGGGAAATCTGCTTGTTGAGATGTCTAGTACCATATGACCTGTTGATAGTCTCAAAACAGATAAGGAAACTCGTGTACCCAAGGCCAGCGTCTATCAGCTTTGGGTCAAAATATTCTAAAAGGCAGCTACAACTTCATAAACGGTGTTGACACTACAGCCCACGCTGCTCGGTGGCAATCAGGGATACTGCTCTCCTAATGCACAGCGACGATCTCCTCAATACTGAGAAAGCTGTATCTCTAGCTGTTTTGAGGCTAACAGTGTAGCCTTTCAAACGCCTACCAGATGAGGCTCTGCAGGTGAGGGAATAGCAAATTCAGGAATCCTGCTAGGATTTAAGAACTGAGTGTCCAAGCACCCAGCAGTGTCAGGTTTTAAGCAGTTTTGTTTGAGTCCATTGGCAAAAACTGACTGAGTTTAACAGACAGCGAGCAGGATTTGTGAGGACTCCAGTGCTAGCTTAATGCTTGACTCAAGTACTCATTAGCTGCTCAACTTCCTCCAGTGAATTGTCTCTGAGTCAGCTGCAGGAGAATAAAAAGCGAAACTGAGAATACATAGTCCTGCCTAATGCAGATGGTAACTTAATAACAAAGGGAAAACTGACTTCCCTAAGCAAGGGGAGCACTTCCGAGCCTGCAGCAGAAGACTCCAGCTTTCTAATTTGCCCTGCCTTGGGTGGGCTGCGTGGAAGCGCACTGCCAGCGCGACGCACAGTATGACACACGCCGGCCCCTCTGCTAACCCGTCACGGAGGCGAGTGGGCTCACCTGCCTTCCTGACCGCAGGACCAGGAATTAAATTACTGTGATACTTCTAAAACCTGTACAGTGAGGAAGGATTAATTAACGTCATTTTCTAGTGCATACGAATTATATCAAACAATGCTCTTGTTTACAGAAGCTTTGCAGACATTGTAGGGATGTAAACATTGCAGAATTGTTTAGAATTTAGAATTGTCTGCCAAGTTGTAAGAAGAAAAGGAGTTAAAAGATTTATTTGAGATTTGCTTTCAGAAAAACACAATTTGGGCCTAAGTCCAATAACAGCTTTTTAAAAAATATAGAATCTTCTTTTTCCTTTAACTGTCAGGCAGCCTTGGTGAACACACCTGCAGGTATTTAAATGACATAAATAGGTGCACCTGGGGAAGACAGACAAGTATAAACCTTTAACTCTGGAGCTGTAGCTGGTTAAAAGAAGCGTTATGGAAGACCAAAGCAGAAGAATGGTAAATGTTTTGTTTAAGGAAAGACCCTGTCCTATACAGGCTTGGCTGGTTTGTCTGTGAGGAGTATGTGCTGCTCATTTAAGGATTTGTTTGTGGGTGTTTAAATCTGGTAGGGCTTAATTTCTGGAATGGAAGGATTTTGGCTCTAGAGCTGCAGCTTGAAAGGCAGCTATGTGAAAGAACTCTGTGTTCAGGAAAAACTAGGTAAAGATAGGTGTTTTTATGTGCGAGTACCATGGAAAAGTTCTGTCTTGCTTTTAAATCCCTGCAGTGAATCTAGCCATCCTTCTGGAGTACTAATCTCCCTTATACTTTCTCGTTGGAAGAGGCAGGAGCCTGAGGAGGAGGGAAATGGAGGAATAATTGCTGTGTGTGGATCAAGGACAAGCAAGCCCCGTGTCCTTTTCCTTGTGACTGAATAGCCTCAGAGGCATCCTCATCCTGTAAGCATGTTTGTCAGTACTTTTACTGACCCCAATTCAAGGAAATGGCTCCAGTATTTTCTGTGTCAGCAGGCTGTGATGGGAGGGTATGAGGCTGTTTCTCTTTTTTGGAAAGTGACAGGGAGCGTAATGCTTATTATCTGACTGGCATTTTACAGGCTAACAGTAAACGTGAGTCCTACTGAGTCCAAGGTGTAGCTTTTTGTGGATATAATGGAATAGCTTGGTAAAACTGTTGCTACAGGGAAAATAGAGGTGACCTTTGGCATCTCAGCAGATGTGATGGCTACAGAAGGCTTTGGGAAGAAGGATATCGATGTCTCCAATTGGTGTTGGTGGCCAACACTAGCTGTGTTGGGGTGAGTGGGTCACAGTGATGTTAAACTGAACGCTAGGCACAGTGCATCATTCTGTAGCCCTGTAGGCACAGCCAGGGCTGCTAGTTAATGCGTCTGCATCCATGCTGAGGGCAGCTGAGCTGTGCTGGCCCAGTGTGGGCGAGAGGGCCTGCCTGGAAAAGGCTGAGGTGACAGAACCTCTCAGGAAGCATGCAGAAACTAATACCAAGGTGCACAGTGGAGCCTGTAACGGGAAGGAGCCCGAGCTCCTGCCCTGCAAAGGCACCCTGTAGGGACCTCTGCGTGTGTGTGTGGCGGGGGGGGGAGGCGAAGCAGGAGGCTTCGGTGGATTTGTGGGTGAAGCACCCCCAGCCCCTCCCCCGCGGACGACAGCCCCAGCTCCCGCTCTAGGTGACACTCAAGCCGGGCGGGCCCCACAGCGCGCCACCGCTAGCGCCCTCCTCCTTCCCTCGCCGCGCTCCGTCGCCGCGCCGCGGGCTCGCCGCGCCTCTATTAGGACCTACGCCACTGCGCGGGGGGAAGCGCACAAGATGGCGGCGGGCGCCGGCCGGGCCCACCCACGTGACCTAGCATCCGACTCCTTCTAGAGACATCTCAGCCGCGCGCGCGGCGGGGCGCTCTCGCGAGCGCGCCGAACAAAAGGAGAAGGGCGCCGAGGGGGTCGTGAGATCTCGCGAGACCTCGGGGCCGTCCTCCCCCCGCGGGGGAGGAGAGCGGCCGCCGGGTGCGGGGGGGGGGGGGGTGGAGAGGGAAACCTCGCGGTATCGCCAGCCAAGCGCGCGGGCCCGGCGCCCCCAAGTCTCGCGACACCTCCGGAGCGCCCTTCACCGAGGGGGCCGAGCGGCGGGGGCGGAGGGAGCCGGCGCAGATCTCGCGATAGCTCTCGCCTCCCCGCCGGCGCAGCGCGGTCGGTTCGTCTCGCGATAGCGCTGGGCGAGGGGAGCGGGGGGGGAAGGGAGCGCCCGGGCAGGGGCGGTAGCGTGCGCGCTGAAGTCAGCGCGCGCCGGCGGGCAGGCGGGGGGCGGGGACTGTATAAAGGCCGGGGCCGAGGCGGGGGGGGGCTCAGTCAGGAAAGCGATTCGCGGCGGACGAGTGGCAGCAGCGGCGAGTTCCCAGCCCGGCGAATCTGAATTTCTCGAGGCGGAGCGGGACACCCCGAGACGATCTCTCGTTATGAGTCATGTGGCGGTGGAAAATGCCCTCAGTCTAGACCAGCAGGTGAGGGACGGGCCCCGGAATGCGCCCGGGGGGGGGGGGCGGGCCGCAGGCCGCTCCGTTAACCGGAGCGCGGCGGCGGACGGGGCGGGAGGAGAAGCCTGGGGGAGGCCCTAAGTGCGTGGGGCAGGGATGGCGGGAGGGACGTTCGTGGGACTTGCTTCGCTTCTCGGTCCCCGGCGGTTGCGTCGTGATTTCGCCCCCCCCCAGCGTGTTTTTGCCGGCAACCCCACCCTTCCCCCCGCCCCCCCTCCCCCGGACGCGGCCGGTTTGTGGCGTATTCGGTTGTGGCGCAGTTTCCGCCGCGCGGCGGCTCCGCGCCGGGTTTCTTCCCGCGGGGGCGCGCGCCATCGCCGCGGCGGGGAGGGGGGTGGGGGGGGACCGGTGCGGGAAGGACGGGACCGCCGCTGCCGCCCGAGCGGCCCAGCCCGGGATCTGCGCCTGCCCCCGCGGCCTCCTCGCCACGCTCCAGGCCCGGCTTTTGTGTGGCGGCGAGCGACGATGGTAACGCTGGCTGCTGGGACCCCTGGCGGCGGCGGCGGGGAATGGCCGCGCGGGGGGAGGAGGAGGAGGAGGGAGCCCGGGGGGAGGGGGGGCAGGGAGAAAGACACGATAAATGGCGGCCATTGTGCCTCTGACGGGGCGAGGCGGGGGGTGGGGGAGGACGGCGCTTTGTGTCGGCGCCCCCTTCCCCGGGGAAGGGGCTGGGGGAGGGGGCGCTGGCGGCTGCCTTTGTTCGAGCTGCCTCCGCGGGGCCCGGCGGCGGCTTTTCCCGCTCTTTCCTCCGGCGCCGGTGGGCCCCGGTGACGCAGTTGGGCCTGGGCGAGGAGCGCCCCAGCCGGCGTGTGTCGGGGCGCCTCCCGGGCCCGCGACGTTGTTGTTCTCGCTTTTTTCCTTTTTTTTTTTCTTTTTTTTTTCTTTCCTGCTCTTTCCTCCTGCTCCTTACGTTTTCCACCCCCCCGCCTCTGCTGGGCGGAGTCAGGCGCAGGCCCCTGCCCAGTGTGGAGGGGATGGATGGTTATCTAATCTCTGGAGACAGGCGGGGGGGCGGGCGGGAAGAGGCCCCTGTGCTGCAGCGAGACCCAGGGCGGGCAGCTGGCGTGGCGGGGCAGCGCTCGTCCCCGGCTGCTCGCAGGCTTAGGGCGGCCGCTGCTCGGGAGTCTTCGGCGAAGTAGGTCAGGGAGCCGGTCCTCCCCCCCCTTCTTCTGCCCCCCCCTTCCCCCCCCGCTAGCACGTGACGGGTGCCGGCTGCCGGATTAGCTGGGCGGCTGCGGCTGCTCCCTGCTGCGCCGAAAATCCCAACCCGCAGTGCCGGCTGCACCGCCGCACTGAGATGGCGGCCGCGCCGGCCTTCCTCGCTGCGCCATCTCCGAGATCGATGTTTTTGGCAAGTGTTGCCCCCACGGCGGAGGCGGTGAGGGTCCAGTGCGAGAAGATTGATGCATCATTTCTGTTTGCTGCTCCTGAAGAGCCTCTTTTACCTAGTGGAGAGTCTTTGTTTACTGTCTAAATAAGAACCATTCTTTAGTCTCATGTTGATGCTCGGATCAGCGAAAGAGATCAGATTTTAAGTAGGAGCTTTAAAGGGGATGATAGGAGGCCTGCCATGGGAGGATTTTCCAAGAATCTGGATGTTCTAAATGGCACCACACACAACTGAACATCTAGGACCGTATGTTGGAATCTTTGCTTTGGATTGATTCAGATCATACTGAAAGACACTTCTGTGCAATTGGTCTTGCATAAAATTTAATTGTTTTTAAACATGTCTTGTTATTCCCAAATAAGTTTCTAATCTTGCTGTGCAGGCAAACAACTGTAACAAGCGGATGTGTAAGCTTTAGGAGTTGCCCACTGCCTTCTGCTGGAATGAGTCCATATTGTGTTTGACCTAAAACATTTGGGTTACGTGCTAGTAGTGCCTGAACTGAAATACCTTTTGGTAGAATTTACGGGGAGACTGAAGGCTGTAAATGAAGTTTTAGAAAAGCAAACTAGAAATTGTATTTGCCGAAGTCATTGTAGGAAGAAGTCACCTGATGTTTTGTGAACAGTGGCTGCCTCAGACACGAAGACTAGAATGTCTCAGTAGTGTTAATGCAGTGTAAAGAAATAGCTGAGTCTCTGCAAGTGAGGTGCCCAACTGAATAGGTATTGTTTGGGCTGTGGTCTCTTGCAGACCTGAAAAAAAAATTGCCATTGATCTCAATCAGAATGTATTTGAGCAGACTGAAAGACTATTTTAAATGGCTGTTTAGCTTGCATATAGTGTGTGAAGCAGAAGTCTGTGCTATTTGATTTGCTGGATGTAAGAGACTTCTGGTCTTGCCGCCTGTGGTGTGTGTTTATTGGTGGATGTGGAGACACTGGAAGATGGTATAGCCTTGAGAGCTAACTCTGGTTTTGGTTCTTCTCCTTTACAGGAGATGTAACTGATACTATAAATAAAGTTCTTTGCAGCAATAACTTGTTGGAACAGTGATTGCTCTTGATAAGCGAAAGGGCTTTCTGTCTCTTAGCATAAATTCATGATATAACATGTTGATACTTGTTTTATTTCTTCTAGTTTTCTGGTCTAGACTTGAATTCCTCAGACTCTCAGAGTGAAGGAAGCTCTTCAAGCAGTAAGTACATGCAAGTCCTCAAGCTTACAAACACAGTTTTAGAAATAAGGGTTTTGTAGCTGTGAAAAGTAATTTCTGAAGCAAAGAGTCAGAGGCTGATGGGGAAATCAGGGAGGTTGCTAGTTACGCCTGCTTTGAAAATGCTACATACTTTAGGTAGGAGCACTTACTTAGCAGTGATATGGCATGTGTAAGTTTCTTAAGTAGTTAACCAACTTGAGAGAACTTAGTGTTCCAATTTTATCCCAGATTTTCTGTTGCCTCTAGTCAAACAGCTGAGGCCACTGATGGTAGTAGTAATGTGATTTGTCTTCTCAAAACATCCAGCTAGAGTTGGAATGTTTGAAGGTAAAAAGTTTTCATAGTTAACTGTACTAATCCTAATGGTTTGAGTAGAAACTGCATTCTCTGCCATGCAAGGCTTAAGTATGTTAAGAAGAGAGGGGAATCTTCCAGGAACTCACATTCAGCTTGTGCCTGGTACATTCTGATTCATGTTGCTTAGCAGACAGATGCTTCTGGATTGTAAATGAAGAATGCTATTCAGAGGCAATTATGTCTGGCTTCTGGTTTGATCTGAGCTGAACTGGTAGATACGGATGGTTGAATTTAAAAGGAAGGAAAAATACAGGTAGTACTGATACTGTGAGTGCCAGTACTTGAATGACACAGTGAAAATCTTAAGCTGCTCAAGTATCCGGCACCAGGTTAAGCCTTAATGAGTTCTAGGAAGACAGGCTTTAATCGCAGACACTGTAACATTCATAAAGGGCATGTACAACTTAGTCAAAGAAACAGCAAGACATCTGTGCCTTAAAGTACCTAAATGAGTATGCAGGAACTTAATCTTCACTGCGTTGCTCCTCTGAGAGAAGTATTATTAAGCATGCTGTATTAAAGGACTCTTCTTACAGATGCTGTAAGAGGCCTTAAAGCTTGTGAGGTAGACATCTTTTTTTTTCTAACGAGAAGCTGTTGTTGGAAAGGCTAATATCTCAAAAGGTGCTAATGCTGCAGTCTTGTAACGCTACCTTTCTTTTGTCCTTTAGAAGGCCGATACATTCCTCCTCACTTGCGGAACAGGGAAGCTTCAAAACAGGGTATGTATCAGAAATACAGTGGCAACACTTGTAACTGGTTCTTGGCCTGCTTCTGAGTCTCTAGGAACAGACTGTTAAAGGCAGTTATACAGACTGCTTAACTATTCTGTGCAAAACACTGCAACTTAATCTTTTGCTTTTAGCGTGCAATTCTTGGTTCCTTCACCAAGTTACATTCTAAGCTCAAGTTCAGTATCTGACTGGCAAAACGACTCCCATATGTCATTAAGCAATTAACTGACTGAAGCAAGACAGGATCTCCCATCTTAACCTGACTAGCTCTGTAATCTTGAGTATCCCTTTTAACGGATTTTGGGAGTACCAGGTTTTGTGCTTCTAGTGACTGTGATGTGGAACTTGTACTAACCAGTTGTTTAATAAGAACAGTAGCACAGTTTCACTTTGTAAATGGATGTTTTATACTACTTGGTCTTAACTAGGGAGCATGAGAAGCAAAACAGTTAAGAGATGTTGTCCTTGTTTAGCTTCTTGTAGTTTTTATTGAAGTCCACAAGAGTACTTGCAGAAGGAAACGTGGGCTGCTGGTGCATGAAACATGAAATACATGACCGGTGTTGGTCACGTGTTTACACAGGGGGGTTTCTGCTGAGACATGGCCATTATATCTCGCACTTGATTGTTCTAAACAAAACATAAAGAAGAAAAATTTTGTGGAGTTCTTCAGTGAAGTAAATAATGACCTTTATTTGTAAGACGTAAAAATTGCAGACACTGCAGCATGCATTATCATGTCTAATAACTTGTGCAGATACAAGAGAAACACTTCCTCTAACACCTACTGAAATAGAGGAACTAAAATACTTTCTGCTACGCTACAACTTAAGGAGGACTTAAATCTCCTCTGTTTCTAAAGCAGTGAACTTCCACAGATTCTCTTTTTCAATACTGCAAGAGGACTTCTTCCATCAGGAGTGGGTGGCAGGAGAATATTGAAGTATATGCTGATACATCTCAATAGTACTTCTGGAGCTATGTAATTTTAAATTTGACTAGATGAAAAATGCTCCACTTCAGTTTTATGCCATTTGAAGAAACAGATCAGTCCGTTTTTGTCTTGCCTTTGCCTGTGTCCAAGCTAGTGGTTTCTTTCTTACCTAAAGGAAGCATAGCCTAAAGCACGAAATAATGAACAGCCTGTCACGAGAGCTGAATGTTTTGGGGGAAAGTAGAGGAGCTGGTTGGCAACTCTGGAGGTTCCTGATCACATTAATCTCGGATGTGAGCAGTCTTTCAAGAAATCGACTAGCTAACTCTGAGAGGAAAGTGCAGGTTTCTCAAAAGCAGGAAACAACTCAAAGTTGGCTTGTGGATATTTGCTCTTTATGGATTTCCGTTCCCTATATGGTAATTTGTACGAAACTCCAGTTTAATCTTTGGGGATATTGGATATGGAGGGATACTTTAGTTTTTGACCTTGAGTTCATGTCATGACCTGTTATGTATTGGACTGTCACTGTCTCTTCTGTGCAGACCAGAGTTCAAACACTGCAATATATATATGTGATGTGTGCCTTTTCTGGGGGCTTCAGGCTTCACCTTGCAAGAAGGTAAACAAGCCATGAAACTTAAGTTTGACACATGGCTTTTTCAGTTGATAGAATATAGGCTGCCAGCTTTCCTTGGTAAACCTAACATTTCAAAAGTTTCTTTGAACCTGTTTGAGTACTGTATCACTAGACTCCTCATGGCTTCCTGTGACAAAGGTCATGATGGCTACATGGAAAAGCTACGATTCCGGTTCAGGGCCCCTACTGAGAAGGAAAGTGGATATCAGTACAGGGGTGTAAAGCTGAGCTGTTTCATGTGTTTGATTTGAAGTCTGTTACACAGTTGTACTTTCATAAAAGTAATGTTTGCTTCTGTTATTAACAACTAAATTAATGATTGTTGCTTTGGCTGTGTTGAAGCTGTCCTGTATATTGGCTGCTCCTTGGAATCTTGAGCAACAGATTTTTCAAGGTGTAGACATTAGCAAGCAACAGGCAAAAGAGGCCTTGGATAATAGTGGTATTTGACCATGTAACAAAACTTGATGCAGCCTACAAGCGTAGTAACCTGACTATTTTTATTGATGTAAAAATCAGTTATACTACTTGGTAGAACTGTGTTTCAGTAATCCAGTAGAATTGCCTTGCTCACATACCATGACCTTATGGACTTCTGTGAAAGTGTTAATTAATTAACTACTACTGCATTCAGAAACTTGAAAAAAGGAAGAGAATTGCTTTTCTCCTGTGTGTTGTTCCCTTAGACATGCTCTAGAAACAAAGAGTGTGTAGTTTCTAGCTTGGGGTTCTCACTTTCCTCTGTAGCTGATGATGGTATAGTAATTCATAGACACTAAAGTTGCACAACGGGCTTACTTGCAGCTAAGTAAGAAATTGCTTAAGGCAGTGGATTTAATACTTTAAAAACAGCTGTTCTTCGTGTTCATGAAAAGCCAAGCATCTTCATGGTTTCAATAGGTATTGACAGGGGAAGCACACTAAGGGATCTAGAATATTTGTTTAAAACTACAGTGCTTTCTTCGGCTTACTCTTTCCATACACCTGCAGATCTGCCCCTATTAGTAATCTGTTGGCTTTGTACATGGGAACAAGGCAATACAGAACTTCAGGAATAGGAGCATGCTTAAAAATATGTCTGTTGGTTACTTAATGGCAGTTCTGTTTTGCAGCTGTTGAAGCTACAGTGTATGGAGCTCAGTATGCAGGCCTGCCTGGTCTAAAGTGTCTTGCTACCATGAACTTGACTTGATAACACTAAAGCTTGTTGTCATGTCATTTTCTTGTTAAACTTCCTGGAAGCTGGTCTCGGATATTTGTAGTCAAATCTGATCTATAGTAGAACAAGGAGTAGGTGTTAGAACTTATCTTAAGGGTCTTTTCCAACCTAAAGGCTTCTATGATTCTAACTATTTTTCCCATCTTTAAAAAACTGATGATTGCTGCTGCATGTGGCAGCTTTTCAAGTAATCTGACAATGGTTTGTGTTAAGAGCATTATAAAATGTGAATTAAGATGCTGATTGAGGAGAAGCATTGGCAATTCTACCACTATTCAGGTGCAAGAACTACAAAATTGCTCTGGAGGTTCATTAACTTACCAAATGGATGAGTTTGGAGTTCAGTAAGAAATGTGCTGGATGGAGTCTATACAGGTTTTTACTTTTTTTTTTAAAAAAAAAAAAAAAAAAAGCCTTGATGTTTTAAGGAATTTCCTGATAATTCTTGCATGGTCTCATGATGATTCTCTTGGCTTTAGAGAAGTCAATCTATGGTCTGTTATGCGTTGTCTCAGTGTATTAGTTTTTGATTTTAATTTGCTGTGTCTTGTTCTAAATAGTGATGATGCCTTCTGCTAGCTGGTTGCTTAGAATTTACTTGTGTGGCATGGACCTCTGTTCTTCTATGTTGATCCACAAGTAAAATAAAACTAGGAATGCCAAACTGAAAGTGGAATTAATGGCTCTAATTGTCAGGCAGGGTATATATATGTATTTGTTAGACTTGGCCTAGAAGTTACTGCACTACCTTAAAGAAAAATATGGCAGGGTACCAGCTTCAGTAACTAGTGTAGTAACAAGCTAGATGAGTAAGCTTACTTTGTATGCTATTTGGAGTATAAAATTTTGACTCCTTTCTGGAACTTTTCAGACTTGGTAGAAGATCTTAATGTAGTACAGTCAGCCCAGATTTTTCACTAATGAGAAACTACATCTATGTGAAGATTACTGTCAGTACTACTGCTGTTAGATCTCTTGGCAGGATAACATACCCCAATATTTTTAGTGTAGTTTGAAAGCTTCTCCTAGTAAAATCTGGATTTACATGCCTTCTAAACAAGCTACAAATAGCTTTCTCATGTGTTAATGAAGTGATTATGCTATTCCTGTGTCCTTAATTTATCCTTAAGGACTAAAGTTACTTCTTAAAGCACTTTGGAGGTAGTGAAGCATTCCATGATCTTGTGTGCTAATAAACTTCATGCATGGATTATTTTTGCTGTCTGCTTCAGTTAGCCAGACAAAATGAGTTAGAGTGACCACACTAGTTTTTAAAGTTGCCTTGTGACTAGCACATGTCTGGATTCTGGGGAGTAGAATTTCTTACTTTAAAAACAAAGGGGGGGGGAGAACAGAGAACAGGGTAGGGTAATTGTTGTAGCAAAGCTTTTTTAGAGAGGTAGGGTCTAGAACAACCCCTTTCTTCAGAGTGATTTTGTTTCGTGGTTGCTTTTATTGTCTGGTGCATAGGTCTTGACTGGTTTTGTGCTGTAGAGCTGGCAAAAGCATGCTCACTAATCAGAGTGACATTATTTGTTTACCTGTTTAATTATTTCACTTATTCTCTGCCAGAATCCCATAGCTGAGACTCTGGTTGGGTCATGGTTTCAAACTTGCAAAGGTTGGAACTCAGAATCAGAATTCTTAAGCTCTTAGTCTAGTACCAAAGCACTGTTTAATGCTCTATGTTTCTGTCTACCTCCCAGCCCCTGGTAGCTGAATACAAATGAGGCTTTATGTCATGGCAAGCTGATGTACTTTCTATGCTACTTAGTCCTCTTTAAGTTAACATACCAAAGCAGGCATCTACCCTAGGTAGGTGTGAAAGTGCTGCCGAACAATTCAATGTGGTCATTCATTGTGAAGAACTCCGTATTTCTTGTTTCCGCATGGTGCTGTTAATTTGTTTTAGTCTTTGTAGATCAGATTGCTCTGTGTACTTACAGTATGACAAAACATTCTAACTTCTCTATGGATTTCTAATACAAGGGCTAATACCATTTATTGATCTCCATCAAAGGCCTTGTTAACATCACAAAAATTAAATGCATCGTCAAGGATTTGTGTTGAAGTTGGAAAGATAATGTAGGCTTGGCAAGACTTACTGTCTTAATGTTTCTTCTGATACCCATCTTTCCAGAGTAGGCAACTTAAATACTAGCACTGAGGCAAGTGCAGTGTTTTAAAGAAATAACATACCTGTACATGAGTGGAGGGGTTTCATCAAGTTCTGATAGGCAATGAGAAATGCTTAATCCCTATTTGAGAAAGTCTGAACATCTGTACACCTTCCATTCTTGAAGGACTGCCTGCCTTTCAATCTTGTAGACCTTCCAGTGAAGACTTACTGGAAAGAACTTAGTTTTTTCTTTTAAAAGACTAGGCTGTGTAATATATGGCTATATCTTTCTCTACTAGGTTTTGATAGTGGTGGCTGGAGTTCTAGCAGAGACAAGGATGCATACAGCAGCTTTGGTGCACGGTCTGACCGTGGAGCAAAATCAAGCTTCTTTGACCGTGGAAATGGATCAAGAGGAGGAAGGCAAGTACTTATTTGTCTGGGTGGTGCATACGAAGTCTGTCTCAGTTCTAGTAGTGGACCTGTAATTTTGATGTTAAAATCTGAGTTCTAGGTGTGAACAACAGGATAAGATAGGAGGAATATGGGAGGGGAGGAGAGGAGAGAGTGAGAGAACCTTGCTTTTAAAGCTACATGAGTTCAAGGATGGGGAAACTTGCATGTGTTGAAAAACGTGGCCTGTAGTCCACCACCAGCCACTCACTGCAGCTATAATGACTTGCTGACTTAACCATTTCAATAAAAAAGTGCTAGATGGGTGGCTACTTCCAGAAGAATCATGAAGAGCTGTTGGGAGCACATCAACTACATCAAAATGGATTATCTTTTTTTAATTTCGATTTTTTTCTTGTTTAAAAAGTGTAGTTAATAAAACTGGGTGAGACTCTTGCAGGTTCTCTACCTTACTTGATCAGTCTTACACACATCATGCGTTGTATGCACAAGTGTGGTGAGAGTGACCTTTATCGACTAGTAAAGCTGGCGCTAGTCCTGTGTCCAGACTTTTCTCAAACATGCTTTACCAGACCAAAAACTAAACAGTTGAGGTAAGGACTTTTTCCACCTTCTTTCCAAGTCAGTAATACAGGTGAGCTCCCTCTTTATAAAATAATATGACATGTCATTGAGGTGTTTAGTTTGGTCACATATGTGGTGGGGGAATAAAGGAACAAATTGCAGCACTGGAGGGTTTTGTCTGGATGTGGGAGACCTATGTAAAATGAGGCACAGAGAAAGGGGGGGAGTACCAAACAATGTCTCCTAAGAGGTTTCAGCAGAGCTCACTACAAAAAATGGCAAAGACTGAGCAGCTGGAATTGCAGCTCTGCTGGCACATGACTGATTCTTTACAGCTGTTACACTTAACCAAATAAAAAATCTTGATACAAGGTTCAGTGTGTTAAGCTAAACTGAGTTGTGAAATCATGACTAACTCTTCTGTGTATGACACAGAAAAACATGACCTAGTCTGATGGCTGGAACTAAACTCATTTCAGTTTGTAGGTCAAGAAGAAGCAAGTACAGATTATCTGATGACTTTGAATTGTTCTACAGTTGTATGGCTAATGCAGAGAGCATATGCTGCTAGATTATTATAGCTTTAATTTTGCATGTCAAAAAATCCTGTTGCCCAGGAATGGTGGCCTGATATTCTTGCTGTATTTAGGTATGAAGAGCGCGGAAGAGGTGGCGACTATGATAGGAGTGGCTTTGGTAGATTTGACCGTGGTGGGAATAGCCGCTGGTGTGACAAATCAGATGAAGATGACTGGTCAAAGCCTCTTCCCCCAAGTGAACGCCTGGAACAGTAAGTGATGGAGTAGTGTAAATTCTCATGACAGGGTCAGTTGATGTGTCTAGCAAGTAACATACTTTCTCTTCTGTTTTCAGAGAGCTCTTTTCAGGAAGCAATACTGGCATTAACTTTGAGAAATATGATGACATTCCTGTTGAAGCAACAGGCAGCAACTGTCCTCCACATATTGAAAGTGTAAGTTTGGGTTTTTTTTTTTTAAGTCTGGTTTGCTGATGTATCTTAACAGTGACTGTTCTGCATGTGAAACTTGATGTCATGCTTGTGTTAAGTTTAGGGAGAAAATACTATCTTGCCGCCTTTACAGCTAAGCTGTTTTGCACAACAGGGTTTCATATGATGAACTAAGACATGGGAAAAGTTGTGTGAGCTTGTTCAGTTAACACTTGTGACTCACTTTTAACTATGTGACTTGTCTTTAAACAGTAAACATGTAAAGAAGTGCTTGGAGGTGCTGGTTTGTTGGAGCAGCTGCTTAAGCCTGAGCATTGTGTTGTGCTTAGTATGCTAGTGTAGTCTGCACTTGAAGCTTGGCTGGCTTTTTAAGAATCGCTTATGTGACTGGACCAGGTAGCAGATTCTTGGTAACTAGCTCCTGAGTATCTGTAAACTTAATAGGCAAGTTCTATAGGAAGAGATGAAACAAAAGCTACTTAACAAATGACTTCTTAGACTGAATGATGTGTTCTGTGGTGGCTGAAGGGAAGGATTCCCATCTTACTCATTTTAAATGTCTTACAGTTCAGCGATGTTGACATGGGAGAAATTATTATGGGAAACATTGAGCTCACACGCTACACCCGTCCTACTCCGGTCCAGAAACATGCAATACCTATTATTAAAGAAAAGAGAGACTTGATGGCCTGTGCTCAGACAGGTAAGTTACTAACTCTTTACTGCTTGGTCTCTCTCAATATAGGGAGTAGGGTCTTATATTCCTCAAGCTGCAGGCCAGAGGTTTGTAAGGTAGTACAACTTTCTGTTCAGAGTATACTGAAATACCTGCAGTGTTGTAAATTAGTTTACAAATTTTGTAAATTAGTAAAAATTTGTAAAGTTTGTAAATTAGAGAGTCTTGCAGCTGCTTTAGATGTGGCTTGACTGGATTTACTGTGTTTGTCCTGAGAAAAATTTTCATGGCTTTAAATTGCATTTACTTCAGGGTTTTGTGGTGCCGAGTGATAAGTCTTTTGTAGATAACCTCCACTGGCTACGTAGTGCACTCCAATGGCATAGGTGGTATCCATATGCTAGTGCAGATGTTACTGGGAATATGTATATGCTAATGATAGAGGAGTATCTGCTGTAGTAGACAGTACAGTAGCTTAGAAAATAACTATTAATAATACTGAATTGTGTCCTAATAGGATCTGGGAAAACGGCTGCATTTCTTCTACCGATACTGAGCCAGATCTATGCAGATGGCCCTGGTGATGCCTTGAGAGCTATGAAGGCAAGTATTTAAATACCCAGTCCTGGTAAAGCTATGACCAATGTGTATTTTTTGCCCCCTATGCTGATGTATGCTACTGAACACAATAGCTGGGCCTAAATGTCATTATTATTTTGGGTAGGATAGGCAAGCTTCTCAACTTCCAGAAGACTTTAGCTATTTCCCTTGAAAAATACTGCGGAACACTTTTTCCTACCTAAAGAGTTCATATGCATAACTGTCTAGAGAAAAGATTGTTTACGAGTGGTTTTGTTGTTGCATAAGCTTTGAAGACGTTTCCCTTGCTACAAAACAGCTACTTGGTCACATGTGTCTATGTTGTAGTGACTTTAGGATAGGAAGTAGCAGGTTTTATGGCTATTTTTTCTCTGTTGCTTAAGTTACAGATCACAGTGCAGGTTGTAGAGACCAAGCTTGTGCAGCTATATTGCTGCTTAACTTATTAACCAACAGCTGAATCTCAGGTCCTGTAGTAGGGCAGAGTCTTCAGATGCAGTGCTTAAAACAAGCTGGCTCTCAGCCATACTTTTTCTTTCTTGTTAAGACAAACTTGGTGACCTGTCTTCAATATTGCCTGTAGTAGCTGTTTTAATTCCTCCCATATTTGGGGTACTCATGCCAAATACATTTTTTTTTTTTTCCCCTTCAGGAGAATGGAAGGTATGGACGCCGTAAGCAATACCCAATCTCACTGGTCTTGGCTCCCACTAGAGAACTGGCTGTGCAGATCTATGAGGAAGCCAGAAAGGTACATCTAGGAGTTCGTAATTATAAAATAGCTTAGGTACAGTTTTTTTCTTACAGCTAATTTACCTTGTTTTATAGTTTGCCTACCGTTCCAGAGTTCGTCCCTGTGTTGTGTACGGTGGTGCAGACATTGGTCAGCAGATACGTGACTTAGAACGTGGATGTCACTTGCTTGTAGCAACTCCAGGACGACTGGTTGATATGATGGAGAGGGGAAAAATTGGATTGGATTTCTGCAAGTAAGTAAAGTGTTCTTGTCCATATGCTAATGACTTGACAAGTAGAAGCTGTTCTTTTTTTAAAGTGAGATCTAGAGTTAATGACACTTAAGTTCTAGCTTTCAAACTGTGTAAACATCTAGTCGAGAACTTGTAGTCCAGTGTCTGTGCTGGGTGACAGCTTAAGGAAAAAAAGCTCTGAAGAATAACCTTCTTGTTACTATTTAGGTACCTGGTGCTTGATGAAGCTGACAGAATGCTTGATATGGGGTTTGAACCTCAAATTCGTCGAATTGTTGAACAAGATACCATGCCACCAAAGGGGGTTCGTCACACAATGATGTTCAGTGCTACTTTCCCCAAGGAAATCCAGGTACTTCACAAAAGTTCAAATATTTTAACACTTCATAGTCCCAAATTGCATCTGTGGAAGGGGGGAAAAAACCATACTATTTTGATTTTTTTTTTTCTTCCATTTTTTTAGATGCTTGCTCGTGACTTCCTTGATGAATATATCTTTCTGGCTGTTGGCAGAGTAGGTTCTACATCTGAGAATATCACGCAGAAAGTAGTATGGGTGGAAGAGTCAGACAAACGATCGTTTCTGCTTGACCTGCTAAATGCCACAGGTAAAGACCACTTTCAGATAAGCAAATAAGGCAAAATTCAGATGAGGCAAATCTAATGACTCAAATAATACCCTTTCGTTCACCTACTCATAGAAGTTATTTCCTTAACACGCAGTTAATGTATTCCACTGACTAAATATCAGTTTTAAGTTGATGTAAGCTCTTCTGGTACTACATAAAATGGGAAGGGAGGTCTCCAGTGTCTTCAGTTTAGAATAAACAGGAACAGAGAACTGAAACTGCCTTTTACCAGGGGGTGGAGTCAAGTCTTTTTCTGTGCAGCTCTTCTGCTAACCTGTGCTTTAATTATTGTTAGGCAAGGATTCCTTGACTCTGGTGTTTGTGGAAACTAAAAAGGGGGCGGATGCTCTCGAGGACTTCCTGTACCATGAAGGATATGCCTGTACAAGTATACACGGAGATCGCTCTCAAAGAGACAGAGAGGAAGCACTGCACCAGTTCCGTTCGGGCAAGAGCCCAATTCTTGTTGCCACAGCAGTAAGTGAAATCTATGAAGTTTGAGCCAGTAAGTGTATTACTTGGCCTGTGGCATTTTACTAAGATTTTATTTAATCCTTTAACCACTAGGTAGCAGCAAGAGGACTGGATATCTCAAATGTAAAGCATGTCATAAACTTTGACTTGCCAAGTGACATTGAAGAGTATGTACATCGTATTGGTCGTACAGGCCGAGTAGGAAACCTTGGTAAGTATGATCTAGAATTTTCATAGACAGCACTTCAT